>NW_024542077.1:0-458182 GCF_016758785.1 Suillus bovinus
TTGACGCTCAATACGCTTCAGCTCAGCCTTCGATGCCCGCAACAGGAGCCAACTCAATAGTCCTCGAGAACCCTCGACGAGAACCCACCTCGCAACCCATCTCCTCCGACATTCCTACTTCAGCCTTCATAACCGAATCCTTCTTCCTACAGTGCGAACCTGTAACGTCGAACCACGCAGTAATCGTGACTGTCGAGGATGAGGAAGAGGAGCGGGAAGTAGAAACACTTGCCGTGACTAGGTCAAAGTCCAAGGCTGTCAGCAACCCAGAACGAGCTCTTCCACTGGTACCACCTCCCACATGTTCTGTTTCAATTCCCGCTCCTTCTGTCTCAATTCCCGCTTCTTCCCAGCCTGCGGATCCTGTAACAGCTGAAACAAAGAAAGAGCCAGCATTTCGGTATGAGTCTAAGGCAAACTCACCAGACGCAGCAAAACGGCTATATGAGACCATCCTCAGCACCACCATCCCCTCACTTAACGATATCTGACCTCCTCTCCATCAGCCCAGAGTTGCAAAAAGAAGCAGTCGAGCATTCCCGCACTCATCTCACCCACAGCAAAAGCTCTTGTTGCGACATCTAGCACACCCCCCCTGCAAATCAAGCACGCGACACCCTTACGCAAAATTCGTATAACGCTGAACAGAACACACTCAGAACTGGCGTTATTGGACGAGGGATCTGAAATCATCGTCATTCGACAAGATGTCTGGCAGAAGACCAACGCACCTATCAATCAAGACGTACGTATGCGCATGCAGACCGCAAATGGAGGCTCGCAGGAGATGGCCGGATGCTTGGAGATGTTAGAAATAGATGTAGAGGGCATCAAGACTTGGGCTCACGCCTATGTAGTACCAGAGGCTCCTTACCATTTGCTCTTAGGACGACCCTGGCAGCATCTCGTTCATCTCTCAAAAGCCAAGGATACTGATAGCATGCACGTCTCAGTTCACGACCCACGGGATCCCAACAATGCGCAAACCATCAAGACAACTCCTCATCCCTGAGCCCACCCATCCCTGGCACTAACCACATCAATATTCTCTCCTATTACCCCCTTTCCGTCATCCTCGCCAACAAGCTCAACGGACATCTACCACACTATCAAATCGTTTGGTGATGTTATCGCCGGTTTTCCAACACAGCGTGGCTGAGAGAACAAGATCAAGAGAGCTAATGACCAATACTGTACGAACCTAGGCATCGCTGGTTTCCCAACACAGTATGGCCGAGAGAACAAGATCGAGAGAGCTAATGACCAATACTGTACGAACCTAGGCATGAAGATCAACGCCAAACCTGGTGACGTTATCGCTGGTTTCCCAACACAGCGTGGCCGAGAGAACAAAATCGAGAGAGCTAATGACCAATATTGTGCGAATCTAGGCATGAAGATCAACACCAAACTTGGAGGTGTCAATTCACTGCCAAACCCGGAACGAGTCCTGGCTATCCTGCCGACAAATTCGACGCATATCCATCATCCCATCCTACCAACCAGCTCTACCAGTAGATATCATGCTATTTCCCCCATCACCTCTTCAACCACCTCCTCATATTCCCTATCTACAACTCATTTAAATATGCCTATCCCTACTTCCCATCTCGTCTTCTCATCCTTCGCCAAGTCCCTCCTCCAATCCCACTTTGACATTGACCCAGTCCATCGCACCTTCGCCTATAAGAAGGTCGCAAATAAGGTAAAGCCTATGGCAACGACCATGCCAGCACACGCGCGCATTATCCGTTGTTTCCCAGAAGACCCTCTCGCATCCTTGCCACTCCTTTCCCCCACACCCCCTGCATTCATACCCGGCACCCGCCTTACCCAAGAACGAATGGACGAGCTCGGAGTCTTCAAGAACGAATTCCTTCTCCCCGAAGAACAAAAGCTCGCCACTCACGTTCTAATGAACAATGAGCTTGCGCTTGCCTGGGATGAGATGGAGAAGGGACGCTTCCAGGACAACTATTTTCCACCCGTCATTATACCCACCATAGAACATACACCATGGACTCACCGCCAACCCCCAATTCCCCCAGGTATCAAAGATGAGGTCGTTAAACTAATCAAGTCCAAGATAGCCTCAGGCGTTTACGAGGTGTCCAACTCATCCTATCAATCCCGCTGGTTCTGTGTCACGAAGAAAAGTGGAGCGGTGCATATTGTGCATGACTTACAACAGTTGAACTCCATCACCGTCAAAGATGCTGCCACCATGCCTTACATTGAACTCTTCGCAGAACAGTGTGCGGGACGCGCCATATACTCCATGATGGACCTTTTTGTCGGGTTTGACCATCGCACCCTCGCCAAAGAGTCGTGGGATATCACTACATTCCAAACCCCCCTCAGAACCTATCGCCTCACTGTCCTCCCACAGGGATGGACTGATTCCCCTGCCGTCTTCCAAAACAATGTTGCATTCATCCTGCAAGCCAAAACTGAGGTCGTGCCGAATTTTCAGGACGACATCAACGTCCTAGGTCCCTCCACGCGCTATGAGCTACCCGACGGTTCATATCAAACCCTCCCCGAGAACCCAGGAATCCGCAGATTTGTATGGGAGCATTGCACGGATGCTAATCGTGTGCTCCACAGACTCAAGCATGCCGGCGCCATGGTATCCGCTAAGAAACTGTTCCTCTGCGTTCCGGAAGTCCTGGTAGTAGGTCAGCTCTGCACATATGAGGGTCGCATACCCGACCACTCGAAGGTTTCCAAAATCCAAGCCTGGCCACCCTGTACCACACGCACCGAAGTTCGAGGGTTCTTGGGCATCGCTGGCACTGTTTGCAACTGGATCCAAGACTTCGCCCTCATTGCATGCCCGCTGACCAGCCTCACACACGCTAACGTCTCCTTCGAATGGACCCCGGAGGCGCAGAATGCCATGGACACACTGAAAACCACTGTCATTAATTCCCCCACTATCCGACCCCTCAACTATCAGTCCACAAACGAAGTAATACTCGCCGTAGACTCGTCACACATTGCTTGCGGCTGGATTCTCCAGCAACTCGACAACGAGAAGCATCGTCGACCAGCCCGCTTTGGCTCTATCACGTGGAATGACCGAGAAGGGCAATACTCACAGTCAAAGATCGAACTTTACAGGTTGTTTCGTGCGTTGAAGGCAGTCAAAGTATGGATTATTGGAGTAAAGGACCTTGTAGTAGAGGTCGACGCAAAGTACATTAAAGGAATGCTGAATAATCCCGACGTTCAGCCGAACGCTGCAGTTAACTGGTGGATAGCTGGAATCTTACTTTTCGATTTCAGACTCAGACACGTTCCCGGAACCAAGCACATTGGTCCTGATGGATTATCTCGACGGCGCAAGGCCCTGCAGGATGATGAAGAGGAGACGACAGAAGAAGTTGACGAGTGGATAGAGGAGATTTTGGATGCAGGGATTTGGGTATCAAAGGAAGCTGACCATGGACTACTCTACTCCAACAGTGCACTTGTTTTTACAGCGGAACATTCAGATAAGGCAGATCTTACCATTCCTTCCAATGACACCCTCAAACATCTTGACATCAAGCTTCACGCAATCCGTCATTACCTCGATAATCTTTCCCTTCCTGACACCATCCTTGTCAAAGATCGACTCCATTTAACTAAACGCGCTCACCAGTTCTTCGTTCAAGGACAACAACTTTGGTGAAAAGAATCAGGAGGCCACCATCAGCTTGTTCTATTTGGCCCAGATCGTGCTCGCATCCTTAAGCAGACCCACGACGAGCTCGGGCACCGAGGATTTTACCCCACACGTTGAACAATCGCTGACCGTTTTTGGTGGCCATCGCTCGACAAAGATCTCACATGGTACCTCAAAACCTGCCATCAGTGTCAAATCCGCTCCGTCGAGAAGGTTGTTATACCACCCACCATCTCAATTCCCGCTCCTCTCTTTCGCAAGACCTTTGCTGGCTCTATGTACATGCCAACCTCGCACAGCCTCTCATACATTGTCCAAGCACGCTGCTCCCTATCCAATTGGCCTGAGTGTTACAAGAACATCTAGACGCTTGGGCCCCTACCATTTTTCTCCTAATCCTCCTCGTATCAGCCCTCGCATCATACCCTTACCCCAACCTTACCCTTGTCATCCTTGTCATCCTCGCATTCCCTTTCACTCTCTACCTGTCGCTTCAGCAGAGCCAGTACATCTGGCCGGATCCTTTCGCTGACAAAGCATACCCATGCTCCATTCCACCACCTGACTGATCCTGTGGACAGTCCCCTTGCCCTTACTGTCTGGACGGTAACCTATGATATGATGCACGACGCATCCCCTTTGCCCTTTTCCCTTTTTTGATCTCTGACTCAGTGCGCAGTCGCACATGTTACTTATACTTAGATCCGCAGTTGCACGATTGTGCCCCTGCGTGTTTCACTTCTTGTTTTAACCTTTGACTCACTTTCTTATCAAGCACGTTCTGGTTCACCCATGTCTCACCCCAAACGTGCCTTCCTTTTATGGTTATGCCCTTTACGGATTACTTCACTTGGTAGTACGAGTTATCATCCACTAATACGCTTCCTATCCTCTATATAAACTCGCTACCATGTACCATATTCCTTAACTTGAATCTACTTGGTTCTTGACCTCCTACTCTCACCAGAGTGATCCCTTCTGCCTAGCCAGCAGTCTATATTCTATCTTCTTATCTGCTCCTCGCAGATAAGCCTATAGTCTCGATCTTTACTCATCAACTTCGTCGACAAGCAAAGCCCCCTGTTAACTAGTCGGACTTCTGTCCTTCTAATTAACGACGATCTTACGATTAACCTTCAGGTGTCGTAAGCCTAGGCCGATATAGCTTATCATCTCGCACCCGCTTGACATAAGCTACCCAATTTGGACATAGGCGTCAAATCTTACTTGCTGAAGCCTCGCCAAGTAAGACCCTTAACCTTGGGCTAGCCCAAGGACGTCCTCGACCGTTGACGACACACGCTCTGTTTGAGCATCGCCAACAGATACCATCCAAGTTGTAACAAAAGATTCAAGTTCCCTTCTAGCCCTCGACACCTATCGAGGACAGAAACAGATACAAGACAACCACTCCCTGGACACGCAAGTTCTCTTGGGAGCGCGACCCGAATCAAAAAGATCCTGACGAAGAAGAGGTAGACGGACAGTTTAGCTCTCCCACCTCACCGACAGAGCAGTACCACTCAGACGAGGGACTGAACGACGAAGAAGATCTAGGAAACACTCCGACTTCTGAAGAGGACTTTCCAGACGAAGTACCTCCCCGAAACACTAGCGCCAATCCGAAGACAAGAATGTCTAACCCATCATCCTCCTCCACTGCCGTCGTAGTCTGTGCTCCTGAACTCAAAGCAGGAGCACCAACGGAATTCGATGGTGATACCGATGACGCGCAACGATGGCTCTACAGCTTAAAGACATATTTCCTCATCAACATCACCGTCTACAACAGTGAGCAGACCATGGTCTCAGTTGCCCTGTCATTAACAAAGAACAGCGCTAAAGCATGGGCTGATAACTTCTATCGCGAAGCTTTCAGCACCAACCCCCTGAAATTCGGAACCTTCGCCGAATTCGAGAAAGGATTCAACCTTGCATTTCAACCAGTTGATAAGCAGGTGAATGCCCTCACCGAAATCGCCGAACTCAGAATGGGAAACAACGTTACGGACTACATCTCGAAGTTCAAAATGTTGGCTACCATCGCCAATATCAAGGAAGGCGTGACACTCTCACACTTCTTTGAGAAAGGCCTGAACCCAAGCCTTCGCGAAAGCAATCTACAGGAAGGAGACACTTCCTGACACTATCGAAAAGTGGTACACTTCTGCGGTACAGCTCGATGCTAACTACCGCAGGAGCAAGGCCGTCTCTGCCAACTCCCGAAACCAACACTCCCGATACGCCCCTCGCGGTTCCAAGTACTACCCCAAGCCTAATGTCTCATCGTCCAGAGACCCTAACGCTATGGACATAGACCGCACCCTCTCTCAGGCAGAGAAAGACGAATGCTACAAGAAAGGGCCTTTGCTTCTCATGCAAAGAGCATGGCCACAGAGCCAACGATCCCAGATTCCACCCGAAGATACGACGTGGAGAGAAGAAAGATACCAAAGGAAAGACTCCGGTAACGACTGGTAGAGACCAGCGTGACGACGAAACCTCCGGAGACGACATGGAGACCAACCGGCTCCAAGAATCAAGAGGATTTTTAGAGCGGAGGACCGCAAAAGCAATGTGCGTCCCCTCCTTAGATATCCTGTGTACTCATACTGTAGGAAAAGAAAATGAATTCCGTGTCCCGGTGACACTTTTCTCTTCCACGAGTACGAAAACCGTTGCAACAACAGCCATCATCGACTCAGGGGCTGGGGGAACATTTATTTGTGACACCTTCGTAAAGAAGCACAATATTAAAACCCAGCCTCCTGAAGAAACCCTTCCGCATCACTATGGTAGATGGAAGCCAATCCACCGCTGGGAAGGTCACCCGATACTGCATGCTCTTCATCCGACTCGACAGACGAACCATGTGGGGAAAGTTTAACGTCACCAGACTTTCCGAACGAGACGAAATTCTGCTAGGGAAACCCTGGCTATCCACCATGAAACCGGATATCAATTGGGGACGCAACAAAATCACAATGCTTCCCACACCCAGATCCAGACACGTTGAGAATCTACTCAACAAAATTCGAAGAGAAGAACGGGGCCACCCCCTTACCAATTCGAAGGTCTCTGACCAATGATCGAGGACGAGGAAGAGGCCCCTTTCAAGCCTCTCAAGTCACTCCCCCTGGGTATGGAACACATACTCGAAGAAATTCGACGCAAAAAGAAGAAAAAGAAGACGAAGAAGGCAAAACCTGCCAAGGAGGTACCCGCCGAAGAAAAGCATTTTGAAATGCCTCAAGAAACCGACGTCATGGAAGACGTCTGGGTAGGGAAAACCGACCCCCTACCTGAAGTCAAGGAAGTTGCGACTTACCCCTTGACTGATGATGAGATTCTTATAGAATACTCGGCCGATGGTTCTTCAGTCAGACTGATCGAGAACCTCACCTTCGACACTCCCCTAACTAGGGATGGGACCTCCAAGACGGAAACCACGAAGACAAAGAAGACTCCCCTTCGCAACATTTGGATCCTTGCTACGGCAAAGGAGGAGTACCAGTAACAAGGCGCAGGAATTCGCCAAGGACAAAGCTCAAGAGATGAAGAAGAAACCATTCGAAGAGCTCGTCCCCGAATACCTTCACGACTTCGCAGATATATTTGCAAAAGATGGGCTTAACAAGCTCCCTCCATCGAGACCAGGTGTAGACCACCGGATCGAAACGAAGGAAGGTTTTATTCCAAAATCTTCCCGTGCTTACCCGCTGTCTCCAAAAGAAACAGAAGCGGTTAAAGCGTTTCTGGATGAACATATCCAGAAAGATTTTATCCAACCATCGAAGTCGCCTCAAGCCTCAGGCTTCTTCTTTGTAGGAAAGAAGGACGGCTCCCTTCGCCCCTGTCAGGACTACCGGTACATTAACGAATGGACTATCAAGAACGCATATCCACTTCCCCTCATTCCGCCTCTCATCGCCAAACTCAAAGACGCGAAATACTTCACCAAAGTGGACGTCCGTTCAGGATACAACAACATTTTAATCCACCCCGACGACAGATGGAAGGCAGCCTTCTCGACATCTTTTGGACTCTTTGAGCCAAAAGTAATGTTCTTTGGGCTCTGCAACTCACCAGCGACGTTCCAGGCCTACATGAACCAGACGTTCAGCAAGGAGATAGATGAAGGATGGCTCATCGTCTATATGGACGACATCCTAATATTCTCTTCTGACCTTGCAGAACACCAGATGTGCACCTGTAGGGTTTTAGAGAAACTCCGCCAGGAGAAACTCTTCCTCAAACCCGAGAAGTGCACCTTTGACTCCCAATGTTACAAGAACATCTAGACGCTTGGGCCCCTACCATTTTTCTCCTCATCCTCCTCATATCAGCCCTCGCATCATACCCTTACCCCGACCTCACCCTCATTATCCTTGTCATCCTCGCATTCCCTTTCGCCCTCTACCTGTCGCTCCAGCAGAGCCAGTACATCTGGCCGGATCATTTCGCTGACGAAGCATATCCATGCTCCGTTCCACCACCTGACTGATCCTGCGGACAGTCCCCCTGCCCTTACCGTCCGGACAGTAACCTATGATACGATGCACGACGCATCCCCTTTACCCTGTTTCCTTTTCTGACCTCTGACTCGAGGCGCAGTCGCACATGTTACTTATACTTAGCTCCGCAGCTGCACAATCGTGCCCCTGCATGTTTCACTTCTTATTCTGATCTTTGACTCACTTTCTTATCCGCATGTTCAGAGTTCACCCGCGTCTCATCTTGAACGTGCCTTCCTTTTATGGTCATACCCTTTACCGTTTACTTCTCTTGGTAGTACGAGTTATCATCCACTAATACGCTTCCTGTCCTCTATATAAACTCGCTACCATGTAACATATTCCTTAACTTGAATCTACTTGGTTCTTGACCTCCTACTCTCACCAGAGTGATCCCTTCTGCCTAGCCAGCAGTCTATATTCTATCTTCTTATCTGCTCTTCGCGGATAAGCCTATAGTCTCGATCTTTACTCATCGACTTCATCGACGAGTAAAGCCCCTGTTAACTAGTCGGACTTCTGTCCTTCTAATTAATGACGATCCTTACGATTAACCTTCGGGTGTCGTAAGTCTTGGCAGATACAGCTCATCGTCTAGCATCCGCTTGATGTAAGCTACCCGATTCGGACATAGGCGTCAAATCTTACTTGCCAACGCGTCGCCAAGTAAGACCCCTAACCTTGGGCTAGCCCAAGGACGTCCTCGACCGTTGACGACACATGCTCTGTTTGAGCGTCGCCAACAGATACCATCCAAGTCGTAACACCCAAGAGGTAGAATACCTTGGGATGATCATCCGACCTGGACAGGTTGCCATGGACCCGGCAAAACTCAAGGGGATTAGCGAATGGCAGACTCCATCGACGGTGAAAGAAGTCAGATCCTTCCTAGGATTCTGCAATTTCTACCGTCATTTCATCTCCCATTATTCCGACCTCGCTCGCCCCCTCCTCGACCTCACAAAGAAAGACACCATGTTTTCTTGGTCCACCGACTGTGAAGCTTCGTTCCAGAAGCTGAAACAGTGTTTTACCACCGAACCTGTACTCTGGAACCCCGACCCCTCTCGCCAATTTGCATTGGCCACAGATGCATCGCTATTTGCGACAGGAGCAGTCCTCCTGCAAACCGACGACAATGGGTCTTACCACCCATGTGGATATCTCTCACAGTCTCTCAACGCTGCGGAACGGAATTACCAGATTTACGACCGAGAGCTTCTTGCGGTTATCCGTGCCCTGAAGGCATGGAGGCACTTCCTTGAAGGCAATCCCCATCCGGTGATCGTCTTCACCGACCACAAGAACCTCCTATATTTCCGTTCCTCACAGACGCTGACATGCCGGCAAGCCCGCTGGCAGCTCACCCTCTGCGAGTACAACCTTCAATTCCATCATGTCCCGGGCAGCAAGCTCGCTGCACCCGATGCTCTCTCCCGACGACCGGATCATGACAATTCAGATCGTGATAACGAGGACGTTGTCCTCCTCCCAGATTCGCTCTTTGTTCAACTTATTGACACTGCTCTAGCGTCAAAGTTCAAAGCAGCAAACAATAACCCTGCTGATCTCACTATAAAGACAGCAGCTGACGCCTTAAATGGCCTCTGCGCCCCCCCTATGAAGTCTGCCTTGTCAGACTGGCACATTGACGAAGGCATCCTTTATTTCAAGGACCGAGCCTACGTCCCCCCTGACCTCTGGAAGTGCATTCTGGAGCTCCACCACGATCACCCAACTGCCGGGCACGCCGGACGTTCCAACACCGAATGGAACATCAAGAAAAGCTATTGGTGGCCCGGCATGGGCACCTTCATCCGACAATACGTTGATGGCTGCACTATGTGCCAGCAGATGAAATCTGACACTCACCCCACCACACCTCCCCTTATGCCCATTCCCTCCACCTGTACTCGACCCTTCTCCCAAGTTTCAGTCAATCTTATCACTGATCTTCCGGAGAGTGCCGGCTATGACTCCATTATGGTCGTGGTCGACCATGGGCTTACGAAGGGGGTAATTTTCTCGCCTTGCAAGAAAACCATCACTGCAGAAGGTGTTGCTGAATTATTTTACAAAAAGGTGTTTATGTGATTCGGATTATATGACAAGATCATCTCTGACCGAGGCCCACAATTTGCCTCGAAGCTAGCAAAAGAACTCGGATGGCTCCTGGACTACCAGGTAGCCCTCTCCACTGCCTATCATCCCCAGACGGATGGGCAGACAGAATGAATGAACCAGGAGCTGGAAACGTACCTTCGGATCTATTGTAGGATGACTCCTAACGATTGGGCCAAACATCTTCCTATGGCCGAATTTGTCCACAATTCCAGATGACACTCCGCTCGGAACGCATCCCCGTTCTACCTCATGATGGGTTACGAACCCAAAGGCATACCTTACGCCTTCCCCGACTCAGCTCTGCCAGCAGCAGAGAATTGAGTCAAGAAACTTGCAAAGATCCGTGAAGAAGCCCTTGCATGCCACAGCCTTGCGCAGCAACGCATGGCAGAATGCACGTTCGGGCGAAAGTACCAACCTTGGAAGGTTGGGGACAAGGTGTGGCTATCTGCTGCGCATTTGATCACCCACTTCCCTTCAAAGAAACTCACACCAAAACGATACGGACCCTTTACCGTTAAACAGGTCCTTTCCCCTATCACGTTCACCCTCGAACTCCCTGCCACCTGGCGCGTTCATCCCACGTTCCATGCATCAGAACTATCCTCCTATCAGGAGACGGACGTGCATGGCCTGAACTATACTGAACCGCCACCGGACCTGATCGACGGGGAAGAACATTACGAAATAGAAGCAATCCTCCAACACAGGGGTACCGGAACAAAACACCGATACCTGGTCTCCTGGGTTGGCTATCCACCCTCCGAACGAACGTGGATCCCAGAGAAGGAACTGAAGTCCACAGCAGAGATACTCAAGGACTATAAGAAGAGACTCAAGCTGACAACAAAGCTCCTCAGTTGTTAACCAGCTACCATCATTTCCATGTCTACCACTTTGTCCAATGCCTCCTCCCTCTCCCTCGGATCCACAGCCTCTATCGTCGAACTCATCCACGAGTCCACCATTTCTTTCACGCAGACCCCAGACTCTCAGAAGGCATTCTGGGAGGCCGTTATTCTCGACGCGCAGTATGCGCTCCGACTCGACAGCTATATTGATCGTACCAAAGACACGGTTCTCCTGGAGATTGTCAACGCCTTTCGGGCAGTTGACACTATCGCTTTTACAGCCGGACCACCTGGTATCTGTCCCCCTCACCCGATCACCCGCTACTCCGTCACAAAGGCCAAGAGGTCCCTCTTGAACCTTCTAGCTACTAGAAACTTTGGTGACACAGTCGCCAAGATAGAAGAAGAAATCACATACAACCAACCGCCTATACAGGCATCCGTTGTCGAGCATACTGCCGAGTGCAGTGCTCCAACACCCCCTTCCAAAAGACCCAACCTCATCCCCACCGACCTCACATCAGAAGAAATTGACAGAATGTTCGCAGAACACGAAGAAGAGCAGTATAGGATGATGACTAGTGACGAGCTTGAGGAACTCCGAGCTGCCATCATCAACGATGAGGTCGTAGCCAACGACCCGCTACCTGCTCCCTATAAAGGGAAGAAGAAGCATGAAGAAGAAAAGTCGAGTAAGGAAACTCGCACACCACCTTGGAGAAAGACGAACAAAGAAGACTATGGAAAGCCAGAGCACCGTGCTCATGTGCATTGCCTTATTAGGCAAAAAGTTTCGACGGGACTCCAGACATGCCTTGGAGCCAACCCAGTATTTGCACCTAGTAAAACAAGTGACTACGAAGTATAATTTCAACCTTGAAAAACGACGGTCCAGTCACGAAGTACACTAACACAATTTGAATATCACCATTCATCCACTGCGCCATCATTCTCTGACTCATCACTCGAAAATTGCCAAACAATTAAGGGTCCAACACCCGCAGAACTGCCATCCAATGGAACATCAGGTTCATCCAGCTCAGCTAGAGCGTTTAAGTTGTGGACGTGAGAATCACCTTTGGCCTCGTCAGTATATAATTGATTAAAGGAGATTTGCATCGTACCTAGGCCCAATCCTCCACGCACGCCACCCATGTAATACATGTCATCCGGTTCCTCATTGAAAGGTAAATCGGCATGGCCACTGATCAATGTCAATGCACCGGTGGCGGCACCTTCATTTTCCGTCCGAGTCAGTAGTAAGTTGGGATGTGGGTTCTCTGCAAGCTGTACAGCAGACAGCACATTCCTATATACAGTCCAAACTGATGACCGAGTCACTGCAGGGCGCCCCATTGCATCATAACAATGCTCGATAAAGTTGCCAAGCATAGGTGGGACAAGGTCGAATACCGGGTTGGAAGCATCGATATAGACATTGCGAACGTAGTCGATGCCCTCGTGATCTATAGAAACCTAGTTGGCATAGTCAAGTAAGCCTTTGTGTGCGGTCACTTGTGCAAATGAATACCTTGAAATCCAATGCTCCGAAATCTTCGGGAGAATGGTAGATAAGAGTTGGGACACCGTGTGGGAGTACCTAGGGGGATTGTAAGCACACATTTTAATGAGACAGAAATAAGTAGATACCTTGTTGCGGTCACGCCTCTTGGCGGAATTGTTCACTCGGTCTCTATAAGCATCAAGCTCCTGCTGCAGCCAGGGTATAAAAACCCAACGAAAAATCATCCTAGAAGACAACAAGACATATAAGGGCATAGGACCATAAGACAAGCGCTACGTACATTTGGAGAGTATCCGCTGAGTCGTACCAACCCTCAATGACACCTTCGTCCAGCAAATTCTCGAAGCCAGGTGTGAACCTACGCCGGAGTGGTGACCAAGTGATTTCCGGCATTACATTTTTCTTCAACTGTGGGTTTCTGTTAGAATGCCAAACTCGGATCCACATTATCCACCCTGAAAACAGCTCGATTCCAGTGTGAAGACCGAGCCCAAATCTGAGCCATTTGTCGTGCTGGTCAACGGCAAAGAGATCGTTAACGCCAGCTGCCCAGAAGCGCTTTCATTTCAATTTTCTGGCCTTACGTTGTCACACGAGTTCTGGTTCATAGGCAGCAAAGTAAGACATCATGACTGATCTATTATAGTCACGGTTGCGATGTCAGTCTTTGACAAACAGATCAACTTGACAAAATTACCTAGATACACTCATACTCTTTTCGTGAAAGAGCAGACTGATCATCTCTCGTGTTCCGGCATGAGGGTACATCTTGCGAAGATCCGTCACAGCTTCGTGGATTGTTTCTATAGTGTGACCCTGCTGGCAAGACCGTTCAAGGCCCATGTCCACACGGATTTGATGAAACTTTGTGAGTCTAGGATAGTTATGAGCAATTAAGTCAGCTAATCATAAATATCATATACGTACCCGATACCGTAGCGTTCTGTATTGAAATGTTTTTGTAAGGCCTGGATGATTTCTTTGTCGTTGAGCCGTGTCTTCCAATAGCGTAGTATATGAGGCGCGAGTTCATCTAAGGGGGCTAGAATGAAGATCAAAGTCAGGGAGTGGTATTGAAGCGAATGCGCCACACTTACGTGTTGGTTTATGCTGGTTGGGCATGATAAGGGGTGCAGGACGGTATGGTCCCACTTTACGATGCTGTTATATTTATTATCTCCGTAAAGTCACAGTAAAGCCTCCGACTTACTTTGTTCTGAACTTCTGATGAAGTTCTGACTTGCGCACTGGTTAAGGTCCTCGGATATCACTCAACTTGCAAGGTATGTCCATAGGTACTGTAAAAGACTTACCTTGTTCTGACTTCAAGTTGTGCAGTTAAGGTCCTCGCCGACTCCTCGGATCACATGCGCATTGCGCACTGCGCATCGCCTCTTTCATGCCGCACTTCCATGTGCCTTTCATTGGTGTTAGATCGCTGGATTACATGCGCATTGCGCATCGCCTCTTTCATGCCGCACTTCCATGCCTTTCATTGGTGTTAGATCGCCCCTTTCATATTGTGCAAGCTGTGCTGGTGCATGCCGCAAACTGCAGATCGCCTCTTTCATGCCGCAAACCTCACACCACTTGCATGCCTCGCCTCTTTCGTTCATCAAATCACAGAGGTTTATGGTGCTCTCAATTCATCTGCCCTCTTTCATCCTCCCTCTTTCTCAATTCATCCCCCCTCTTTCATCTGCTCTTTCATCCTCCCTCTTTCAATTCATCATCCTCCCTCTTTCAATCCTCCCTCTTTCAATCCTCCCATGCAGATCGCCCCATTGATGCCGCAAACAATTTCAATCCTCCCTCTTTCAATCCTCCCTCTTTCAATCCTCCCAAGCAGATCGCCCCATTGATGCCGCAAACAACCTCGGGCTTCACCACTCCGGCTTCACCACATGCTCACAGAGGCTCTCACTCATTCTGAGTAACTGACGGTCCAGTACGTGTTCTCACTTGGCGCTCTAGCTTAGTCTCACTCACTCATTCTGTTGGTGCTCTAGCTTAGTCTCACTCATTCCAAGTAACTTGTTCACCATCTGAATGCTCATTCTGAGTTACTGATGGTCCGGTAGATGTGCTCTCATTTTGCTAACTAGGTAGTATGGCCACAGAGGCTCTGACCGCTCGTTCTGAGCGACTGACTGTATTTAATCCTGCATTGAAATATATTGTTTCTCGCACCTTCATCGTGTCTGTCCTCGTCTCACACCTTCAACATTCATGGCCTCCTACGAACTTGCATCACAGTTCACTGAAGATGTGTTTGCCAAAGAAGATCTCATTTGTGAACGTTCTGCCTGTGCTGCAAAGATTTTGAAGGGAGATCCATGTTTCTACATTGCAACAATCGTCATTGGCCAGCGCGGGCGCTTTGTTTGTGCAACTTGTCACCGGCACTATCAAGGCAAAGCAGCAACATCAATGAGGCCCACTGCTCAACGTCCGAACCCTCAGCGTCCGAACCCTCAAGGCAATGCTCAAGTTATCCGGCAAAATATCAATGCTGCATGGAGACCAGGTTTGATTGATTTCATACTCGCGTCCATTTTACATTTACTGATGTGATCTCTCAGCGGTAGCTCAGCAGCTGCCACCACGTGTAGTGGCTACTAGTGCTGGGCCAGATATAGCTGTCCCTTCTAGCTGGGCTCAGCCTGGCTACTCAGTAAACCATGCACAATACGGTGCCGAACGAGAACGCTGGGCTAAGCAAGCATATGCTGTACCCCCGGTGGAGACTATTAGCTTGGAAATTACCGCTGTTCGGGAAGGTGGAAATAGAAGGAAGGGCGCTCGTGGTATACCTTTTGGAGTACGTAGATGGATTCTGCTACATCTATCACATACTGACAACTCTGAATTCTGAATTTCAGAACATATGTGAGGGCCGAAAAGACGTTGATGCACGCATTGACGCACCCGGACTCATCACACTTTCGCTGGATACCATCTTGCCGAAGATCCAAGCTTTTGCGACAGGCTTTCCATGGCGCCAGGACCAATTCGTCATTCGAGATGGCGGATGGGTTGATTTATCAACCCATCCGCCACGTCAGCCTTATTTTTACTCCCAATGCACGCAGGCAACTCGCAAAGGCTTGCGCACTATGACATTCAAGTCGAAACAATTTTTATTGTATGTCGTTGTGCCCACGGCTCAATGGGAGGACTATGAAACGTGGCTTGAAAAAGCTGAAGAGGTTTGTATTTTTCAATTATACGATGCCGGTACATACTTACCAAAAAATCTATACCCTTAGGAATGATTCAGCATGGGTTCACAGTCTGAGCCACTCTTTCTACCTTCTGCGACAAGGAGCATCCATTCAAGCACGCTGGCTGTGGCTGGCACTCAGGCTGATTTGTTGACTATCTCATCAGTCGAAGCACCATCTGAAGTGGCACTGTCCAAAGCGCCAGTCAAGCGGCCGTTTCAGCGTGAGATTGCGAGTGTCCCATCCTCGCCTCCCCTCAAGAAAATGGCATCTGCCAATGTTGGTTTCCGTTCTCCAGATCGAGAACAGCTGCGGGAAGTTTTGCAGTCTGGTGGGACTACAGACATAGATGTCCGACAAAGTAAGTACGTGCTATTACTCTTAGTCCTTCTCTGACATCACACCTCCTAGTGCTCACTGTACAGCACGAGAATATTGAATTCTTCCCCATCCCAACACGCCCGCTATCAGTCATTTTAGACGACCCAAAGCTTCATGCTGCCTTCCGCACGGACACCAAATTGAGCCACAGCGGCCGACTTACAGTTCAGACCTCGACGGACGACATGCTTGGCGTTGGAGGCTTCAAGACGGCCCATCCTGGGTTCTTGATGCTTTTATCAGCCCCCGAAATTCCTTTAGGTTCACGCCCATGCCAGAAGGTCACTGTCAAGCGACCATTTTACAAGAAGTACCCTCCAGGCAGCAGCACAAACCCGATCAATTTTTCGATTGGACGCTATACGATAAGTGATGAGCTTCCAAAGCTGTTCAGAGAAGCCAATGTCTTGTACTGGGCACGCTCATTGCTCACATTTGCATATGAATACATAGACCATTGTGTTGCTAATTCATCCGACACTCCGCCCTTTCACATCCCTCGCTTGCGTTTGTCGAGGCCGGTCTCGCATTGTCACACGATCACACACAACCTGGCCACAAATCAAAGTCACTGACCATGCCGCGGGCTGGGTACCTCGTCGAAGAGTTGATCACCGACGATTTCATCAAATATATCCATAATATGGATTGCAACCCTATGCTTGATCCATACGAGGTTGGCTATGAAATCGCCGAATTTCTAGCTTGCACGCAACACATACAGTTTGCCAAAACCGGCGGTCTCGCTTTCATTTCCGATTACCAAGGTGGATTGGAGATTTTGTCTGACCCTCAAGTTCTTACACATCCGTACGTGATTTCATTTTAAAATATTACTCGTAACTCAACTGGGGACTATAGCCTGGTCAACAAAGGGAAGGATGATATCTTCGGGGATGGCAACATCGAACGTGCAGTTAGCACATTCGAGAAGGAGCACAATTGCAACAAGTTTTGTAAATGGAGTGGCTTTAAGTTGAAAATTTACGAAAAGTTGGAAATTGACGAAGCAGAGACGGAGACAGATTAATCTTGGGACTTGTAGATTTCTTGCTGGGGCTTGTAGATTCACGTTTTGTTTGGACATGCTTATATCAAAGTATTATTTGCACGCAGTGTTTGGGGTCCCTCAACTGCATGTGACCAAAGTCGCTGGCAAAATGAGCATGGTGCTCCGGCTTTCCATAGAAGACAAACCGAGCTTGGAAGCTTGTCTTACCACTCCCCCTCCAGGGTTCACATCTACTGATGACATACCGATATTATCCATCGGGTCACCTATCATAAGGGATGACACCCCTATCCCTGTCCCTCCACCCACGCGCACCCCTCGACGAAGTCGCCGACTGAATACCGAGCGCATCCTTGCACTCGGATTACCCATCACTCGACATGTACTGGGCCAGGATCCCACCAGGCAGCAGATACTTAATGATACGCACACTAGGACGACCCCACAACCCTACCAGTGCAACTTTAAGTGCAGGGTCTGCCATCAGTATGGCCACAAACAGAAACAATGCAAGCGATATTTCTGCCGCATTTGTGGATGGTTTGCCCCCGGACATCTCACCCCCTTCTGCCCTTGCCTTCACGGCAAGAAGATCCTTCGTCGAGGAATATCCTCGGAAACGTTCTACACTGACATGCGTCAGTTAGAAGCAGCATACGATCACGATGCTGCACGACTTGAACAAGATAGAGAAGAGAACGCGTTAGAAGCCATGGACGCACTCCATGACCTCGACTGCAACCCCTCCTGGTATGACAACATGGATGACTGAACTCGTTGATTTCAGTCCTAAAAACCGGGGTAATGTTACAAGAACATCTAGACGCTTGGGCCCCTACCATTTTTCTCCTAATCCTCCTCGTATCAGCCCTCGCATCATACCCTTACCCCAACCTTACCCTTGTCATCCTTGTCATCCTCGCATTCCCTTTCACTCTCTACCTGTCGCTTCAGCAGAGCCAGTACATCTGGCCGGATCCTTTCGCTGACAAAGCATACCCATGCTCCATTCCACCACCTGACTGATCCTGTGGACAGTCCCCTTGCCCTTACTGTCTGGACGGTAACCTATGATATGATGCACGACGCATCCCCTTTGCCCTTTTCCCTTTTTTGATCTCTGACTCAGTGCGCAGTCGCACATGTTACTTATACTTAGATCCGCAGTTGCACGATTGTGCCCCTGCGTGTTTCACTTCTTGTTTTAACCTTTGACTCACTTTCTTATCAAGCACGTTCTGGTTCACCCATGTCTCACCCCAAACGTGCCTTCCTTTTATGGTTATGCCCTTTACGGATTACTTCACTTGGTAGTACGAGTTATCATCCACTAATACGCTTCCTATCCTCTATATAAACTCGCTACCATGTACCATATTCCTTAACTTGAATCTACTTGGTTCTTGACCTCCTACTCTCACCAGAGTGATCCCTTCTGCCTAGCCAGCAGTCTATATTCTATCTTCTTATCTGCTCCTCGCAGATAAGCCTATAGTCTCGATCTTTACTCATCAACTTCGTCGACAAGCAAAGCCCCCTGTTAACTAGTCGGACTTCTGTCCTTCTAATTAACGACGATCTTACGATTAACCTTCAGGTGTCGTAAGCCTAGGCCGATATAGCTTATCATCTCGCACCCGCTTGACATAAGCTACCCAATTTGGACATAGGCGTCAAATCTTACTTGCCGAAGCCTCGCCAAGTAAGACCCCTAACCTTGGGCTAGCCCAAGGACGTCCTCGACCATTGACGACACACGCTCTGTTTGAGCGTCGCCAACAGATACCATCCAAGTCGTAACACTGAGTTCCATATGTTGAGGAAGGAAACTAGGTGCACCTTGGGTGCATTTTTTTTCGAGGAGATTCTTTGTAGATGGGGAGGAATTGAGGAAATTGTCACGGACAATGGCACGCCATTTATCGCAGCGCTCGATTGGTTAGCACAGAAGTATCATATCCATCATATCCGCATCTCCACGTACAACTCCAAAGCTAACAGAATTGTGGAATGCTCGCATTGTACCATCTGGGATTCCCTTGTGAAAGCATGCAATGGCGACATCACCAAGTGGCCCACCCTCGCACATCACGTATTCTGGGCTGATCATGTTACCACCCGCCAATCTACAGGATTCTCGCCATACTATCTAGCACACGGTGTAGAACCCCTTCTCCCCTTTGACTTCGTCCATGCAACCTTCATGCTTCCTGATATCACCACCCTTATCTCGACTCATGATCTCCTTGCCGCCCGTGCTCACCAACTTGCCAAGCACGACGAAGACCTTGCTATAGTGCACACCCGCCTTCTGAAAAGCCGCCTCGCATCTATTCATGACTTCGAGAAGCGCTTTGCCAACACCATTCATGATTATAACTTCACCCCCGGCTCTCTCGTCTTAGTTCTGAACAAACAGATTGAACCAGCATCCAACGCAAAGTGCAAACCTCGTTATTTCGGTCCCATGGTTGTTATCTCCCGCTCACAAGGAGGATCTTACCGCCTCGCAGAAGTTGATGGCACAATTTCTAAATTGAAGTTCACAGCCTTTCGCATTATCCCTTACCACCTGCGCTCCCCCACTTCTATTGAAGTCACCCAATTTATCGACCCTCAAGCTCTTGCTGGAGTCAATGATGAGCAGTCTTAGATGCGTTCTCTCTATTTTTCAGTTTCCTCCTTTATTTTCGCTCGAACCATTCTATCTTATTACGCATATTTTTTTTAGTTTTATTGTTGGAAGATCGACCGAGGACGGTCGATATTCGAAGTAAGGAGGGGATGTAAGGATTCCATATCCTCTACACCCCGACTAAGGCTTCATAATAAAGTTCAAGGACTTACGTTCCGTCATCCGCGTGACTCACTGACGCGAACAAGCATCATGCTTCGCGTCCGAGTCACGCGGACACATTCTCTTTCCTTACCTTCACTTTCTCGTTATGCTCAACGACGAGCTTGGTCTTTCACCCTCGTTCATAACTATACCCTGGACTTATCACCAAACTATCTCTCGTCATTCTCTCTTATTTTCATTCCTTCGCCCCAAAAGCAGTCAAATACCCAACAGTTCTCGTCATTCCTGTGCACGGCTCAGCACCACCATTCTCCGTCTCACTGAACCTTCACGTTCGTAATAATCAAGGACCCTTACTCTTTTGTAGATAAAATACGGCCTTGTAGACTCACTTTGAACGTTGGTTGATTTCCCCACTACCAACTCGCGTCAGATCCTAAGAACAGTCCTATCGCCTCGAGCCACGCAATTCCCATATCGAACTCAACGTCAGCCTTATATTAGATCCAATTCAAACATTGCGAAAAACAAGGTGAATCCTAGTCAATTTTACCACTAATAGTGCTCGTCATCTATTACTCCTCCTCGTCTGGCATCGCATCAATGTCCAGGAACATTGATGCCTCGCTCGTCTCCAGGTCACACACCCTGTTGGCCTTGGAGCCACTGCAATAGACAGTGAGTTATACAGAGAAAATCAATCCAACGAGCATGTACTAGACAGTATTGTAGATGGCATACATCAGTACGTGGTACTTGCGCTCACTCGTGTCAAAGATATCATTCAAGATACCCACCAATGGTTTGTAAATCCCGCTATACAATCCACAATTGAAATCGCGGTCATATTGTTCGGATGTATATTGCATGATCACGCTGCGTACCTACAAGCCATACATGTTAATAAGTAGCTCGGTCATCATGATTGAGTGCCAGAATGGACTTACCGCTGTTCCTGCGAGTGCAAGAAATAATACTTATACCGTCTCCTTCTCAGGCCACGACAACCGTTTCCATCTGGGATTGAACAACCAAAAGTGCGTCACCCAAGTCAACCCTTACTTGACAAATCACTTGACAAGTAACATAAAGCAAACCTCCTGGCCTTCCTTCTTGGTCTGGCCTGGGGATGCTGAAACGTCAAAGGTACAGTTGAGGTCGCGGCTCAATCGCCTCTGCTGCCCTCCTGCTCATTATTGGACATCGTGCCTTCTCGGTACGTTGTTTCCTGACGGATAAAAATTATTAGTAGGCGCATGATTGAGTCACTGATTCTTTCTTCCGTTTACTAACAATTTCTTTGCTCTAGCCAATCCATCATTCTGCCCTGCAGTAGTTCACCTTCGCTCACAATTTACGGATAATCTGCCAACTAGTGACATGTATTGTTTGTGGTGTCTTTGCGTAACTCGCTTGTTGAGATAAATGATTATCGGGTGTCTTAGAGTCACTTGCTGCATTAACTTCAGTAAACAAACGCGGCATTCAAATGTGGAATATCATACATCATGATCGACCAAAAGAACTGTCTCTCATTTTGGCCACCACTCTCAACGCCCTTTGTATGTCCGCTTCTGTCGGAGCCTCCTCCCCAACCCACTCAGTTACCCACCTAACCAGCTGCCCGTATTCACTCTCCCCTTTCTTTCGTCGTTCCGCCCACTCCTCAAACAATGGACCGTGCAAGGACACTTCAGCCCAGAACACGAGCGCAATGGACAATGTGTTGCGTGAGGGATTCATCTGCAACTCACGCATCCACGCAAGTGTAAGCGAAATTTCTGATGCGCGCCCGGTGAAACCCAGAAGCTGGATGTAGGTTGAGAAGGTCTGATCGGTGGGTACGATAGATAGATAGGGACCGCATGGCTTCTTTTCGGGAGAATGGGCTTCCGCAGTAATAACTTTCGGTTGTGCATCATGGTCCTTACGCATGGAGAATGGCATTGTAATGCTTTTGGCTAGTTTCGTCAGCGGGTAAAGAGGGTTAGCCTCGGCGTCCTTGGAGTGCACGACAGAAACAGGTTCCTTTACATCTAGGAGCCGCTTCCAACTTCCGTACATCACAGTGCGGAAAATGTCTCGAGCTACGTCACCCGCACGGCGGTCCCTCCAGATCCCAACAACTGACGGCGGATGCGGAGGGTGAAGCCGTCCCATAATCAAGTCGATAGGGTTGCTGGACTCTACTGCAGGCGTGTGAAACAGGTGTGCGAATGTCCCCCGCACGGACTCATTATCCATCTTGGTTGCGAGCACGGCAGCTTTTAGGAGGACGTTTAACGTGGCTCCGTTCGGGCGTACAGAATAGAGTTGTTCAAGGTGGTCCCACAGCTGGAAGATGATATCTGGGCGGCGAATGCGCAGTAAGGCGACCATGAACTCGTTAATGACGATGATATTTATCCAGTGACGGGATGCTGGAGCGATATGCTTGTCATCTGGAAGGGACGCTGGTTGCGAAGAGGTGCGCTGTGCGTCCATGAATGAGTTCAGAAGGTAGAATGCATCCTGCGGGTGCCCTGCACGAGTAAGGACCTGTATACCTACAGTCAGTGCCTTGCGATCAAGTGCAATATCTGAATCGAGCAACTGATTCCATATCCTCAAGGCCTCGTCGAAAGCTCCTCGGAAGAGTAAGCCACGAAGTATGACGGTATATGTGGCAACAGTGGGTTTGAACTGCTTCGTTCGTTCGCGCGCGCGCTCGAAAAGCGTAACAAGGGTGGATGTGGAAGTCTGTTCATCGTTTGCTGCGGAAATGAGTGCAGTGGTCCAATCAAAGATGTCCACGCCGGTCTTTGTACCAGACCAGAACTTGGTGGATGCGTGGCGAGATGAAGGTCCCGGGACGGACGTGACGGGTCTAGAGTTGTGGGCAGTATCAAGCTGTAGAAGCTTATGGAGGTAGTGAAACGCAGAAGCATAGTCATGCCGCAAAGATCCAATATATAGCGTGTTTGCAGGGTGTGTTGTCCCTGAGTGATCAGCACCGCGAAGGTGGATATCCGGTCCGTGAGGAACTGTTAAGCCATGCTCTATACAGTATCGACGGATGGCACGGAGATATTCCTGTGAATCCTGGATGGCTCCATGTTTGGAAAAGATGCGAAGGAAGGCCTCTAAATGTTCCGCAGTTGGCACAACTCCTTCGTGGGACATCTTCGTGTGGAGGACCTTGGTCAATTGGAGAGTGACAAAGCGATCTCGCATCAGCGACCTGTATGTTTCAAGCCATAACGGCACCTCTCGTGCTGACATCGCCTCGAGTACAGATACCGCAAGATTGGCGGCTGCTTCCGAACGAGTGAAGCCAGACAGGCCGCGGAGTAGAGCATTGAAGTAAAATGTAGGAAACTGAATCGTGCGCGCGAGGAATTGTTGCACAATTTTACGCATCGGCGGAAGAAAGTCAAAGTGAGCGAGCGCATGTGTGGACAGAATTAATAGTGCAGGACGATCTTTAGAGCCAAGGGTCCACGAGTGCTCAAACGTAAGACGTAACAGACCGTCCTGCGCATCCTGCGCAGTCCGGACTTTGTGACAGATTAAGGAGAAAGCAACCCACGCGGGAAGCTGCACCGTCTGTTGACGTTCGACGGCAGAACCGTCTGCAGGGAATTGACCTGCAAGGCCCCTATTCTGCTTTATTGCAGATAGAGCTGTGTTTAAGTCGGGTGAATATACCACATGTTTCCAGAGAACATAATCGATGAATGGTATGCTACAGCTCTCCAAAGCACTGTGTATCTCTTCGTCTTTGCGCTCGCGTTTCAGTTGAGAAACGAGATCCCATAGGGGGTCCTTTGTGATGAGGGAAGCTTGCTTTGCGAACTTGACGAGGCGTTTACTGCCAGAGAAAGATGAATAAGTCCTCTGATAGAGTCCAGTGAAAGTAGACTGCGATGATCGTCTATAGAGAGGAAAGACAATATACTGCATGCGCGAACAGCATCTGCAAAATTCATCAAAAATAACACTTGAAACTGTTAACAGGAAGTATACCTGGTGTTAAGACTCTCTGAGATCCAACCAAGTCCGAGATCTCAAAATTGATGCCAGTTGTGTTTGCCACAAGCCAAATAGATACACATATGACGAGTTCACACTCCGCACGAACCCTACTCCTCTTAGATCCAAACCACGACCATCTGTTCGCTCAACACTCAAAAATGCCGCGCATCCTTTTCGTTAGTGGATTTCATCCTTCTACTAGGGCACGCGACCTTGCATTCGAATTCGAACGGTGAGCACATCGATGACTCTTGATTTATATACGTCAAAAAAATGTTCAATTTTTTTTCCTCGTATTTTTAGATTCGGTCCCCTAGTCCGCTGTGACGTTCCAGCCCCGCGTAATCCTCATGCAAGCTCGAACCCGTAAGTGTAATTATCGTTTTTGTTTTCTTCACCTCTGTCCAGTCAACGCGACTCGAGGGACGATTGCCTTGCGATGCGCTGCTGCCTTGTCTCGTCGATTCGATTAGTCACTCGCGAGTCTCCTTCGTCTTCGTATTCGCCGCTCTGCGCTGCGATATCATTCGATGTTTCGGGTTCCGAGAATCACCTATCGCTCAACATGTCTCGCACCGTCTCGCAGTTACGCTTTCGTCGAGTTTCGAAGCCAGCGACATGCTGAAGATGCCTATTACGATATGTATGTTCTCTCTCATGTTCACTTGTAACCTGCCTGACGCGTCAGGCGTAGGCATGGAAGGTACTTTGAGGGATCTCGTTTGAGTATTCAGGTAAGTCAGCACCTCATGGGAGCAATTTAATGTTCTCAATTATATTTGTAGTGGGCAAAGAATCCCCCATCTTCTGTTTGGCGGTACGAGAGGCGTTCTTCTCCTCCTCATCGTTCAGGTCGTGACCGTGAGCGTTCTCGAAGCCCCCCTCGTCGTCGCTCCGAAAGAGATAGCAGGGACGACCGCGACCGTCATGACGACCGTGACAGAGACCGCGAACGCGAACGTGACCGCGATGTCGACAGGGAGAGGGACAGGAGGAGGCGGAGCAGGAGCCCTGATAGGAGGAGGAGCCCATCCCCTGACAGAAGGAGGCATGACCACGCGCGTACTCCTCCGATGGAAGACCACAAGAAGGATGATGATCGTGATTTGCAGTCGCGCACCCCGAATCAGTATGCGCAGTAAAAATTTTGTCGGGTTACACAGTGAAATGAGTAAACTGTTCTCTGTTTCTTCGTTCAAAATGATCCTCGAGACTGTTCTTCTACTCGTAGCGTTTCTGTGAATGTTGTAGCCGCGTTTTGTTAGATTGTTAGATGTCAATGCTGATAGTTGCCTCGATTTCTTTCGCAAAGTTGGATATGAGAAGATTTAATCCGCGTCCAAAAGCGTTTATGCCACACATGACGCTGCCAAGTTATATTCCTTATTGAACCATCATGGCACAACGGCAAGTGCCCACCATCAGCGACCTCAGAGTACGCATACATTGAAATATGCGCAGCCCTGGTGCTCACAATTGTCTAGATTAAGCTCTGCTACATTTGCAGGGAGGAGGAGCGGTATGATGGTATATCAAAAGCGCTTTATTCACGCTAGCGCTTATCTGACCTGTCCATTCTCAGCACCCGAGCATCCTCCCCGAGCATGGACGCATCCATGTAAATGCACACTTGTTGCACACGAGTCGTGTCTGCTACAATGGATACAGACCTCGCAGCAGAACCGCTCACGAGCTCCGAATGCTCTCAAGTGCCCGCAGTGCAGTGCAGTGTATGAACTTGAAAGCGACAATCCACTCCTCCTACGAATATTGGACGCAGCAAACAGGGGCCTTTCGACGATGGGAAAGATTGTAACCATCGCAAGCGTGACCGTGGTGGTGGTTTCTCTTGGGACTGGTCCGTGGTCATTTGCTTCCAAGGTTCAGCTTTATAAAAGTTTGTAGGAATGTATATCCTGAGCACGGCATATGGTGCTTATGCCCTGAAGGAGTTTCTGGGTGCTGAGTACGTGCCACTGTCATTTAGCAGCCACTCGCAAAACTCATGTCTCCAGGATGTATGATCTCCTGTTAACGGAGGACCCTACTAATTGGCCGTGGCATTGCTACCTCAATCTTCCACTCATTCCTCTTGCTCTCATTATCTCCCGTCTTCCCTTTAACTCTACTGTTACGCCACTTGTCCCCCTTCTCCTCGCATGGCCAACGTCCACCCCCCCGCGGACCGACAAGCGCATAGTCCTCAATCGTTGGGGTCTTCAGGAGCCAATACAACGGGAAATGTTTCCCTTACTTCCAAGCTGGCCCCCTCCACCAGTACTGCTCGGCTTGATCATCTATCCGTCTCTGCGTATCACATATAACCGCCTATTCTCTCAGTTCTCGAGATGGGTGCTAGGCTCGCAACCGGATGCCATCAATACCGCACAGCCCATGATGCTTGCTTTGGAGGATGATGACCCATTCCTTCGCATTCGCATCAATGCTAATGGTGAAGAACGGAACGCCCAGCTCCATCCTAATGATCAAGGCCAGCAAGATAGAGGTGTAGGTGTTGCCAACAATGGTGCCAACAATAATCCGAATGCCGACGGCGAGGCTGTCGCAGGAGACGTTGCTGCTGCCGCCGAGAATACCATTCGCGTATCGGGGACCTCCCTTGGGCGGCTGATCGGAGGGGCTTTGATTATCCCGCGCATCTCCAGTTTCATGGGCTCGCTATTGTATCGATTATCCAAGTATTCACCGCTTTTACGTCGCTTCCTTGCTGTGCGCCCACCTCTTCCGCCTGATGTGCGGCCGTCCCTGATAGGGACTTGGGTCGACGAGGAAATGTGGCGCCAGTTGAGCCCTGTCAAGCGGCTTAGCGTTGCTGGATTGATGGGTCTTAGCGTTGCGTGGCGGGGAACACCCATTTGGGCAGAATGTGATCCTGTTTGGTAGGTGCTTGTTCATTTTGATCCAAGGCATGGATTCTTACTAAGGAGACGATTTAGGTGGAGAAATTCATTAGGGTTGGGCCTTTTCACTGTTGTATGTCACCGATATCATAAAAACGACGACCTTATGCTGACGCTGTTCCAGGCAAAGGACTGCTTGCATCTCTTGCATCTTTGGCTTGCCAAACGGGAGCTGCAGAGCCGGCGAGTCAAGAACAAGTCATTTGAAGGTGTTGACGTGAGGGAACTGGATCTCATCGATCCTCTGACATACGCCGGATACTATCATCCTTAGACGGCTAGCTATGACTCCTTTGATCTTATGAACACTTTTCGCACGTTCTTCTCAATAGCGATTGCCATTAATATTTACGATGAAAATTAAGTCCTGCTGTGGTAAGTTGGCACTGGATAGTGTCTAGCCAGGAACCCACTCCGCTAGCAATCACTATAAAGACAACATTTCCTTCTATTTTCCGCTACCTGTCTTTCCTACATATAATTTGATTAAATTCGACGCACAGCGGACGTGGACCTATGATTACCACGGGGCCCGCATCATGAGATTACGTTCAGAATCTTTACGAAGCCTGGGTGAGATTTCTTGCTCCCAACTTGAAAGAAGCCGCACGAGCCCCGACAGACTACTTGGAGTCACATTGCACGGCAGAATCAATTACTCTGGAAGGGCTGTATATAGAACACAACGGAGGTGGGTGAAAGTCGGCCGCCGGCCCAAGTCGGAAGCATCCGTGCAATGAATTATGTAATCATGCTAAGGACAACCGATATAATATTTATAAGTATTAGAAACGACGACGGCGCTACGCCACAGAAGAAGCGAGGATTCTCATAATAACTTGAATATCTGTTGCGACGCACTGGACACCGCTGGTGGATCGCGACACTTATGTCAAGCTAGCCAGAAGTTAGTAGAACTTGTGTGGTTACGGCATGGCAGCTGACTCGGTCACTCGGAGTAGCTATGAACGCGGGAAAGCGTAATGACATGCTATGTTTATGGCTCCGAGTCGCCAGCACTCTTGTTGGTTCGCATTAGTGCGGGATATAACCCTAGACACATTGACAATTAACAGTTTTCCGCTTGAGCTTTGAAGTACTCTTCAATCCCTCGACCAATGATCATTTCAGAATTCGACATTATTTTCGCTGGGGGTGAGTGATACATTTTGCATTGTGGTGATTATCTTGACATAACCCTGTATCACGAGTCAGGCGGTACCACAGCCTGTGTCGTCGCAGGCCGTCTGGCTGCATGGGATCCCTCGCTTAGTATCTTGATTCTCGAAGGGGGCCAACACACGCTCAATCAAGCTGCGCATGTGCAGCCTTACCAGTATCCAATCCATCAAGTGCGTACGAGTACCACCATGACATTCAACGTTGGAAATCCAAGTCCACGTCTCAACGGCCGTGCTCCGATCGTTCCGTGCGCCCATTGCATCGGTGGAGGCTCAAGTGTAAATGGTTCGTAGCGTTCTTGCACTCGATGACATAGCTCTAATACGTTAACTCGGTCAGCTATGTTTTACACTCGTGCACCTGCCTCAGATTTTGACGACTGGGAAGCCGAAGGGTGGGATTCTGAAAATTTGATCCCCCTCATGAAGAAGGTGCTCAATTGGATCATCTTTATCATACTATTTCTCATGCTGAATCATTCATTGCTTAGCTGGAAACATATGAGGTGCAGCCCAATAGCCCGACCCACGGGTACAGTGGACCTATCAAAGTGTCTTCTGGCGGATGTAAAATAGGCGCCAGCGAAGAGTTCATCCGTGTTGGCACGACGTATCACAAGAGGCAATATGTTGAAGACACGGATGATTTAGAAACATGTAACACATACAGTGTGCGCCACATGAATTTATTTCTTTGCGTGCGGAGTCAGCTCACGAAATGAATTTCAGCCATGGGCAAAGTGAGCTTGTGTTCATCATTTATTGTGAATTGGGCTCATAGATGAGAAGGTACATTAATGGGACAACTGGAAGGCGTTCTGATGCGGCCCACCACTATGTCTACAACCAAGCTCACAATGCAAATTTGCAAATATGGGTCGGTAAACGCGTGAAGCGCGTGATCTTCCAGTGAGTGTCACACATTGAAGTTGAATTGTAACCTGATATATTTTTTGAATGAAAGAGATAAGCGTGCCGTAGGTGTTGAGTTCACGAGCGATCCAGTGTCTTGCCCAGATGCGGGTCAGTCATCAATCATCGTGAGAGCATCGAAGCTTGTTGTTGTCTCTGCTGGGGCATTCGGTTCGCCGGCCATCCTCGAGAGGTCTGGGATCGGTGCAGAAGAGATTCTTAAGCGGTGCAATATCGAGCAGCTAGTGGACTTGCCTGGTGTCGGAGAAAATTATCGAGGTACGTGTTGAACTATCCATCTCATATTGTTAACTTAAAGTTAAGAGATCACAACGGCGTCTTTGTTCCATACTTTGCTGCTGACGAAGCTATTACTATGGACCCCCTCTGGCTTGGGAAGGAGAGTGTCGTCCAAGGTAAGCATGTTCTCGCCATACTATGAGTCCCTTTGATCCCTCGGGAAATATTATAGAAAACCTGGCGCAATGGAAAATCGACGGCAAGTCACTTATTGCCCAAAAGTCGGTATACACCTTCAATACTGGTGACATGTTGATTGGCATTTCAGTGGCAGCGATGCAAAAATTAAATGGCGTCCTGACGACGACGAGCTGAAAGCCATGGGTTCAATCTTTCAATCACGATGGAAAGAATTCTTCCAGGACCGCCCAGACAAGGCCGTTGCAATATTTGCCCTTTGTGCAGGGTATGCACATTATTTTATTTTGATGACCCACGAATGCTCACAATAACCAGAACCGCTGGGTCACGCTTGCGTGACCTTCCTGCTCGCAATTACATGATTGCCTGCTGTTTTACAGTACTACCCCCAAATTTACTACACCGTGATTTTTGTGCTGAATTTTCTAATAGCTGTACCCCGTGTCTGCTGGCAGCGTTCACATCAAATTAGACGAGAACGGCCAGGAAGGAATCGACTTCAATACAGGTTACCTGGATGAGTGAGTCGACAACTTCAACTCACTGATGTGATTACGATAATCCTTCCAGTCCATCCGATATTGTACCTCTTAACTTTGGGTACAAAAAGATGCGCGAGATTTTTCGACGCATGCCTTCATACAGGGGTGAAGTCCCTGCCGGCCATCCTCGTTTCCCAAAAGGAAGCGCTGCAGTCTGCAGAGAAACGACCGGGCCAGTGGACATGAATGCGTCTGACTTAATCTACACAGCAGAAGATAACGAGGCAATCGATCGATACCATCGTGACCGCAGTATGTCGCATCTCTATCGTTATCTTAAAATACTGAATTGATACCCAGTGCAAACTACGTGGCATTCGGTATGTACAGCTGAAACTCGCATGCTGGCACTGAACCTTGCATGTGTAGCTCGGAACTTGCGCCATGAAGCCGAGGGCAGATCAAGGGGTCGTTGACGCTCGGCTAAACGTGTATGGCGTGACAAACCTCAAGGTTGCAGACATGTCTATTGCGCCGAAAAATGTTGGCACGGTAGGTACTGGTCGGGGATTGTCGACATGCAATCTAACTGTCTCTCTAGAACACATATTCGACAGCGCTTCTCATTGGGGAGAAAGCTGCGATAATCATTGCTGATGAGTTGGGTATTGAATGCAGACCATGCAGTGAATTGTCGTGGAAAAGTTATCGATCACGTCTGTGATTAGTAGGAGTCATTTCTTGAACTCCGAAGAAACGTTGAAGTCGGGGACTCGAATTCTCAGCGCCACTACTAGTACGATCTGTGATTACTTATGTAATTATTTGGCTCTTTCGATCGCGTTGTTGTGGAACGCCACAGCCACAATTGTCCTAATAACACGTACCACAAACTTGCAAATATAAGTTATACAACATGTTGCTTGGCTGAACCAACTACCGCGCGTCAATACAATCAAGGTGACAACAGGCAATGGAATCATCTACGAACAGAAAAGAACAGGAAATCCACAAACAACTAGAAATTCGAGCAGAGATTAAACGCCTCCAAGCTCAGCTTACACCTTTTCCCGACTTCGCCAACGACGCAATAGGATCTCCCAAGAGGAAACAATCATCTCAAACTTTGCTCGCACCCGCTACTCCGTCTCCTAGTGAGTAAGCGCGTGTATTCTGAACGTTTCATCAAAAGAACGCTGATGAGTCAGAGAAGAGGAGGAGGGTCGATCATGCACAACGCTCATTACTTGGCGGGACGAATGCCATCACAGGGTCCCTCTCAGCATCTGGAGTCCGGAGCGTGAATTCTCGGTCGTCGGATAGAGGTTCTACAGAGCATAATCAAAAACCTGCTCCCTCGAATCTCCTCAGCAAGCTTTCCAGGTTATCGGGCGGCACACCAAAGCAAGAACAAGCAAATTCGGCACGAAGGTCTCACCACTCACTGGCTCGGCCAGAATCTGTGCCCTCGAGTTCCAAAATCATTGCACCTAGGGTCATCGTGCCGAACAGAGATGACCGACTGGCCATCGTCGAGCAGCTCAATGTCGGTCCCATGGATCACAAGCCGCCACTTGATGACGCCTATTTTCAGCGACTCGAGCCAAATTCTGGCATCCGACTTTCGTACGTCTCGTCATCGCAAATCTATTAGATCATCGGTCTTAAGTATTGTATGCAGGTCTCGTTCATTGTCACACGATGATCTACAGGACTATCTCCGAGGTCGATATTACCTCTCGCCGTCTACACTTTACTCCTGTATACGACTATCACCCAACCAGTCAGCCTACGAGGTACCTGTCGAAGGTGACTGGATAACAATCGCCGTTGTTGCAGAGCGAGGCCCAGTAAGGACTACGCGCGCTCCAGTAGACATTGCCCCTGGCGATGATGGACGTGCAACCGATGATGAAGGAGGCTCTAGTAACATCAGCGACCGTAAAGTTGGCAACGATTCTCGTACCCAGGGCCCGCAGAAAGAGAAGCCTTCAAAAACTCACGGCAAAAAATTTGTCAACATGAAATTAATCGACTTTGGGGCGCGTTCACGATCGTCGTCATCGAGCGCAGCGTCCATCCGAGGAGACGCATTTCTGACTCTCTTGCTATTCGAAGCTGATAACTTTGATCGTGTCACGAGCGACGATGGTAAAGTCAAGAAGCTTTACAAGGGTGGTAGTAAAGGCGCATTCGAAGCAATGTCAAAGCTTAAAGAAGGGGACGTCATCGCTCTTCTCAATCCCAAGGTCCTCAAGCCCTTCCAGGTGAGCTTGCACGAGTAGTATTATTTCCTATAATACTGAATAACTCGGTCAGCGGAACAACAAAAATGAAAAACCTCATCCAACCGACAATATACTCGCCGTCACACCCGAGTCTGCTGAATCCATTGCTGTCATCGGACGCGCACAAGACTTGGGTATGTGCAAGGTGCTCAAACGCGACGGAAAAGCATGCGGAAGCTGGACGGACAAGCGTGTGAGCGACGTATGCGACTGGCACTTGACGAACGCTGTGCAACGACAAAGAGCCGGGCGAGCTGAGTTTTCTGCAGGGTATGTAATACGAAGGATTCTGTACTTTCGCTCCGAGTCACAAACCGTTCTTCAGGACCTCTGGGATGACAACTTCGACATCAAAGAAGCGCAAAGCGGATTATGATCCACAACGCCAGTGGGGAATGAAGCCTTCTGAAGCGTCCGGCTCGCGTACAGACAACACCACGTATGTTGTCTCGGGGCACGTCGTGGGCGGGTCGAATCGAGATGTCTCGTCGATGTTTGTCGCCGAGAACATGGGGCGCGAAGGCCAGGCGCGCGCGAAGCGAAAGCTGATGCAGGATGCCGATCGCGAGCTGAAGGGTTTACTCGAGAGGGATAAGGAAGGCATGCGTGCTGTTGCCAAGGCCAGGGAGATAGGCACGATGAGGGCGAAGCGAACCTCCGATAGTGCCAAGGATAAGAAGTCCTCGCAGTGGAAGCAAGGGGCAAGAGATTCAGATTGTATTTCAGAATCTGATCATGCGGAGACATCGAACGCACCCCAGACGAAGCTGGCGTATTCTGCAGATATCATCAAAAACCTTGGATTTGATCCTGCGGCGAAAACAGGGCAGAAGCGGGCGGTGCAATCTTCGGTTCAAGATAAAGTGCGTTGGTTATAAATGTTTACTTTGCTCTCTCTGACACAAAGTCTTGGTGCTTGTTTCATAGATTGCAGCTCTCGCAGCTGTCCGTGAGTCTCGGAAGGAAATTCATCTTGGTCCGCGACCAGGCCCCAGAATTCGTTCTGGGGTGACCATTCCTGCCTTCATGCTGGAAAATGAATTGGGCAATGATGATTGTGGCGAGGAAGGAGATGACAATGTCAGTACTGGAGATGGACATGAATCTGATGAATTGATAGATCTCGATGATTGATTGGAGGTCACGACGAACAGATAGCACTCGGTATACAGACAGTCTCAATTTTCACTTGCATCTCTTGACGTTGCACTCTCATTTGTAGGAAACTTCAATGCAGTTTGATGTGGTGCCAAGGGAGCGCGTTGTGCAAGAAGATTAATTCCGCTGCCTTGTACCATATGCACTTTCAACTTATATCCGCTGCACATCATCATCCGATGCAACGACTAAATCTCTTCCCTCGCGAGCAGCCAACTGTCAATGTAGACATATCTATTGCATTTTTTTCCAAGGGCAATGCGTCTTTCCTGTATATTACGATGTAAAGCAATGTAATCAGGTCAGGCCCGGAGGTATATATTACTTTACATCACTTTATATTGCTTTATATTGTTTTATAACGTCATGTCCAGGAAAGAGCATTTCGGCTGGGAATATCTGAGTCTCACCAGTTTACTGATGACTTGTTGTGTAGGCCCTTTGCTTTGTCAGCATTCGCTTGAGGTTGGCAGCGGACCGGGTGTGACCTTACAAACTGTACTTCTAGTTCTCTCCCCATTCTTACCTCTTGTTTTAATCAAATACCATTCAGCTAAACTGATAAGATGGTATGCGAGCATCAATCCTTGTCGTCTTTGCCACTCATGATTTCAATAGTCCACGACCTGCAGGAGACGGCTTATCCGTGACTTCAAACGTCTCTCTAGTGACCCACCAAGCGGCATTTCTGGGAGCCCATGTCCGGATAACATTATGATCTGGAACGCTGTAATATTTGGGCCTTGCCAGTTTTCCGTCTCTGCATATATTATCCGTTTCTGACACTACTTGCAGCTGATACGCCCTTTGAGGACGGCACATTCAAACTTCTGCTCACGTTTGACGAATCTTACCCCAACAAGCCGCCTACAGTAAAATTCCTTTCCAGAATGTTTCATCCAAATGTATACAACAACGGCGAGCTATGTCTCGACATCTTACAAAACCGCTGGTCTCCCACATATGATGTCGCCGCCATCCTTACTTCCATCCAAAGTCTCCTGCACGATCCTAATCCGAACAGCCCAGCGAATGCAGAGGCTGCGCAGTTGTACCGGGACAACATGAAGGAGTACGTGAGAAGGGTGAAAGCCACAGTGGAGGATAGCTGGCTAGATCCAGAAGAGAAGCAGAAGATGATGGTCGATGGCGACGGGGAAGGTAGTGTAGAGTCTGCTGCCTGACGTGTTCTTTCCTTTGGTTCGTACTGTTTCTGAAAGTTACTATCATTCCACGTAATATGTCCACGGTTGCCAATATGCAAAATGTTCATAACAATTCAACTGACGGATCCCCGCTGGCTTCCATGCAGTGATCGAGGCCGACGGCGTTGAATACCAGACAAGCAATATATCTGTAAACGTAGACCAGGTTGTCCTCCAATGGCAGGAGCGCATTCCTCTGTAAGTCATCTTTAACCCGTCTGCTATACAGGTATTGAAAAAGACTCTAGGCCGCACGAGCCATGTTCCAAAGTCCGGGTCAGCATATATGCCTCATTTGAATTGGGTCCCATGCTCTGTCAAGGAAAACTCCTCCGCACGTTCGAGATCTCGGTCGGAGAATTACTGGATCGCAGCGAGAATTGGGCAGGAGCAGCCCGCCCCATCCATGCATCCGTCATCGCCAAATCAACTCGCTCATCAAGCACAGCGGTGTTTGGAGAGAGATGAACCTAGTGTCTTAGATGAAGTGATATCCCTTCATTATGATGCCCTCGGATACTACAACGCCGGGCATGCTTGCCGAGGGCAATTGCTAGGTAATCTAGCTGTAATGCTACAGACTTGCTTCGAGCATCGAGGGGATGACAAAGATTTGGATCAAGCTATCGCACTTCAGACGGACTCGGAGGTGCTGGCTTTGTGCCCGGTCGGTCACACAGATCGGTCCATGTCATTAAACAACCTCGCGATCCAACTCAGCGTACAGCATTTGAAGGAAGGCCAGCTTCTTTGACAATAGCGAAACATCCCATATTTATATGTAGCCGTCATGGCAGTTACTGACAAGAAACTTTCCACCTGTAGAAAAAATTGCAAATTTCACCTTGTGTCAATGGTGGAGTAATATTCCGATGCGTTGAATTGTTTCGAGGTTCCAGAGTTGCGCTGTCACGGTGTTGTTCAAAGAAATTGATGCGCCTCCCAGGATCCGCTCATCACTCGCCCTCCATCTAGACTCCAGCATACAGACGCCACTTTCTTTGTATGTCTCGTCAATATTTTGATGACCTTGCCCATGTCAACGTTCCACAATTTCATTGCGCCATCACAATTCCCGGCTGCTACTGTATTGCCGCCCGGCGACAATGCCATGGCAGACACTCCTTCAGTTTTGTCCTCTCGGTCCTCAACCTGCGTGCCACCGTGACTCTTCAAGTCCCAGACTCGAAATGTCCCATCCAGTGAAGACTCATGTGATGATCCACCGTCCACCGGGCAGGTGCAAAATGCGGCTGGCGGTGTCGTTCACTTTGATCTATCGGTAGATCATTGTTGCTGAATTAAAATTCGTACGCTTCGCAGAGGCTAAACATGGACCAGGGTCCGTCCAATAAAATTGTGGTCGGTAGGAGGCATAGTACTGTACCCATTATATACATGTCACTGAATTTGCTACTTACCGTACATTCAATGGTAAGGCTACAGCAAAGATGGGGGACTGATAATCATCAACAAGAACATGAAAACGTTGCACATGACAATTACACAAAGAACCTCTAGTCAAATTTCTTGTCCGAAACAGCCCCAGTCGCCTCATTGTGCCTACTCACAAGGCGATCAATTTCAGCAGCCTGTTGTGCGGCCTGCTTTTTGAGGGTTTCTGAGGAACGCACCTTCAGTTTAGAAACAAGACATCGATAACAAGCGATAAACGCACCAAAGTCACGGTCTTTTGCTTCACTCGCAGCTAACTTCTTCTTGAGTTCTTCAATTTGTTTAGACTGGTCACCCTTGGCGCCAGCACCAACCTACAAAACCAGTAATATATAAACAAGAGCCAACTCTAAATAGAGGGTACTTACGACTTTCTTCAATTTTGCATATTCCTCCTGCGTGTGAATGAGGTCCAAGATGACTGGAGAACGTGCGTGTGAGGACCAAAGAAAGGAAGAGGCAAAAACCAGTTAGATAAGTGTTTCGTTGAGCGCTGACGACAAAACACAACCGTCAGACTAAATCATACGCTATGACAGAGGATAGGGTGCGCACTAGAACTTGCGAGCGGCGAAATTGGTCTCAGTTCGTACGTCGTGCATACTCTGACCGCCTGTTTTTGCCATTTCGGTTTCGGCTGTTACGCGGAACATACGTTGGAGAGCATCTAGGAAGAGGATGCCTACGAAGCTGAGGGTGAGTGTCATAATATTAGTAAGTGAGTGAGATGTTGGTGATTAGAGTACAAACATGAAGGAAATCTTGAGTCCATACGCGACTTTAGCGACGATGGGGCTTTCGGAGAGAAACCGAAAGATTTTTTTGCGAATTGTGAAAGGGAGTGGGGATACGAGCAGGCAGAACGTTATCATCTAGTTTGGGAGCATTATAAATCATGAATTAAAGTCAGGATACTGCGCGACATACTTCTGCTGCTAGGAGTAAAAATGTGAGCGAGTAACTGTGAGATCATTAGAGCTTGTCGAACTTGATTTGCTTAATACATACTAAATTGTCATCGTGCTTAGCGTCGTTGTTGCTGTCGATGTCGATGTCGTCGTGGAAGCTTTGAAGTTAAAGGCTAAAGTCTACGTTGAAGCCTTTAAAAGTGGGTCGGAATGCACTGCGCGTGTAGCGTGACGTCACAGACACGTCCCCACCATTACATAATCGATTCCCATCTACCCCTTGAACGCGTCACTCTAATCACTTGCGATTACGCAGACCTGCACCACATCTAAATCAATGGCCCCACTACAAGTACACGTCAAACACGCAGGAAAAACTCTTGATGTTAATCTAGAGACATCACTTCCACCTGCTGCCTTCAAAGATGCGATTTATCAGGTCACGGGCGTACCACCGGAGCGTATGAAAGTTATGATCAAGGGCGGCGTGCTTAAAGTGCGAGCTTTTCGTGTTGTGTGGATATTTTGATGGATAAATCATTTGTGTAGGATGATACGGATTGGAAGAAGGTGGCTCCTAAAGCGGTGAGTGCGCTTTTGTTTTGTTTTGTGGAATGTGTGTATTAAATATCTGGTTAGGGACAAACGTTCATGGTTATTGGCGCTGCGGGCGAGCTCCCGAAGCCACCTGAAAAACCCATCGTTTTTCTCGAGGGTGAGTATCTCTGTGTGCATGTGTAAGGGTTGTGGTGACCGTTCCTGCGTAGATATGGACGAGTCGGAAATCGCAGAAGCCGTATGTTTGATTTATTTGTGCTTGTCACTCATGTGGGTTACTCAGGTTTTTGCAGCTCTCTTTACCAGTTGGATTGAAAAAGTGGGTACTACAGAGATTCACAGCGTGCCGTGAAGTGATAAGTATATGCTCACAGCCTCGGAAATACCTGTTACATGAGCGCCACCGTCCAAGCGATGCGTGCAATACCAGAGCTCCAAACAGCTCTCTCAACGTAGGCTTCTATTTCTTACATGCGTGAATCCTGATCCCACATATGATAGGTCACCACATTTGGACGTCCTTCCTCGTGCGCTGAGAGACTTGTACAGCAACATGTCCCGTACGACAGAGGGATACATCCCCACTACATTTTTGACCGTGTTGCGTCAGGCTGTACCTCAGTTTGGGGAGCTCGATAGATCAGGCAAGAATGGAATCTTAGGGGGGTACGCGCAGCAAGGCGAGCGTTTTTCTGCCTTCTTTTTCGTCGGGTTGTTGATTTAAGGTATAGACGCTGAGGAGTGTTGGACACAGCTTGCGAACGGCTTGAAAGAGGTTCCTGGGATTGATGCTACGGGTAACACACTAGCGGGGGGAAGGAGATTTGTCGATCAGTTTATGATGGCAGAGATACGCAGAGAGTGATTGAATTTTTCCTTTTTTGCACAGCGTCAGCTGACTGATTTGGACAGATTGAAATGTGACGAAGCGCCTGAAGAACCTAGCACCGTCACGATAGAGAAGATGCTGAAAATCGAGTGCAATATCTCGGCGACCACGAATTATATGCATACTGGTATCAAGGATGTATGCGTATTTTTTGTGCTTGGTTTGGTATTTGCTCACGCGTACACAGGCATTGAACTCTCAATTGGATAAGAATTCTCCTTCGCTTGGACGTCAAGCTGTTTACAGCCAGACATCGCGTCTCTCACGTCTGCCGAGTTACCTGACGGTGCACATGGTTCGTTTTGCATGGAGACGTGATATCGGAAAGAAGGCCAAGATCATGGTGAGCATCAAATTATTCTAGCTCTGCCTCACATCTCACGATCCCCCAGCGCAAAGTAAAGTTTGCGTCAGAGTTTGATGCGCTAGAAATAGTGACTGATGAGCTGAAATCGAAGCTCATGCCCGTGTCCAGCCGCCTAAAGTCAATTGAGAAAGAGCGTGCCGAACGGCGGAAGGTGCGTAAACGGACGAAGGTGGTGCAGGAGGCGTCGTCATCATCTAGGCCCGCAGAGGAGAGTGCAGATGTTGAGATGGCACCTGCGAGTGAGTCGCCCGGGGACCTAGAGGAGGAGAGAGTTTATCGTGCGCGGGAGCTGGAGGAGCTGGAGGGATTGGTTGATGCCGACCTGAAGAATGATTATGGGTGCAGCGTGACTGGGTTGTATGATCTTGTTGGTGGGTAACATTTTCTTGTCTTTGGGACGGACTGAATTCAGAAATTTTGGACAGCCATCGTTACGCACAAGGGAGCAGATGCTGATGCGGGGCATTATATCGGTTTCGTGAAGAAGAGCGTATTCCATGCAAAGTCAGGTGACGGACCTGCGTTCGATGAAGATGATGAAGATTGGTACAAATTTGATGATGACAAGGTATCAGTGTTTCCCAAAGAGAAGCTGGGGACGATTGATGGAGGAGGGGAGGACGCATCTGCGTATGTGCTTTTATACAGGAGCAAGCCGTTAGCATAGTGTTCGATAAATGAAGGCGCGTAGGTATAATGCAGGAAGAATACATTGAATCTAAGTACTAGTACGATCCACATCATCACCATCTAGGTCGTTTGCAGAGGGAACGGCAGCTGATGCAGCAGCGCCTGCAGCGGCGTGACCTTGTGATTGTGGCACGACGTCCCTTTGAGTGGATGAGATTCAGATCACAAACATGAAAAATAAGACGAACCACTTGATTTGAAAGCGGGTGACGCGTAGTTTTGTGCTTATATCGCGTACGAGTCTATCAAACTGAATTTTCTCCGGAGGAGTGGCTTTCATGTCCTCGTTATCGTACTCCGTGTTCTGATAATACCCAACGCGTACAAACTCTTGATCACGATAGGATCCTGTAAGGATAAGGGCAGCGACGCCCAGGACGTCCTCTGTTGGTATTTTTGCAGGATCAGGAGCGAGACCCTCGAACTCGAAAGAGTTTACGCCGACTGGGACTGGACCTACGAGGCAGTCGTCTAGTTCTTGGTCTAGTTCTTCATTCCCTGGTGAAGATACATAGATGAGCTTCCATTCTAGATCTACATTTGAAAGTTAGCAGGTGAAAGCTACGAATTAAGCATTGCGCGGACCGTCTTTAAGTGGCGCTATACACTCGAAAGTGACGCGAAAGTGATAAGGATCCAAGAATCTTGCTGGGTTGTTGAAGAACTCGACATTCTACGGAGTCGTTGATGATTTTCAGTGATTTTTTTGATAGTGAATTAGACGCACGCGGATTGTAACTATCGACATCGTGGAAGAGAATGATGCGGGGTAAAGCACGTGGTTTGCATGCGGTGTCACTCTGCTTTTGTTTCTTCGAAGCCACTCATGTCTTACTAACAGACAATTACGACTACGACACCGACCACGACGACCACGACAGGGAGGGCGGGACTAAATATGATATCGGCGACGAGTAGCGCGACGACGGACTCAGAGATACCCACAGACGAACTCTCACCAGCAAATCTCTTGCTCCCGATTCCCGCACCTTCTTTAAACAATTCACAGTCTTCGTTCTCATTCTCCCGCACATCAGATACCGAATGGAACTCGCTCCCGCAGGAAGTAGCTTCAGCAGATATTTCAATAGCTCGTATGTTCTTTCTTTGTTGTTGGTCTGCGTGCCTCTAATCTTTCATCAGCTGATGGCAGCTTCGTTGAGACTTCATGCGGCTCAGCTGCCAGAGAACTAAAGAGGCGCTACGACCAATTTCTCGGTGTAGGTAAAGATGTTCGTTCTCCATATGCCATCACCGCCTTCGTCAATCAGCACGGAAAGCAGATGTATCGTGTCAGGTGCGGTTCGGCCTGCATCATCGCCACCATGCACAGCTAATTTCGTTACTTACTTATTTAAAGTCGTCGCGATGCGATCGCTCCCGCCGCTGCAGCAGAGGAGGCAGAGAAAATGACTCACAAGGTGTCCATGTCCACTGATGCCTCTCGTACTCGTGCCTCCAAAACCCGTTCCCGCATGAGTTTCCTCATCCAGAATAAAGTAAAGTCCACTGCCCATGAATCTCAGTCTAGTTCCATTAGCTCGCACCCGCGTAAGTTAGTACGAAGGACCCGCTCCATTCCAGACATGTTCGGCATGGCTGCTAGCTCGTCTGCTACGGGCTCATCTACACGACCCAACCCCACTGGTAGGACTCATTCACACAGCGTCACTGGTGCAGATATGCCACGTCCACAGTCAACTGCACTTTTCCCCGATTTGCCAAAACAGCCTACTGCAGACATTTTTGCAGAGGTCATGCAATGGCCAAACGGCTCTGTGCCCCCCTCTCCATTTTCGAGCTCTGGGTTTGAAAACCACACTTTACCAGGTCTCATACCACATCCATTTGGACTCAGCGCCACTTTTGAATCGCCTACTAGACCTTCTTCCCATGGGTTTTTACCCATGCCGCGCGCACTGCGGGAGATGCAGTCGTTCGAGTCTGGTTTGACTGCGCGCGCAGGAGATACCACACAACGAGCAGATACCCCGGATTCCATCCTTCCCCTCCGTGTATCACCCGACCTCATCCAAGATTATTCTCCCTCCCCACCCCCAGGCATCGTCCCACCCGACCCAGAACTCATGCCACTTCCAGAAACGAGCATGCATTCCCGATATTCAACAGAGGTGTTCGATGTTCTCCAGACTTACCGCGGTCTTCCACAGCTGGATAGACTGTTTTCAGATTCCGCAGGGGAGACGACTATCAAAATGTCTCTTCGCGCAGAGGATAGCGCCGCGCCGCGTAATGACCCCCGTTTTGTCCTCTGGGGGGAAATACATGTCTCTTCTGATTTGGATGGTGATGATGTTTCGGTGTCGCAGAGCAGTCGCGGTGGAATGTCTTCTTCTTCTAATTCTCGCAGGGGCCGTGGACCTATAGATGTGCCTGTAGTACGTGTCGATGGAGAAAGCTTGACCACCAAGGTGCTCATCGCAGCGACGATCGAAAGATGGATTGCCCAGCTAACAAGCGATCTTGACTATGATGAACTACTCAACTTCTTCCTCACCTACCGAACATACATATCAGCCGTCGACCTCTGCCACCTCCTCATCTGTCGTTTTCACTGGGCGCTGAGCGGCAAAGACGATATGGTACGGAAAATCGTGCGCGTGCGGACATTCGTAGCTATCAGATACTGGCTATTGACGTTCTTCGTCATGGATTTTTTATCGAACCGAGAGTTGAGGCTTTTGTTAGCGAGTTGGTTAAATACCCTTGTGAAGGATCCCATTTTGAAGAAACATCAGGATGGTCTTGTGAGTCTTTCACCTTTTATGGGTTTTTTGAGCTCACGTATGATACACAGAACATCGTAAGGAAACTCATTAAAGTTGTCAAAGACTGCAAGGAAGCCCATACCCGCAGACACCGCTCTGGCTCCGTTTCTGCACGTCAAAGCCTAAACATTCCCACCAGACCCCGACCCACGCATGTCCTAGGCGAAAAATTTGCAGAAGCCATATCCTCCAAACAGCAAGACGACTCTGATGTAGATCTCGATTTTGCTCCCGACGAACCACCTACACATCCCCAATCTATCTTCCATGGCGACAACAGCACTGCGTTTTCGTTCAATTCTGGCAGCGTGTCTTCTCCGCCCAGGGCTCCTGCGATTTTGCAACAACCTTTGCAGATGAACATACTCCAGCAGAGTCGAGCTTCTATCTCAGCGTCCTCTAATGCAAGCGATACCACTCCTACGAACAGCTCCCTTCCTCCCATTGTATTTCCCCAGAGTGCGATCTCTCGTGCATTCGTGAAGACAATCGGGCGTTTGGGAAGATGGAAAAGAGTGTTGAACTTGAGACAGACTGTGGATACGGGCCTTGCAGTTCCTGCAAACGTTTCGGCATTTGATTTGGAGTTGAATGCAACGGGGGATTTGTTGATGGTTAGGGGCGGTGTTGAGCAGTATCTGAAGATGATTGAACCAATGGGTGTGGGTGGGTCTAGAGGGGAGAAGGTGCTGGATGGGTGTGTGTGTCCTGTGTTTGGGAAAGCAGAGTGCGGTGGAGAGTGCGGTCAAAGGGCTTGAGGCGAAGTTGGACCTACCCTCACTGCAGACGCAATTACGGGTTGTCAAGGAGGTGGAGGAAGAGGAGGAGCGGGATAGTGTGGCAGTGGTTTCTCTGAGCGACAAGCCCGTTTCGATACAGGAAAAACGCCAGTCCACGCAGGAGAAACACCAATCAATGCAGGAGAAACGTCAGTCCACACAGGAGAGACCCCAGTCTATACAGGAGAGGCGCCTATCCATATCGTCGGTCTCCCGCACGTCCACGCGCACACACTCAACAGACTCCTTCGGCTCAATCTTATCCTCACGATCACGGATCAATCCCCTCGTCGCCCAAGTGCAGGCCCAGCCACCATGGCGTTTCGACGTCGTTTCCATTGACGACCTAGATCTCTCAGATACCTCTTCTGAGGCGCATGGTGAGAATCCACCTGTACCACCAGGTCTGCGTAAGCCCCCGCGTCGACTGCCTCTCCGGCGGGATTTCGAGTTCATACGTCGGTCTGTGGACAGCGTTTCCTCGTTGGGATTCCGTTCTCGGGACTCGGTAGCCTCGGGTGGATCTGCTGTGTCGTCTGCGTCTGTCGGAGCTGCATTAGGGAATGGTATCCAGCAGTGGCAGGTGAACGCCCTCGTGGATTCCTTGAGCGACGAGGAGGATAATGGGGGCGTCGAGGAGGCTCTGAGACGTCTTGAAGGGCAGATCAATCCTCAGAAGCGGAAAGAGAAAGCGAAGAAGGTGGATGGGTGGGTACGTACGATTCAGGAGCGGATGGCTGTGGGTGATTTTGGGGATGAACAGCCGAGGTTTTTTGCGTTGGATAGTGAGGAAGAGGATGACGAGGATGATTATGAGATTGATCAGCACGAGACTGGAGCATCGAGGGTGGATGAACAGATTCTTGTAGGCACTGGGTCGCAGGTGACGATTTCGGGGGCTACGACGACGACGACGACTACGGATGACTACTTCGGCTTGGTGGGTTCGGAATTGACGTCAGGGACGGTGGAAGCCGTGTTTGAAGGGTCGGGACCGACTTCGCCGCCCGTGAGGATGAGCGACTTGAAACCTGCGCCTGAAGATGCTGTTCCACTTGAGATATTGCAGAGCCGGGTACCTTCAAGACCGTCTACGTCCCATGGCTCGCCTACACCATCCCCCTTTATAATAACCTCTCCATCCAAATTCATTTCTCCTGGTCGAAAGCAACACCGAAGCTGGATCCTGAATGTGTGCACTGACACGATCGTACAACATTTTTCGATGATCGACCGAGAGCTTTTCTTGGGGGTCAAGCCTGAAGAATTGATCATGGACGATTGGATGTCGTGTCAGGAAGTGAACGTGCTGGATTGGGCACAGTATCTCAAGGACCGGGCGCGTTGGAAGGCTGAATCACGGTGGAGCCAAAAGACGACTGCATTGGCTGCTGTTCGAGGGCGGTTTAATCTGCTTGCGAATTTTGTGGTTGCCGAGATCGTGATGACGCATCCGAGCGATAGGGCGATGTTGGTGGGCAAGTTTATTCGTGTCGCTTTGGTGAGTTGCTTTTCGATAATGTCTAATTTTGAGGAGAATAATTCTGACTCTGCGCGACCTATTTCAGAAAGCATACGTCCAAAGTAATTTCAATACGTTGGCAGCTATCATCGCCGGTTTGCAAAACGAGTGGGTCGCGAAAGCTATGCATCGGCATTGGGGACGAGTGAGGCTGTGGGAGAACGGGGTGTTCCAAAAGCTGAAGAAATTTGTGTTACCGGACAATGATTTCAAGGCTATGCGCGATGCTATCGCTACTATGGCAGACCCGAAGACTCTGAGTGTGACGAAGCGGACGTCTACGGTCTTGAGCAGCAGCAGCACAGACCTACCCTCGGGGAAATCAAAAGGTTCTAATGATGCCAAGACGCCATCAGCCTGCGTCCCATTTATCGGGGTCTACCTCTCTCAACTATACCGCTACAGCAGACTCCCAGATCTAATCGACCCAACCTCGCCTCACGACCCCGTCGGCATCGACTCACAGACCGTCAATTTCGAGTCTCCAGCCCACCCAGAGGTATTCGATTCGCTGACGCCTCTCCCGCCTTCGATGCAGCTAGAGCCATTGATCAACGTTCATAAGCAGCGGCTTATTGCTGGCGTGATCAAGGATTTGGTTGGCGGGCAGCATCTTGCAAGCAGGGTTCAATATCCGATAGATAAGAAGTTGTATGGGAAGTGTCTTAGGATAAGGGGGCTTGATGGGGAGACGATGCAGATGGCGTATAGTATGTATGCAGAGTCGGAGACAGGGGTGACGGTGCGTCCGACAGGGTTCATGCCTTTGTAGAGTGTGTCATGCTGGATGTTATTCCGCTATGCTGGGAGGTGATCACTGGTACTTTTGTTCTTCGACATTTTTTTTATTTGATTTCATGCGCAATATGGATATATAGAGCCTGTTTTCAATCTTTGTTGTATTGACAAGAGTAATGTATGCAATACGTAGTTGAGATTAAGGTCCCCCGAGGAGCTGCCACTACTTTTGACGGCAAGCGATTGATCAGTCATTCTGTTTCCAGTATATATCCACTCGTTCATCGCGCTTCCGAACGTGTATGTATGCCTGCAACCCGATGCGTATATATAATTGGTTCCTCTGAAGTACATGTCCGTCACGCTGTTTACTGTCCTCAGCTATAAATGAAAATGCGAGACGAAAGATTCTAGGTACTCGGGAAGACTGGACCTGAAAATTTCGACCATGAAGTACTCCATACCACTCTGCCTGTTCAGGTAGTCATAGAGTAGAGGGGAAAAAAGTAGTACGATGCGAGGACAAGAACGTCAGCGCATAATGAGAAGTAATGCAAGTGATGAAATGCTGCTTCATTAATGAGGACCATTCGTATGGTCAACAGAGACACAGCAGACGCAGAGCACTATGCGAGTCCATAGGATGATGAGGCTGTTGGTGGCAACAGCAGGACGCGATGGCGTTGCAGTTGCAGACGCAGTTTCACCAGCAGCTGTAGATGGCATGGATGTTGCGGTAGCAGGGGCCACTGGAGGACCAGACGATGATGCCTGGCCATGGGATTGACCTTGTTGTTGTTGACCTTGAGTATGGGCACCTTGCAAGAGTTGTCTTTTCTGGCGCGGTGGGGAGACATACAAGGCCTTTGAACGGATTGGCATCGAACCAGGCAGAACTCGGAGGTAGACACACCTTTCTGTCCTGGACGGTGGGCACCTTAACAACACGGGGCGTAGTATGATGAGGACGTGGGAAGAGCGAGGAAAGTCGACCAAGGAGGGTACGTGGTGATGATGGTGTTGTACGACTGCCACGGCCATGACGGGGAGGGGGACGACGTGTTGCAGAAGACTGAAAAATTAAGTGTCATTACTATGTTAGACTGTTATTCTGGAAACTCACGCCAACATGAGCATCGTCGAAAAAGCCTGGTGGCAATCGATGCGCATCCGTAAATTTCTGATTTCGACGTTGTGTGGCCTCCGTCTGGTACAAAGATGAATAGAAGCAGGGCATGGTCAAAGAAAGGATCAATTACCTCTAAGATCAATTTCCCGCCGACCTGTAATAATACGGATTAGGACACATAATTTCTGAACATTAAAAATTGAGATACCTTTGGGGCGGAGGCCTGAGGGACACGCCATGCCATCAGTATGATCATAGGAAACAGGATTCAAACTCACAGTCAGAAGTTTACCAAGGCCAGCTTCCTTGACAATAGCAACGACATCCCATGTGTATATGTGATGGTCATCGCAGACAGTCGCCAGCAGTTTTCCATCAGGAGAGAAAACCACAGATCTCACTGCGCCATCATGGAGGAGGGGTGGTCCAATAGGTTGATTACTTTCGATGTTCCAAAGTCGTACTGTTTTGTCGGATGATGCGCTTGCAAGGATACGGTCATTGGGGGATAATGAAAGGGCTTTAACAAGATGTTGATGTCCTTTGAACACAGCGGTTTGTGTCCCAGTGACGGTGTCGAATTTTCTAACGGAGCAGCCATCGACATTAAGTGACCCAGAGATAAGTGTGTTGATATCCGAAGACCAAGCCAAACATAAAACTTCGGATAGCTTGTCTGCCTTGAGTGTTTTGAGCAGTTCACCTGTCTCGGCATCCCAGAGTTTCACTGAGGATTCATCGACGCCGTTATGCCCGCCCGTTGCAATCATTGTTGCATCGGGTGAATAGTGAACCGCGCGCACGTATGTATGCCCAGTCTCGATTGGTTCAAGGATGGTCTCGCCGCTGTCGACATTCCACACTCTTGCTGTTCCATCGTATGATCCACTCACCAGTCGATCTCCATTTGGACTCCAGGAGATAGATGACACCCCTGAGCTGTGGCCTGTCCATCTTGCAGTGACTTCACCTGTCTCGATGTCCCATAATCTTACTATGCCGTCATCACTCCCACTTGCTACTTCCTTGCCACCCAGCGACAACGCTATGGCCCACATTGTTCCACTTCCTTTATCCTTCCAATTTTCGCCTTTCTGCTTGCCACTCTCTAAGTCCCATACTCGCAACGCAGCGTCGTCAGAACAGGTGATAGTGTACCGTCCATCTGAGAGGTACAAGATACCCCAGACTAATTCCTTTTGTCCTGCAATCTTCTGTTGTGGCTGGACCGCTGACATGTCAGGAGCACGGTGAGCTACGAATAGTGCACGCCAAATTTGTCTACGCAGTCCGTCTCTGCGATCTTTGCTATGACGTTCTTCAATAGAATTTCTTGCATATAACACATATTATCACTTACCAGCAAATATTTTTTCAATGGAACTTCACACCCACACACTTGGAATGAAAGACAAAATCGAGGCAGGTGGATGTTTCGCTCTGGTCCCACTGGAGGCGAGTTGGGATGATGCTTGTACAGGTCGCCCACTACCCATTGGCCAGGTGCTTTTCGCTTTTCGTGCGCCACCAGCTAAGTTACCATGCTGCGGATCACGCGGGCCGTCATCGACACCTGAGCGCTCCACGCATTCAATTATCAGGGGAGCTCAGAGAGAGTAGGTCTACTAGTAACCGCTGTCCGTTCAGTTCTCAAGCTGCCTTAGTCAGCTCAACTGACTTGGCTCGAAACTTGTTTGCTCTCTGTCATGTCCCAACTCCACCCGGCTTTGCAGTCCTACATAGCAACTGCTCTGGCATGCTCGCGTCCAACTGCCGCTTATTATGTTGTTACTCCTGCTCATAGTATGTGCACATCTTCCTGGCATAGATTCTCAACGAACACACTCTATCACCACCTCTTTGGACCGCAAACCTCACCAATTGGAAGGACCGTCAATTTTTCATACGAAGCGGGGTTGGGATTCGACTTTATGCTAAAGGCTGATAGAACCTGGGAGATGAAGGTTCCTATTCCCCCACTAGTACTCCCCAACCTGTAAACCACCCTGCTGGTGAGTCATCGGAGTATCGAATGTAGCTGGCTGGCAGGTAGACTTCGTTGCGGTAGTGCACGGACCATTTCCTCTCCAGGTTGTATAAGGTATTCTCTAAAATGGACGGGGAAGAACTGCGCAGTAGGAGAGGGTAGGGGTAGGTTTGACAAGAACTCTCGCAGGTTCGAAGCCACTGTCACCTGCCCTTCTACCAGACCTTTATCCCAGGAGATGGGTGCTTGAGGCAGGTGTCAAGGACGTGGTCTCCCTCTCGACGCTCAACTGGATTCTCTGGCAACGTGCTCGCCCCGTCGCCGCTCATTGTGCCTGGTCTGGTATTCTCCGGTCGTTACTAACCTGGGTCATAACTCTTAACTGGTGTATCCTGCTTTGAATTAACAGCAAAATAATTGTGGTTAAATAACAGCTAGTGCGAGTCGCCAATAACGATCGAGCTCGATGGCTCTTTATCGCAGCCTGCTGCCTTCTCAAGGGCCCGAGATGTCATCCTCAACATCAATGACTCCTGACCCTGAGATGTATTCCTCATTGTCGTCGTCATCGAGGCGCCCATCTTGCCCCAACTGCGGTGTAACAGCCGACAATGAGGATGGTGGGGACTGTTGCTTTCGGGCCTCGTCAGCCTGCAATATTCCATGTGCGATGGCTTGCTGAAAGATCCATTTAACTGACCTAATTAGTAATAACTCTTGATGAGTTAGTAACAACACTGCTTTCCCCCGCTCATTCTGACTACAACAAACACTTCTTCCTGTGGTGAAGACTTTGATGAATATATTTTTTCACCACCCGAAGGGCTGCCCATTTTCATACAAATCTAAGCTCATGATCCCAACGTTGGCTCGCCGGCAACTTCCATAACTCCTTGTATCTCCTGCTCAATGCAGGCGAGAGCACGTTCAGTCTAGTCTTATGGTAGTAACCTTGATATCACCGCATTGTATTATTGTGTGATCTCATCTTTGATGGTGCACACTTCTAAGGCCGCTGGCCCGGGCGGGAACGGCGACCAATGAGAGTACGCCTCACACGAGGGCATTCGTGACTCTGGAGTATGTATTGTCCGACATAGAGTACAGACATGAACATTAATGAAAAAAATACATCCATAGCAGTGACAACGGCCCAAAGTGTGATTTTCTATGCACTGCGCCATTGTTCGGTACCTTTTCCATTAGCCTGTCTAGACCTACGTATACTAGTAGTATATGACGCCGCCACAATGATCATGACAAGCAAGGTTTCAGCCGGCATGACAGGATTAGGCGGCGCATTATTACGATGATCGAGTGGAGCTTGGCTAAAAATCAAACTTAGGTTTAAGTATCCCTTTGCGGCCGATGACAAGAACACAGGTCGCAATTTGTCACTCCGGTAGTTTGCGGAAATGAGGAATTGAATTGACCCAGACGGAGCCACACGCGGGGATAATCAATCATATTGTCACCTGAATGAGATATATATTTCCGGTGACAAAATATATTGCACGAGCTTACCGCATTATTCTGACGGGAATAGGTCCATATGAAGGGAACAGATTCGGAAGATCCAAATCTTGAAGCTTGAAGAAAATTATTCGATCATCATAAATGCCTGCGATGGCAACGATGGAACCAGATCGTGGGGATTACAAAAGAGCACGGGCGTCACGGCGGACGTTTGCTTGACGGAAATTAATCCTAGCCGCAGATCATAGATCATTCAATGAACACATCCTATAACACTCCTAGACCAGCTTTGAGCTGATCTGCGAGATCGTCCGCTTCCTGTGTGTTGCTATCTGATTCCTTCCAAATCTTTTCTTCTGTAACACAGCGCTCACACCGGCAAGGTCCGAATCCCCACTCTGATAATCTCCGGCGTCGATCCCTGAGACTGCTCTGGGGGTTCGTATATGTAATTAGGAGCTCCTGTCCTATTTTGAAATCATCCTTTGCGATTACTGTGATGCGCGAGAGCGCGGTGCGCTGGTCCAAGTGTCTTATGGAGACGTTGGGAGTGCAACTGTGGTTAAGGTGAGAGTGTAGTCTGTACAGTCCACCATGGGCCTCCAGATCTACAAACCAGTGTAAAATAACGAAAAAAAAATACGACAGTTACGGAACAGCTTACTGAGACTCATGCGGCCCAGACCACGTAAGAAGGCCTGATATTCGAAAGTAAATTTCTGTAGCTCTTCGGAAATTGGCTTTTTCAAGACGCGTGCGAGTTTTTTTTGTTCTGCAAGGTGTCCGAGGTTCTTTGAATGCTTGCAAGTACAATTCAAAGGCTCTCCGCCAATTTTCACGATCGGGCTCCAATCCCTGCTCACTATTAGAGGGTCAGTGGACATTCGCCGTTGAAGTGTTGGAGTCCAATGACTCACCGAAGACACTGAGCACGTTCCTCCATCCCAAGCACAGCGAGGCCCTGGACTACTTGCAAGTCCAAGTCGAACGTTGCAGTATCTTGCTGAGAAGCGAGTAAAAGTCGGCTGGTGCACTGTGCGAGAGCATGTAGGGCCATCCACTGCGCATCTCTTGCGAAGGCAAGGAGTGGTACAGATGCGGGATTGCGTGCGGGACATAGAAGAGGGTGTGTTTTCTCTGCCTGCAGACGACAAAGCCTATTGCAGTATCTTGCTGTACAGGGAGTTGCTGTTGTGGAGGCCTCGCAGGATATATGCAACGGGGAATGATCGCGGATGATGGACGAGCAGAAGGAGCACGCCTCAGATGAGCGCTGGAGGTCATAGATCTCCCTTTCCAACCATAAGCTCTTTGATTCGAGTGATGGAACGTGTTGAAGAGCTCACCATTCTGGGGCCAGGATGAAAGGATCCTCTTTCCATAAAACATCCCCTTTTGCTATATCTTCTTTGGCGACGAGACCCTTGCCCTTGATCGCGTCAAAGTACTTGACTTCCACCCTATTGGTCCACTTGTTGACATCGAGGCTTTTATTGAGGCGAAAAGATGGATGGATGCTGTCGGTTGTACTACTGGGCGTCCCAGCGTCCGATCTGACGAGCCCTTCACTGTGCAAGATCTTTCGGACACGTTTTTCGCTGACCGTCCATGATGGATTTGCGTGAAGTAAAAGGCTGTGGATTTTAGCGACGCCAGAGGCAGGGTTGCTTTTTTTCAGCTCGATAGCGGCTTTTCTGACTTCGTCTTCGGTGGGGATGATGTTCCTGGACATGATCGTTAGATTCGGCGAGACGTTTTCAAATCATGATCTATATATTTCTCCTCAGTCCTTCGAGTTGGTAATCAAGCTTCAGACTGCGTAGTAAAACCTTGAAACCAACTTGCAAAACCATCGCAATCAACTTGAAACTACACACATATGTTACATCGTACTGTGTGACCTCGTAGTTTGAATGTCTAACAGTTGTTTCATTTCTCCAGCACGATAAACTTTTCTCAATGTCGGCTTTAGCTCGCTACTAGATAATGTGAGCAGATTGTCGATTGTAACAGTGCAGTGCATGTTAAGCTACTGCAACACCGGAAGTTCTGGCCATATGATGTTCAGAGCTAGCCCTCTATCAAGCGCGTGAACACGAGGTAAATATCGAAATCCAGTAACTTGAATCTCCGGCCGCCCCTTTGGACTGATCTCATGGTTAAAAAGGACGGCTCGGGTGGCCAGACTTTCATGGACGCGTACACTGCTCATATATATATATATGCATGAACACAGGCCGGGCGCGGGATGCCGCGCTTTATTGAGGGTGTTGGAGTTGCGGTGTGCAGAGAAGCTGTGTGGGATGAAGGACTTGAAGCACACCTCTGGGGTATGTATCTTTATAGAGTAGACTGACAAGGAAGAATGCTGAAGATTGTCATACCTTTTTCCCTGAGCCCTGAACGTTGGATAGGATCAACTTTTGGGATGTATGCGCGATGATATAATACACTTCGAATATCACATAGCAGCTACAGTCGAAGACGCCCGGGGACCCTCGTTAACACCACACACGCACCGATGTGATATCATCTCGACTCGACTCGGAGCGGCAACTGCCACTTAGCGTCCTCAGAACCTTTGACATTCGGAGATGACATCTGTATGGTCCATTCGATCTCTTTTGTGGGAGTGAACTTGAATGTCGGGATGAGCATGTAAAGGACAGTCTCTGGTCAATTTGTCAGCCGGAATCTAAACAAGAATGAAGCCTACGAACTCATCTCGAGCTCTGAAAATTTGAATCCACTATGTATTTGTTCTTATCAGAGACCGACAATTGTAGCATAAAGTTTAAATCTTACATGCATGCTCTTGCGCCGCCAATGAATGTCATTCTGGAGGAGAAATTGATCACCGAGTATGAGTATTCTGGGGATTTATATTCCCAAATACCACTCACAGGTGAGAGTAAACCCCTGGAATCTCGGCATCAATGACACTTTGTGGAAGCGGAGACAGCCACCTTTCCGGTTTCCATTGAAGCGCGTCGTCTCCCCAGATTTCAGGATCTCGGTTAGAGTTCAGGATGGACACGACAACATTTGTGCTCTTGGGCACAAGGATCTCGTGCATATATGTCCCGTCATTCCCTTTGACGGGATGCGAAAAGGGGAGAACTATATCATCACTTGCACTAGAAAAGCACAAGGTTCATTCGATATCCAGTGAACTTTGGATGGGACATACGTGCGTGTGGCGGTAGTAACCGGTGGGTACCTACACCTTTATGAGCATATATAAGTTGATAGAAAATGAACCCTCACAAGCGCAGTGTCTCTCGACATACTGCATCGAGGTATGGCAGATTCACCAGGGCATCATAGTCAAGCTCGCCAAGTTCAGTCATTGCTTGTTGTATTTCCTCGCACAGTCTGTACTGTGCATCTTGGTGTTGAGCAAGAGTCAAAAGGGTGCGACATAGGGCACTGGCAGTTGTATGTGTTGCGGCAAAAAGGAGCGTGCTGGAGTAATATTAGATAAATACATGGATGCAGCCACGCTCACCTCATCTGAGCCACAAGCTCTGAATCTGGAAGACTATCTTCCGCTGAAGCATCCATGTTAGCTCGGACTATAGCAGTAGATAGCTCAGCGGTTAAGAACGCAATTACAATAAATGAACGCACGCAGTATGCTCATGATGTCTTTTCCTTCTTGCAACTGGTGCAATACTGTGTCGTCTCCCTTAGAAAGTGCACGTTTCTTTTCCTCAAAGACTTTCGTCGATACCTCGTCCATAACGTCGACGATAGCACAGATCTCCTTCAGTGCCTTCCAAGGAAAAATCTTCACGACGAATCTCCTGAAGTTAGGAGGACCAACATTGATCAGAAATGGGAGAATTTTTCTCGCGACAGACACTTTGAATAATGTTGGCCTAGATTTCTCGTTAACCCTCCCCTATAGAGTTGTAAAGAATCATTGGAATGCGTACACGAGGTTCTTGACGGCAGCGCTGTAAGGATTGGCATAGCCTTCTTTCAGACAATCAAAAGAGTACCCCAGTCCACTCTGCCCCACAAGTTCAAGAGCGGTGCGATTGAGCCATTCCAACATATTAATTTCACAGGGCCCGTGTTCTACCTGCGCTGCAATGCCGTCTCGGAGCTATTACACATGCGCGCAATCAATAATGCCACCGATGCCAGACAAGTAAGGCACTTACACATTTCGTCACCTCAAGAAAAGTAGGCACCATGTCTCGCACGTGGCTGATAGAAAAGACAGGGTTGAGCATCTTCCGTTGCTTTCGGTGATGTTCACCTGTATAGGGATTAAGATACAGGGACAACACAAAAAGAATCCCACCGCACCCAATGTCGAGAGCAGGCCATCCCCGAAGAGGACCTTGTTTGTCCTGCAGGGCTTTTCAGTAAAGTGAACCATCAAGTACAGTGGAAATCCCTACGCCAAAAAGGTAGGAGCCATTTCAAAAGTGTTCTGATCTTTGACCATGATATGGTACATAGCCTTTGGATCAAACACATATAACTCTCTTGCCTGCGAACAACGTTCTCAAAAAAATAGCGATGCGTTTGCGCGATTGACGTACCCCAAAAAGCCCATAAAATTTCGATACTGGACCGTAGCGTTCCGCAAGCATCTCGTGGAAATCCCATGCATACCGCGCAAATATCTGTTCCAAGTTTCCTGAAACAATCTTATCCGTGCATCAACTCGTTAAGATTCTGCATTGTGTTCTTACCTGTATACCAACGCTGACGAGGGGGCCCGGGAATGTTATCTAGTGGGTTTCTCCTGAAGTAGCTACCCCAAACGGCGTAGAGGATTAGCCCCACGACGCACAGCAACTGCCAGACATAATGCATGATACTGAACAAATACCTGTGGTCAAAGATCAAGGGGCTATGTATGCCAAACCGTCAAAATTCATCTTATCATGATCAATGTCACCGAAACTTTACTTTCTTCCATAGACCGTGTCACGAACAAGAAGCGAGTTACTATCAGGCGCTTTATGCGGTGATCGGGATCTATTGATATCCCTCTTACACCAAGATGGTTAGCATGAAACCTCGACACCAAAGAGTCGAGGATGCGCAAAAAGCACAGGTTTTTCCTCACCAGGCGCAAGAACTGTCGAGGTTTGCCGTTAATACCAAACAGGAGATAAAGCGCCAAGACACGGCAAATTCCCCAGATGCGGGGATCTGGATAATCAAACCAAATCTTCAAGCTTCAAGTTCCACGTACGTTGATAATACAGGACTCGGAAAAAGCACTAAGTGGAAGTTAGATTTATGGGTGCTATCAATACAGCTGAAAAGATAATACGAACTACATAACCTCAATCAACTCTCGCACGTTTCCCGGGCCTGCTTTCTGACTCATCACTACTACCTTCCTCTGGTCGATTCCCAAGTTCCGTTCGCACTTCACTCTCACCAAATGGACCTCTGTTAGACGGCCCATCCTGCCCTCGCTCAACTGAACGCGAACGAGATTTATATGGAATGGTTGTGGCCTGACCCGTTACACCCCTCAGCACATCGAGTTCGTTCTCTGCTCTTTGTCGTGCGATGCGTTCCTCCTCCCATAACCTCCTCATGTCCTCCAACTGCGCTTGCAAGTCACCCATTGCTTGATCCATGAGCAACTTCTCTAGTGTCCATTTCTCAATATTGCGCGCCTCGTTTTCTTTCAGATGGTGGATATACTGCACAGCACGCTGAAGAATTGCGCCTTTCGCCTTTTCACCAGAACTGTTTGGTACTATGCGACCGAGTTCATTGATGCCCTCGTTGATATTTCCTCGACGTCGACGCTCAACTTCTTTCTGATAAATTACATGAATATCAATGACCAGAGCGCAGGAGGATTCATCGAAGATACCTACATGGTTGTCCTTACGCTGGCGGGTCCACTCATCGGTGCCCATTGCAGCGCTCCTGGCGGCCCGGGATCTTCCAGATGATCCGGACGGCGGTTGTGGAGCCGTTGAAGGAGGTTGTTCTCCGATGTCTGTGTCACTGAGAGCTTCCCCTCCATCCTGCGTGTGTGAGGCTGGAGGGGTTTGACCTGCAGCTGCCGCGGCTGCAGACAAGTGGCCAAGGTTAGGAGGACCGCGGGGGTGCGAAGAAGGGCCAGGATCGCCGGGGAATGATATGGGGTGCTGAAGTTGGTGTTGATTTTGAAGAGGGAACAATCCGGCTTGAGCGAGAGCCTGCAAAGATTGAGCAGCCTCTCCAGTCATATCGCCTTGAGCAGGAGACTATTGATGTAACCAAAAAAAATGGTGTCAGCGGCACATTTAGTGAAAATTGACGAATTCGACAAAAGCAGAGTGAACCATACAAAGGTATATCGTTCAAGGATAGTTGTTGGCACGAACCTTGTGGAAGAGACTAGGTAGGTTCTTAAGGAGATTAGAGACTTGAGTAGCATCCATACCCTCTATCTGCAGGGGTATGCGGTCGCCGTTAGGAACAGAAACCGGGCCTGTTGCTGGTGAACTCTGACTAACACTGGTGGTGGATGCGCCGGCGGGAATAGAAGAGTGCTGCGCAGAAGCCATGGTGAGGGATGAAGTCGCCAGCGAGCTAAACGATTTCTCATATTAGTTACTTGACTTGTTTTGTGTGGATTGGTTAAATTTTTTGACTCACAATTACAACAGGGATATAGGCACGGGATGGGAGGAAGGTGTCGTGCTGGTCACGGGGTAAGGAGGTCAAAAGTCACGGGAAAGTCACATGTCGCTTCTTATATCGCGAAATTGTTTCTTACAAATATAAACAAATATATCACGCCACATTATTAACGGCAGCGAAACGGAAACCCACGCAATTGAATTGGTTGATCGACATTACGGGCGAACTCCCACTTGGCAGTATGGTCAAGACAGCTTTGGTGACAGTCCTGACACTTTTAAATACTACATCCGCAAGTATCTTGCAGATACAGTCAATTATTAGGATACATTTCATGTAACCTGCTTCATCAACTTGTCTAACTTACTAGTTTACCCTTCAGGTTCTAATGACATACGCCAAGGCTTGTGAACTGCCCAGGCTAGTTATCCATAATATGCCGTACGGCGCCTATTGATCCATTTGGCCTCAGCGGAGTGACAATTCTTCGTCTTTTCTCTTGTCTTTTTATCTCTGGTAACTTCTTCTTTCTGATACCATCTAATCAGTGACGATGCAGATATCTGTGGAAGACCCTCTTACGCTTGCAATCGCACCTCCAAAAGATGAAACACCAGAAGAGAAAGAAACACGAGAGCAGGCTGAGATCGAAGCTCGTCGAATAAGCGAGGCCATCGACGAGCAGATTCGTCAAGAACGAACCGCACTCAAGAAGAAAAAGAAACCTGTCAAAGTACTTCTCCTCGGACAGAGCGAGAGCGGTGCGTTCACCAGAGCATGATTTCGGAAGTGAGCTTATCCTCATACAGGAAAATCTGCTACACTCAAAAGTACGTTTCGAGGGCACTCGTGAATCACTGAGAGATGATCTCGTTTCACAGATTTCCAGTTACAGCATGCACGTTCCGAGTGGGCGGAGGAACGAGCTTCATGGCGGGTAGTCATTTATCTAAACCTCGTTCGCAACATTGTCAGGGTCCTGGATATCCTCAGTCGGGAAATGTCTCTAGCCGAGAGCGAAAAGCGCCCAGGGTCTACAACAATAGAGTATCTCAGTGATTCAGACGACGAGACACCCAACCATGGAAATGTTTATCATTTCTCAGACAAACATCGTTTCATGCAACGGCGTCTCGGCCCGTTGCGCAGCATTCAGACTGACCTTGAGCGCAAGCTCGGTCCTGAATCGCAAGAAGTTCGATCAACAACTTCTACATCTGCAACCCCATTTGATTTTCCGGGCTCTCAACTACTACCCAAACGCCCCTCACGAGACTTTGGCATCAATTCGACAAACGGATGGAAATCCGCTTTGGAAAAGCTGCGCCCGTCGACAATGGCTAGTGCCCGTCCTCAAAGACGGAGTGATAGTGATCACGACGAGGTTACTGACGTGCTCGTTGCGTGCAAGGAAACCATGCTAGAGTTGTGGCAAGACCCCGTCGTCCAGCAAGTTTTGTCTTATCGCAAGACAAAGATTGAAGACTCTCCGGGCTTGTGAGTGTTCACTATCCTGTATTTTCATAGCCTTATCTATCATGTCGAAGCTTTTTGAATGACATCGACCGCATTGTAACATATGACTATGAACCTAGCGACAACGACATTGTTCGTGCGCGTCTACGAACGGTTGGCGTTCAAGAACACAGAGTCATGATGGATGACAGTAAGTAGTTCGGTTACTTCCAAACACTTGTATTAATCAACATTGCACAGGCAACGAGAAAGAGTGGATATTGTATGATGTTGGCGGAACGAGGTCTTCGGTAATCCTGATCACTGATCTAGTCGTATTTTGGAACTCACAACCCTCCTATTAAGCGTGTAGCGTGGGCGGCGTATTTCGACGATGTCGATGCTATCATTTTCCTTTGTCCAATCTCTTGCTTCGACGAGCAGCTCCGTGAAGATCGTCGCATAAACCGCCTGGAAGATAGCTATCTCCTATGGAAATCAGTCTGCTCGTCTCGTATTCTAGCCAAGACCGAGATCATTCTCTTTCTTAACAAGTGCGATCTCCTGCACAATAAGATCAAGCGAGGGTTGTCCATAAAGGATCACATCACAAGTTACGGCAATCGCAAAAACGACACTGTTACAGTAATGAAATGTAGGCCCCAATTTGCGCACTGTTTGCCAATAGGTCATGGCTATACGTCGATCCTCACGCAATCATTCTCTTTTCCAGACTTCCAACAACATTTCAAGGAAATTTCTAAGCAGTGTTCCCCGGAGCCACGGCCCATTTTCATCCATTTCACATCGGTAATCGTGAGTCTCCCACAGCTGTCTGACGTGCCTGGGTTCCTTGAGAACATTTCACCGTTGGAGAATTTGCGTACCCATGGTCACGGCGGCGTCACGCTAGCACGGGTGATAGCTAACTGGTTTTTGTTTTTAGGACACCAAGGCAACCGCAGCTACTCTGAGCGTAGGTGAGTGTCCACACGAGCTTAGGATGTCTTAGATCTCAATCCTCACATTGGTAATTGTAGTCGAGGAAAGTATCCTTCGTTCTCATTTACGGAATGCGGATCTTCTGTAATATTGCTGTGTTATCTTATCGCAACTTTAGCATACCCCCCGCCACATTGTTTTTTAATGTGTTGTACCATCATCTTCCTAATGTATTCCTCTCTTTACTCATTAACATTGTTGATGTCATCTATAAATTGCAACGACCCTAACCACATTTAGGTGATATACGCAGTACAGTAATACTAGATGGCCAACACACTTGCTTGCTAGACTGACTCGTGACCAGTCCTAACTTATGAGGCAAGCCGTCGATGGACGCCGTCTACTTGCTTGCACTTATAATCCATCTTTGATGATGAGGGGAATGGTTTGGGAATGGGGATCTAGCTTTGGATTCCGCAGCCCACAAACACAGCCACCCATCTAATTAGATCCATGTGAATTATCATGCTCTCAAGCCAAGCTCAATATGAGAAGAGAGGCCCAAGCATGCTCTTACCAGGAGCACGAGCTTGAGAGAAAGACGTTCAGAAGTTGTTCAAAATGCCCATAATGCCGCTGTAATTCCGCTGACTAGAATTTGCCTGGTGGATTGTTTGGTAATTCAAGCGTCAATTGAGTAAATTCTTGGTAGATCACTTAGCAAAAACACTCTAACGAGGTACCTAATACTGTGAAACAACTGTAAGACAAATGAATCTTTAGGAACCCGCTCGACTCTGTCCATCATCTCTACTGTTTCCGTTCCGCAAGACGGGTGTAGCAAGTCCCCTCTCAGAACGCATTTGCTCCTCTGGAGATTGTGAAAACTGCCTGCCAGGCGTCATCGGACTCACTGTTCCAAGCTCCACCTCTGGGCTCTCAGCCTCGTCTTCACTGTCATGCGGCGTACCCAGTGCGCTTAGATTCGCACCTGCGGGTTGACCTGATATCGAGATATTCCTCCGCGCACGTCTGGCGTGGAAGGTGCGGCTGGCAGTGGCATTCGAGAATAAAGGAAGAAGATATCTCTCATCCAGCGCCTGGAACCATTTGCCATCTTCGTTGGCCTGTCTGCCATCATGTCTTTCCGCAGACGGACCCGCATCCGCTGAGGTCGTGGCCATAGGGAGCACTTCCGCTTCTGACTCAAAGGAATCTGATGATGTCGCAGAAAACATGGTATTGCCGATCGGCGATGGTGGTGCTCCCGTGTGGTGATTATAAGTCCGTGATGTATAGTGTGACCCTACTCTGCCTGCAGCCCGCCCATATCCGTGTTGTGATGGCGAGAAATATGGCAAGGGTTCAGAATCGTCGGTATACCTGTTCCATGAACCACTATGGCGGCGATTCTGCCATGCATTGCGTCCCGGAGGTGCATCTTCGTCGCTGCTACTAGCAGCTTCGTCTTCAACGCCTGTGCGAATACCAAGGATCTCTAGCATGCGTGCAGTGGTACCCCCGAAAACGAAAACAGTAAGCACCACTACAACAAGGACAGTTATCCGCAGTGTCTGCGCATTCTCGCCCTTGAAACCAGCCGCAAGTGCCACACCCACTGCACCTCGCAAGCCAGCCCAGAACAACATCATCTGGTAAGAGTGTGGAATCTCTTCTGTTCGCTGTCCCCGAGCATGACGAGTGAAGAAGTTGATCGCTTCAGATAGTGGGAAGACGGCTGCGTATCGGGTGAATACAACTGCAACCGTCGTGACCACAATGAAGAGGGGCTTGACATAGTTGGTAACGCGCTCTGATGACGGAGGACTTGTGAAAAGTGAGAGACCGAGGTATATGAAAATGAAGTTTTCGGAGAGTTGAGCGAGAGTCGAGAAGATATATTTTGTTGTTCGCTGCGTTCGCCGGGACATGGTATGATATGCATAGTGTTTCAAGGTGATTCCGCAGAACAGGAGGGATACGATGCCAGACATAGACAAGCCGTTTGACAAGAAATAGCAGGTATATGCGCAGAGGGCAACAAGACAAGATTCGATGGAAGGATACAGACTCATCGACGAGTGTTTGAGGGTTAGGGACATTGCCAGGCCAAAACTAACGCCAAGGGCCATGGATACGCTGAATGAAAGCAAGAAAATTCCGATGCCATGGAATATCGACGAGATGTATATCTCTGTGCCGTGGAATTGGGCAAGGGTTCTGAAAATCACATATAAGCAACAGATTCTAAGGGAGGGGGTAATTCAAACTTACTCATACATGACAATACTGACCGCATCATTTAGCAGACTCTCGCCAAAGATGATGGTGTAGAGCTTTGGGTCCACCTTATACTGATTGAATATGGCAAGAACGGTCACTGGATCAGTTGCAGATAGTGTAGAGCCATAAATCAGGCACTCCAGCAGTGTAATATCCAAGGATTCTAGTCCCAGGAATGAGTAGAGATACACGAGCACACTGTCCTAGAACAGTTAAGCAAAGTATTGTAATGCGAGTAGCATTTTCGCATTTGACGCACCCGACACCGATAGCTGATATTAATGTGCCCAAAAATGCAAAAGTAAGGATGGAACCAAAATTGCGAAAAAAGTTCTCCTGCGGCAAGGTTGTATATGTCTGAATCTATTTTAACATCTGCAGATTACTCACTTGCTTGAGCTCGTATCCAGAGTTAAGAATGATAGGAGGGAGTAGCAAGTTGAAGAACAGAGTATGTTTGAAGGTCTATGAATAAAGCTTCAGTCGCGCTGGCAGTGGTCACAGTCTACAAGTGGCTTGGAGACATAATAAAGCAAGACACCATTCTGTCCGTGAAAGCAGTGCAGATATGTGACGAGTGAATACTTACCAGCATTTCTCGAATCATCGTTCCCGGTGCAAGTCTAATCACCAACCCTACAAACATCCCTGCAAAGATAGAGACGGTAGTCTCATGGATGGCCCGGATTTTCCTGATTTGCAGGTAATAAGATGTCCATAACGAGACGACGAGTAGCAAGCAAACGAGGAATAGAGACCACGACGAGTAGTACTCTTCGTCTTCCGGAATGGGAGCTTCAGTCAGTGTTGCGGATGGCGCCTGTACTGTTATTGAGCCCAACTTGAAAGCCATGAAGTGTGCGTAGCCGAAAGTACCACGGCTATAAGCCTACAACCAAGTTGGGGTCGCAGGGTACTCCCACGCACACCATAATATTACGTAATAAGATCGGTATTTTTCTCTCGTTGACTGAGAACGTTGTATTAATGAAAGAGATATATAATAGGGCCCTCTACGCATACTGTCTCGCGGCTTATTTTATCTCCTCCGGGTCTTCGCTGCCTGAGTTCGAGCAGCGATAATCTCACTTCTCTTGCTCATGTACCACGATTTCGCGTACTGCATAGATTCCATCATAGTGGGTGGTTTGACCTTTGGTTCAACACGAGGGTTTATCTTGAGCCACCTGCGCACTGTTGTACGTTGTAGGATAAAGGACTGCAGGCATGACACTGCCACACCAGTCAGGATGGACAACCACAAACCCTGAATACATAATTATCAGAATCGCATTCGCAAGAATTAATTAGTGAACCCTACGCTAGGCAGTGAGCCCATGAGAGGGACGCTCATGAACGAAAAGATGCGCATAAAATTCATGAGATGAGCCATCTCGGGACGCTCGGAAAAATTGACGTCGTTTTTCATCACCTATGACCACCATTTGGTATCAATTTCCCGGCGCATAACTTCTAAATACACGCACCGACATTTGGATGTTGATGGCAACAGTGGACAAGATTGGTAGGATGTAGTATGGGTCCGACATAGTTAAATCAGGCAAAAAAGAGACTCCGCTCTGTTTGAGCTGCTCTACAGGAAGCATGGTCATCTTCCTGACAGCTAAGAACAAACCCAATGTGATTGGGATTTGAACAAAGGGCATGATAATGGAAGGAAGCACCCGTGCACCCGCTTGTTCATAGATTTTCTGTCTTTTCAGGGATATACGCTGCAATGCAAGGCGGTCACTGGTGTCGATTGACTTCCATTCCGCCGTCACAGCTTGCAGTTTATCGGTATATGGAAGTAAACGCGACGAGTTACGAAGGCTCATGATGTTGGCAGGTAAAATGACCACACGCCACAAAAGTGTGCCGGCGATGATCGTGTAAAACCACGGCATTCCAGTGCTGACCTGTAGAAGTTCGAACGACCACCTTATGATCCCAGCTGGTGACCAGCCAGCGAGGCCTAATTCTGCTAAATCTCCATATTGAAGGGGTAGGATGGCGCTGTCGGACGCAGGAATATCGATACCTGCACCACCGTCAACGACGGCCGTTAAACTATCCTGCGCGGTAGTCCCTGGTATCAAAGCAGAGTCTAACTCCGGTGTCGCTGTATTGGTTGTTGTTGTTTCTGGTTCCAAGTCCACAACAGCGGTACTAATGTTGCCACTGGAAGGTGGTGCTGACTCTACTGCCGATGCCGCCTGCTGCTCAGGTGTCGCCGGTTTCGACCACCAGAAGTTACGAGTATGCGGTATGCGCTGGGAAGAGATCACCCTCGGCGTAATTTTTGAGTGCTATAGAAAAACTGAGTAAACGAGTATATAAGACTCTTCGACGCGTACCGGAAAGGTCAAAAACCGCACTTGGTTTCGAGACACTTGCGTCCATATTCTGTAGTGTCATCAGCAGTGTTATGTCGGTAGACTCATTCATCGGAAACGTACCTTGCACCAGAAACTCTGGGACTCAGGCGAATGCCTACGCGTACCGTTGAAGGCAGAAGCATCAATTTGAATGTCAAACCCACGCTCTGCTCAAGCTGACCACCTTCACTCGCAGCTAGTAAGGGTTCAAGAAATAATTTAATGTACCGAACCGAGCCGAACCAATTTCTCACAGTACTATCGATTGTATATTCGGATTACTTCACTGGCACCTTCATCATGCTCACATACCGGTGAGCGATACGAAAATAATTTGCGATCATTAACGTGACTGAATACTATTACAGGGGTCATAGAGAAGAATCATGTAGGCCAATTGATGTCCTCGAGCTGACTGAACTTCGGGCACGCAATCGCACATTTAACGGTGCTTACCGCCGTACCGCCATTGCTGCCCTTGGGTACGCACTAACGACCCTCCGACTGTTTGATTCGCGTTTTCTTCGAAGTAAGCCTGTTATCTTATTGTCCTTGACCTCTTTTATAATGCCGTCACCTTGTCCTCCCTCCATTGCCCACAATATCGGACAAAGTTGGTATTCTCTATCTCGTTCTCTCCATTCTCCTTTTCACTCTCGGGTTCATTCGCGATCGAAATTCACGACATGACTTTTCCGACGGATCAAAAACTAGCGCTCTTTATGATCAGGCGCTCCCTACTCTCGGGCAGGAAGACAGACGAGAATATGGTCGCCCATTCATAACTGCTGGACGTGATGTTGTTGCTGTTGGTGCACTCGTGATGATAGTGGAAATCCTGTTGCTTGTGTTTGTACTTCAAGTGTAACTCTTCTCTCCGTGCGGGAAAACATCATGTTGGGTATGGTGCGATGATTTACCTTGCTAGCCCCATCTGAGCTAATTTCTATGCAGCTATCTATTCATATCCGCACTGAGGAATGCAGATCCCTCGATACGTCATTTAGTGTCGATGTACTACAACCACTGTACGAAACTCAATCACATCTTCAAGGCGGTTTCCAGGCATTAACCACTGATACATTTGCGAATTGTACTGCTTTTGCGTTCCTCAGTTGGGACCTTTAGCAAACACAGTTGCCAAACTCAAATATTCATGTTAGAAACCACACACAACTTGAATAATACTGTAAGTATATAACCTAGTCCTAAGGCCTCGCGGCACAGCCGACAAGCTTATTGTATCATTAATGAGATGACTACGTTGGTATATTGAGCCGACTCGATACTGGGCGACACGGCTGAAATGATTCGAAGCACACCATGCCCACAAGGATCAAAAGGTGAAAGAGAAGACGACAAACAACTTCGAAGATGATACCTGGAGAGTATTTGTCTAAAGAGAAATTGCAATAGGTATAATATTAGACAACTCCATTCCAGTCACCATAGACAACCATCAAAATTCCATGACTATCAACTATGAGTCCACTTGACTTGTGTAATACAGACCTCAGAAAGCTGTGATCGCGAGACCTGCAGCACCCAAGATAGCACTGACGAGCAACGATACATCGGCATTTATTGACCGGGGACTGCCACTCATAAGGCCACCGGAAAGGCCGCCCGCGGCCTGCACAGCGCCACTCAAGAAGCCGCTTGGGCAAGTTGACGTGGCGGCATTGTAAAGAGCAGACTGACCACGGAGCAGTAAGCTGTTGTTCAGACCTGGGGCATAAGGGAGACTGGACTCGAACGTGATGTATGACGTGAGAATGTTGCGTGTGCAAGTGGTGCAGAGTTGAGTCGAATTCATTGTGGAATCAAGGAAGAGGAACACGAGATTGGTATCCTGGAATGTCGTGGTGTTGGGAATAAGTGCAGTGGTGGAGTTGCTAACGTCCCGACGTGCAGAAGCCCCGCTGTTAGATGTAGTATATAGGTATTGTTGCAACGCCTGTTGTTTGTTGGGGGTCACCAAAGCCACATTTCCAACAGCAGAACTACTGGATGTGGTGTTTAACTGCGTGACACAGTATTGACCGTTGTCAGACTTCGAGCATACGGCTTCTCTGAGTGGCGTCAAGACATAGAGAACATCATAAGTCCTGAGGACATCGGTATTGAGATTCGTCGTGAGTTCTGCGGAGCATGCCGAGTAGTAGGACATCAATTGAGAGCGAACAGTGCTGTCGGGGCATGCATTGAACGCAGATTCCGAGCAGAGGTTGCTCAATACAGTGTTAATAAGGCTTGTGGTGATGTTGCTCGAGTTGACCCCCGGTGCGAACGCAGATGTCGCAGATGTGATTGGGGTTGTGCAGGAGGAGAAACTGCTGTTGCTGTTCAAACTAGCTAAATAGTCTGAACAACCTTGACTGATTCCTGAAGGAATGTAAGGATTGGAACTGGAGGACTGGTTTCGGAACAGTGTCGTTAGTCTAGCAATCAATGGTTTCACTAAACTTGATACTTACAGACTGTGCCAAAGAAGCAGTAATAAATAATGAGAGAATAGCAAATGACTTCATTGCAAGGTGGGTATGATATATATCAACGAGTGGAAGGGTTGTTTGCAGTCGATGGCGACGATGGCGACGAGGTTTCTGTTGTGAAAGAAAACAATCATGGAAAAATATCATTTCTGATTTATAAACAAAGCCAAATACATAATACACGTGGTTTGCTCCAATAGCCTGCTAGCAACGGTTTGATCAAAAACATGCGCTTATTATGATATCCTGGGATTGTCGAATACGAACATGGCTTCAGGAACTTATATCACCCTCAGCACCCTTCATTCAAATCCAGCATGCTGCCGTCGCTTGTCCCGGATTTATGCAGGCGGACTATCCCTGCATATGCGGCCCGCGCCTTTTTAATGTACCTTTGGTCCCCAGTATGGATGCGGGGGATACAGGGACGAATCGGGGCCTATCGAGGCACTGCTCTGGTTGTTCTTTCACCTTATCTGTTGGTCTTTACGAGTATGGGTGTACCAAACTGTTTACCTCGGTACCTGGCCAAATCCAAGATGCATCTGTTCCACCCGAGTCTCACTCCACAGATCAGTTCAAGTTGGCTGATCGGTCCGCAACTTGGTATCGCACACTTACAGGAGCATACAATAATTTTCTCGTGAGTCGTGATAGAACTTACCTATATGTGATCGAATCTTGTACACACCTGCCGGTAGCCCACGCGGTTGCATGGGACCCATCACGAATGTCCTACCTGAAGTATGCACTTTTGATTCCTTCTCACACCCTAGGGTTAGTGATAAAGATTCCTGGTACAGAAGGCTGTTCTCTCCCTGTTCCAGGAAAAACCTACTAGTACGGACATGAAAGAGTCTACATTCTACTCCAGTAAGTCTATCGCCGCTTAACCTCGCCTGGCTGATGTGTGTCACTTCAGGATCCGCACTGTCGTGCTGACCCCGCTTCTGTTCACATACCCCAAACCTATCTGGATTCTTGTTCAGTTAAGTTACTTCTGCAGACAAATACATGACATGTACATACAAGGAAAGCACTTTGAGAGTACCAGGACGCTCGGATTGGATCGTACACGTTACAGCAAGTCCTGAAACTCCGCTCAGTTCAAGTTGCAAATCCTCTTATCTGCACATGCGGCAAGGCCAAGCTGATATTCCACCGGCAAGGGTTCAAATCTCCACAATGCGGTAAGCACCGAGTGTGTCCCATAATTGCTTATCGTGATGACCACTTTTTTTCCGCCTTATTCCATCTAGTATCCATCAGGGCTCTCTTGGCTTTGATGATCCCAGTCGTAGGCGGGTTTGCTCCGCCGGCAAGAGCGCTGACCAGTCTGCATAACATCAAATTTGGTGTAAAGCAATATCGTCTCACCAACAATTGTTTTCCATGCTCAAGATCATATTTGTGGTAGGAACAAGAGTCAACAGCACCAGCGTGTCGGTTGGCCACAACCATTTCGAGGTCGAGTATCGTCAAATAGATCACTGAAGTCATCCACATCCAGATCCATTTCGATCATAATCACTCATTTCCGTCGAGGGTGCTGCATATCGTCACCACTGTCGCCAGTCTGATATCGGGAGCTCATTTTAATAACACGTAACTGCTCAGCAGACCACACCTTTTTGTTCTTGAACGAACAGATGACCTCCCGGGTGGGCGAAATACATAACGCAGAAGAATTATTGGAAATAAATTGGAAATCGTGGAAGCTATAATCTGTCCAGCTGAGAGGATTAGCGCAAATCGTGACTGTATATCATCATGGTGCCACAAAGGTCTAGTCCGTTGAAGAAGCCGGAACTCGGAGATTGGCGTACTTGTTATATGTTCGGCACCATGAACTCGAGGAACAGAAGACCATCATTCGGATTGATACGCGACATCAATTCTCGCAAAGCCTCGCAACCAACGTGAACCTTGTCGTGGTGTCGGGCACCCTGGTGATCTTCGGCAATGCTTATGTAATGGATTTCACAGTCTAATAGTCAGCCAATGAAAATCGTTTATCGTTTAGACAATTCACCAATAGAAAGCCCAGCATTCGGGTACAACCAAGAAGCAAGAAATGACATATTATGCCAGCTGGATATGTTAAGATTCTTATCAAAGTTCATGCACATGTTCCAACACCCAGGTACAAGAGGCAAGAAATTCTGAGCACTGACTCAACCAGGAACTCTCATTGGTGGAAAGGCCTCGGTCATGACTCAATATTGTTTCCGGTGCTAGCACGAAAACGACGCGTCATAATGTTGTCGGCTTTGCTGGTTCATCAGTAGAAGATCAGGGACCAAAAGTCCAGAACTTCAGGAGCTCCGACAGAGGGAAGTTCTGTCCACGCTCCTTCCCACAATTTGCACGGACTTCTGCGTTATCTTCCAAAATAAGAATTACAATGTATTTTGCAAAAAGTTTCGCCTACAGTGCACAGTAATGGGAAGGCGGATCATCCACCTTGGTCAGGCTGAAAATGCCTCGTAAGCTCTCACGTTCAGACACACTAAAAGAGGACCATCGTCCGACAAAGGAACATCTGTTATGGATGTAACCTTCAAAGATCCAAGTCCCACGTCCTTCGTCACCCGAGTATTTCTGCACGAAAAATACGTCATAAGAACGTGAAAAATACGTCGAGCGAAACTGGACTAACTGGTTTTCTCGTCAGCGTGACAAGTCCGTCAGATAAGCGGATTCTCCCAAAGAAGATAAATGCACCCCAGGTGGCTTCCAATCTGCGTGGAGTCTAAAACGAATGCGTGAATAATCCCCTAAACTCTTTGATGACCAACACGCACTTCACCAGTAATCACGACATCCAGGGCATGCCGTGGGTCCCTGTATTTGTCGGAAATATCGGTTGGGCGAAAAAGTTCATATCGATGTTTTGATGAACCTGTGGCGTCTGAAAATTCATTTGCTGTCTGAGGTGGGAAGGTATGACAATCGTGTCAACAACATTGAAGAGCAGTGAGAACCATACGCACAGCGACTCCTTCACAATCATTCATGGATAAATGTTTGAACGCTGACTCTCCGAAATCACCATTCTGCGGAACGCTGGGCAATGGTATGCATGGTGTGAAGCAGAGGTGTTCCTCAAGCCGGCATTGGATGGGATGCCTGGACACGAAATCAGGGGAAACCGTGGGATCCCATTTCTGTGAAGGACATCGACAAAATGATGTCGGTGATGTCTATGGAGATTTTAGCCGAGCTCTCGAAGCCATAGACCATCCGCCTACCCTGTGAAATACATCATCAATTAGGACTAGTAAATGATATCAGGCACTTACATGTATGTGCCTTCCCAAGTTCCACTTAGCAATCCAATGCACGACCGAAGTTCCCAAGTGTCATCCGGTAACCCCAGGCGGTGGGCAATACGATAGAACTCTTCATCATGGGCGAGACTTCTTGATGCCCGCATCTTCCTTCCCGCGCGATCCGCAAAGGGTTCACGGGAGGGTTGTTGATGACCCGAATCAGCGACAAGAGGAGTCCTTCTCCTTGTGACGGCAAAGAAGTCCTCTATAGTAGGACCATCATGTTCCGTGGGGCGCGAAATCGTTTGAGTTTGTGGCAAATGTTTGGGCACTTGTAGAGCTATCGCCTCCTTCAGTGCGAAAGTTAGGAAGATTGACGCGGAAAGAAGGTTGGGGGCGGTTAGCGTGTATTCCCGAGTGTAAATCGGGGAAACCAGCGCCCGGTAATTATTTTTGACACAAACGTCGGGCATTATTTCTGGTCCTCGGCTGTACGATCCGTCGATTGATAAAGGACATTGTCTCGCCCCACCGTTCACATGGAGCGAAGGAACCTAAAATGATGTCAGTGATGGTTTAATATATGGGTGCAGTCACTTCAAATCACATTTGACGACCCTGTGACAAAAGGCCTTAGTTCCGAAAGCGTCTGACTGCGTTCCTCCGACGGCATATCGACAATAAACTCTGGACGATGTCATTAAATCAGGAACGCATGTATGCTAGAAAAGTGTGTTATGCCTTACTGTGAGACCAAACCAAACAAGCGACAGAAATAGCTAACGCGGGAGCTGTGTCGTCACGAAGGACCCCTTGCTGGCCAAGGCAACGTTTCAACAGCATACGTATATATTGCGCGATGCCGGCAGAGTGGAGTTGAGATTCGTTCATCCCATCGCTTTCCAACAGCATTAGGTAGATTGTCCAGAGGTCAGGAAGGATGCTGTGATCGGCAACATGGCGATGCTGGATGCGGCGAAGCACCGCACATCGACGCTGTAACTCCAATGCCAGGTTCGTAGTCGTAGGCGGTGCTAGCTTGTTGCGACGGTGATGAGCGACCAGATCAAACCTACTGCGAAACACCCGCGCGTAAAGCTGGGGGCAAGATTTCAGAGAGAGGGCGTCATGCAGGTTGCGGCTACATAGAAGTAACTGAAGAACAGCACCAAGGCCAGTGAACGGTGCGGAAGCAACAGTGAAGAAAGCTATCTGGGATAGAACATCGACAGGGATTGATTCGAGGCGAGGAAGCATCATACTAGCTGTGTAGAATCATAAGTGCAAGCCCGTTTTAAACTAGAAAGCAGGCGAGTGGCGGAGTGCCGTTCAAGCAATGAGATCGCCGCGCGAACTAAGCGGAGGTTTGCTTTTCTCATTGAGAAAATTGGAACGTCTGAAAGAGAGGTAAACACACGTTCTCCAGATCAGATCTTGATTGTAATCGTGGCTACATACCCGTGTGCCTGGTTGGGTTCATATATCCGTCTTCACAGCAAGTGCTATCGGAAGCGCATCGTAATTCTTGGCCAAATAGTTTCCACATCTAGCACTGGGCAATATATGTGGCGTTGATTGCGCAACTGCTGTCCTAGTAGCTATCGCCTAGACTAGTACTGCTGAATCAGGGCCAACCGCCAAAGTTGAACGTGTACATCACTTCAAATTTGAGTGCAAAGCAAGAAGGCGGATAGCTTCTGCTGCGACGCCATCACGCAGTAAATGACTGCTCAGTACTCAGTGGATCCACCATATTTTGTGGGACATCCTTTGAGCTTCCAGTATCTGACACGAGGGCAAGAGAGCGCCGTCGACGGTCGTCGCTGCCAAAGCAACTTGCCCAAGCACGGAGATGAACAATCCAGAATCGTTGTTGTCAGATGGCAACAAGTGTTCCGAGCATCGAACTACTCCAATGGTGCATTGGCATTATGATAACGGTCAAATGGCGGTGGCAAAACGCATTTCCTAAGGTGCACCAAGAAAGGCAACATAAGTTTGCACTGCTTTGCGCATTCCCCATCTGTTTGAAGTTAACCTTGTCCACTGACTGATCTAGCGTGACAACCACTCACAAAGTTGTGCGTGGGTGAAGCGAAATGTGAACGTTTGAACCCACAGTGCGCAGCAGCTATTCTTTCTGTATGTAAATGACCCGAAATTTACAATCAATGCTGATGCGTGTCTTATACATGCGGCAGGCCAATACTGTGCAGTGTCAGTGTCATGAGTAAGTCAACTTATCATACAGTTAGGACTTTGCCTTGCAGGGAGCATGTAATGTGTGGGTCCGTTTAATTGACACTGGCACATTCATCGCGCACATTAACAATGATCATATCGCACGAAACCTTCACATTTCCTATAATGATGCTTCTTAACACAGCTTACAAAATCTCGCTCATCAACACCCGGTTTAATTACAGTTCTTTGGGAAGAAGTTAGGTATCAGCCATCATGCAAGATGCAGGAGAATGCTTACTCTGCATGGCAGCAATGTCGGAACTCTGGACGTAGTCATCGAATTCAGCAACCTTCTCCTGTAGGTCATCCAAGGAAACAAGTTCATCCTCTGTTCCAAAAAGTCATGATCCCTTCGTCAATATGATGACGAATGATAACTGACCAACAACCACAGTGATTTGGAGCTTTTTGATGCCATAGCCGACAGCGACTAGTTTGCTGGCACCCCAAACAAGACCTTCCTGCTCAATAGAACGTACGGAGTCCTCAAGTGCTTGCATATCGGTTTCATCATCCCAAGGTTTGACCTCCAAGGTCACAACAGACTATTGAAGAGCAGCCGTCATAAGCACCTCGATATTAAGCAAGAAATGAAACAAACCTTCGCGGCTGCTTTGGGCTTATTGGCTTTCTTGGCATTGTAGGCGGCAACACGCTCTGCTTTGAGCCTCTCTGCCTCTGCGTCGTCTTCTTCATCATCATCGGCAAAAAGATCGACCTCGTCTTCATCAGCAGCAGCAGCAGGGACCGGAGCCGATGCCGATTGAACAAAGGCCTCCCCAGCCCTACTTGTGCCAGGTAACGTTGCATGCTCCGCAGCATAAGACTTGATGTGAGAGTACCATCTGGCAGAATGCGGGTACTGCGGTAGCTCAGGTGCTGTGAGCAAGTTGTAAACGTGAACGTCTGCTTGAGAAGGCGTGTACCTGGAGTCAAGATATTTAGCTAAATATAACATCATAACGAGCCAAAGGAAATCAGAAGGCTAGGTAAAGAGTTATCGGCATATCTGAGCAGCGGTGTCTAGTCGCTTCTTGGAAACACGGACCATAGCATAGTGATCATCACGAGAAAAGCAATGTTAGAAGGATGGAAGATGACTCACCCCTCGATGTAAGACCTGGTACTTAGGTGTTGCTCAAGGGCGTTGAGGTTCAAAGACATCTTTATCTTTATCGTCAAGATTGGTTGAGTAGAATAAATCGAGAAGTTTAAAATTTAAAGTTTTTTGCGACGCCTCTTTAGGGCAGGCCCAGTGACTTGTTCGAACAATTCCGAGTCGGACACGGCTCACTACAACGACTCTTTACGTGCGGGATACTACAAGCTATCGTTGGCGATCTATCGAATGCGAATCTCACAATAGCCCGAACCTGCAGTTGACCCGAGGTGATTTTTTCCATATGAGGTTGCAGTTTGTTGACTTCCTCGACTTTTCACCAATGCGGCTAAGCGCCAAGCGTCGGTACGTCTTATTTGTACTCCCATCGTGTGTGATGCAATTGATAACCAATTCTTTTACATTGTAACCCCATATTTTACAGAACCGAACCCTTTCGCCACCGTATGGGTTCCTGTGGATTAACATATGAACTTTCTATCACGGCGTAGAAAGATCTGCGTGCACCAACATGCTTTTGGCATAGTCATAGCGCTTCGGTACCGGAGAAGATCAACCCCATTGGTTCAACTCCGTGGCTTCCAAGTGGCCTTGGTTCTGAAACGAGTTTCAAGACGATATGACGCTATTGATTATGAAACTAATGACACAAGGCAAGTGATTCTTTACTCCTCTTTTATCAAGTGGTTGCTTATTTCATGCAATGAGTAGTAATTGAGCGGCGGAAAAGCTTGCTCCATATGATGCAAAGCTATTATTCTGACCTCATTGCGAACTCTCGCTAATTCTTTCGTGAGTACTTGTCAAAGCAGTGGTAGACTGATATATAGTTGCTCATATTGTATGCCGGAACAGGAAATGTCAATTGTTGGTGATAATGTCACGCTTCATACAGTACTGTCCGAGTCCGTCCCGGTGCGTAAGGCGGAAATTGGTTGATCAAAGTTTGTTTATGGAATTCCGCTTGATCACGATATCTTTGCTCTGTAAGTCTTAGTCCTAACACGACATTTCTACCTCGCTTTCGATTAAAATATATAGTGACTCGTTCTGGTCGTGCACCAAGGCCGTCTTCCCCGCGATGTGGGCCCTTCGCTATTTTGATATTGAATTCCTCGCCTGAAACTCGCATGTTATGCGCTTCCGCTCCTCGGGTATTCATTTGATGGCCGCCGGGGTACATGTCAATAACTTCCATCCGTTCTTGACACCTATTACACCCTTGCACTTCGATTAATGATTTTGATAATGGAGTGATGTGAATGACATTATATTTATTATGAGATCAAGGGTTTGCAAGCGGTCTGACGCGCGTTGGTGTCGGCATCCTATGTTGAGACCTGTAACGATTGGAAGCTGCGGGTGACCACCGTGAGCGTCGCGATCATCCTGCAAAATTGCCTCATGAATGGCCAAGGTCTCCAATCCATGTTCCTCCAAGCGTAGTTTTGCACATTACTTCACTTCATGTCACCCCGTTGGAATGACCGCAGCACCGTGACGTCAAATACCATTTGCTGTACTTCTAGCTCGTACAGGAAAATTGACTGTGGTGTGGAACGTGTGGCAGGGATGCCGTTAAGGCTGAAGCCCTGGATAGCATTCGGGCACAATCTTCTGTGATTCGCGCTCGACAAGCGTTCGTTGAGGACCAAGCAGGTGCCCCTGTCACGGTTGCCTAACGTATATAAGGCTAAAGCCCACTGCCATTGCGACTCGGATGCATTGACATGGATAAAGGTGTCGCGCGGGTTTCCGAAGTCGTCGGGATTACTAGAACCCTGGAATGACCATCAGGAGTCGTGTGAACGAGTCTTGACTCGTCTGCATGTTTTCATGAGGCCTTGAGGGAAAACGTAATGTGTGAAGGGTGACTAGGATGGCAACCATTGCGTTTGGCGAGTTATGAGAGGCGTATATAACCACATCTTGATATCAAGCAGGAGGTCATCAGATCTGATTCTGACATGAGAATCACAGGAGTGTTTGATACGCTGATACGATAAAGACTTTCGTAAGCCGCACGTTTAGAGTACTTCTGCATCCTTGAGAGATCCCACAGTACAGCATTTGCTTTTTTCGTCTCCCCTACGGGATAAATTACTCGAGTGGGCATAGTATAAAGCTTATCATGGCGGGAGCTTCATACACACGCCTACCGATGAAGGCGCTGAGACACCTACTTATCACCTCGGAATTTGGCCGGTATATCGATGAAGAAATTATGCCATTTGATTCACGATCAGATGCGGCGGCTGTCACTTGTGAAACGTGCTCAGACAAGAGCATTTTATCCGATACTACGGCGGGAAGCATGTTGTACGTGCACTGTCGGAAAGTCGCGAATTGCACTAAGGCTTTGGACCAAAACCTTGCGTCGTGTCCGGTAGTCGTCCCGCGGAAGTACTAGAAATAGTTAAGTTAAGTCCTAGACTCAAAGACCCTGTTATGGAACATAAAGTTAACATCTTAACAAAGAATAGAAAAGGAAAGCGCTCGAACTCACAGCCATGGTCGTGAACGTTGACAAAACGTAGCAAGAACGGAAGGGTTCATCATATTGTCCAGCCATGTCTGGTTGGGAATCACCACATTCTTACGTGCAACTTCTTCGTGAGGTAATGGCGGATTATCCCATTCAACATATTGTCTAACGGTGTCTTGAAGGTTAAGATGGGCATCAAGAAGTCCTGACACAAGTCACGGTGTTGATACTGATGCTGTTATTGGCCCAGACTATAATTCCGTTTGCCATTCGGCATCAGTGTATCATAGTCATGCATTAACGATGGCAGAAGGGGTCACGGACTTTTACCGGGCGGAGGGCCACGAATGCGGCAGAGCAGCAGTGTGCCTATGAGGGTATGGATTCTTGCCATGAAGAGTGTAAAAGCCCAGTTGAATTCTTGCAGCAAATGCGTCGTGAGTCGGTCTACCCAACCTTTGCTGGCATCACAGTACTTGCACACTTGCATCTGCACTGACAGGAGGACGTTGAGAATACGGCAGAATTTGTTGGGTGGAGCTATGGAAGTAATGGGGTGCGGAAAACGACGGGATAGCAAATTAAAACTCTGGCCTGACTCGATCAGTGCAGGGTGGGTTGTGTTACAGAGTGCTATCAGATCTGAGAGCATTCTGTAGCAAATTGCGTTTCCCTGATATGATAGCCAATTGCAAGACGTCCTACTCGGAATGTTCGAACCGATATGTCAACCCCGCGAGGCGCATTCCAGGCCAGACTCACTTAGTAGAGGGCCTGAAAACTGAACCGAATAACTTCAAAGCTTCCTCCAGGCCAAATCGACTCATCGCGTAAAAGTTCGTGCGCCGACTAAAACGGCAGAGGTTAATCACTCAAGCAATTTGACCCTTTTGCTGTAGCTCCGAATGTGTTTCTAGTAACCGAGAACCTCAAATGGCCGCCTGCACTGAGACTACTAGTGCGTATTATCGTGTATTATCGCACATTGTAGACTGAGAGCTTTACTCTGTCAGAACTTAATTCGCGGGCTTGCCACTAAACCCCATGGGGGGAATTCATGCTCACTAAGCATAGCTATGTAATAGGCATCAGCTTGAGTGCTGCTGCTTCGAGGATCTTCGGAACTCGGCCTTCGCACAAGGATGTCCAGGTCCAAGGTACCCGCAGACAAAATTGTTTGATCAGGCCGCAAGCACTACGTTATTATAATCGGGCACGGCGCCACTGCTATGGGTCCGAAAAGGCATGAGGTAAGTTGTTTTGTTACTTTCGCTTGTGCAATTACGCCTACCAATGTGCCATGCTCAGGCGGCCTATCCTATCACCGCCTCCTTCGATCAGTTCACGTGTAGGAGCTAGACCAGATCTTGTGATATTCAACGACAGAAATTTGGTTCCTACCCGTATGAAGACAATTAAATCAGTAAGTCCAGTCTAAAAGGTTTGCAGCCTAATACCTGATATTATTTTATCGAATTCGAAGGAAGTATCCGAGATAATTAATTGACGCGACCCATGACATTGCCGCGCATATCGTGATCTCTTTGTGCGTGGTGTACGTTCTTCATCACCAAAGTTTGATCTCAGATTCGTTTTTCCTATTTAGGTAATATTCATCCCACTAACATGGCGCGCATTTCGGATATAACCGATGAGTTGGTCAGGTATCGACAATATTGACGTCCTTGAAATGAGCGGGTTACTTTCGCCTTCCAATGATATCAGTGACCGTGCTATAGCTTCTTCACGGAGCGCGCTTACGATCTTGTTCGCGTAAGAACACCATGTCGATCTATACCCTTCCCAGCAATAATTCGCAAGTCGCCGTTTTGCTCAAAAGCAAAGTCATTCCTCGAGTTCCGTTCCTCCTCGAGCATGCCTGCCTCTCTTATCACGACCCCTGCTGAGCTTCTAGAACGAATCGTCCTTATCGCAGCTTGCCAGCATCCACAAGGCCCACCAAGTATCTTGCGTTCCCTACGATTAACGTGCCGCATGTCTAACAATGCCCTTTCATCAAACTCACATATGTACTTCTTGTTATTCAAGGACAGATTTTCCCCTTGGCGGCATTTCACGGCCGTTCAGCCTACAGTTGACAACATAGAGCATGAGCTGAGAAAACGTTTTCGAGCACTTCAACGCATTCGGCGTGGTGATATTACTGATCCTGACATTCTGGAGTCACTTTCCACCATCTATATTATGATACTGGAGGATGATGGTCGGAACTGGGACCAGTTGCTTTGGGCTCGACTTCCCATTTTCATGACGCGCTTTCTTCGGGAGCGCTTAATGGTGGGTGCCGAGACTAACAACGGCTGGCCTACAGAGAATGAAGTCAATGTCTTGGCAGTTTCCATCTTCTGGTTGATGACCTGCTCAGGTCAGTAATCACCCGCAGCTGTCATTTATGTGATCGTCACGCTTCCTCAGAGTCTATATGTAATGAAACCGATGAACTCAGGAGAGAGTTCGTGCAACTCCTATCACCATACTCCTTTGCCGGGTTTCGAGTTCGTTCTCTATCAGTTATGCTTGCTATGTTCTCATAACGCTTTTTCTAGTATCCATGTTTCACTGGGCTGGAGTACGATTTCTGTGCTGCAGAAAACTCTCCTAAACATGTTGTTACACCTGCTCATGGGACACACTCTCCCATTCGTCTACTTTCGACCACTATATGCTACTTTGGACGACAAGTACCTTTCGATCTTCCACCACTTGCTCCATACGCTATTCTCATTCACTTCTCTCGTTTGGAGACTCTCCCTCTTATGATTCCTCCACACCTACCAGAGACTCGCGCAGAGGCCATCGCGAATGGTATTTCAGGGCCTACAAAGCAGGACATAGTATACTTTAATACTCATTGCAAAACTCACTTTCCGGGCACAATATACGGCAACCGCTTCGACACTCTGCTTAAGAGCCGGCGTCATGACCCTGATTGGACGCGTTCCATTCGTGATCCTCTCTATCGTTCCCCTTCTTCCTTACCTGGGCAATATATCCCTGGAACAATTTCCGGTCGCTGGCAGGGGTCTTTCATCGTTGAGTTTTTCTACCTGTTCATCTCTGACATGGACTAATATGAATAGGCCCCGTATTGTGATGTCTACAAGGATATGCTGTCATCTCCCTCTGCTCCGTCACCTTTTCCGACGTTTGGTCGATTCCCGCTTTATGTTACCTTCAGAGAGCTTTACTGTTACTCTCCATCAATTCCCCTTCCCTTGGGGGGCAATGACGCATTTGAAAATGCTTTTTTGCCAATCGGTTGCCGGTGGCATGAGACCGAGGCTAGTCTTTTCATTGGTTCCAGAGCAAATGTTGATATTTTTAACAGGCAGGGATTGAATTTAATGGAGAAAACGCGTCGTTCAAAGCCTATTATTCTCCGCCGAGGCAAGAGCACCTCGAAATTGGCTTTGTTGGAGGCACTACCGGCGCGTCGAAGTCAAGTGCGCATGGTGCTTTTGATGTCATCATTACAGGAGCGGTGTGTGCCATAGAATGCTTCCTATATCATATCTAATTCTTTCAACAGACGGAGGAACCATACACAGCTGCCTGGGGTGGCTACCGTTATATAGGACGGATACGACCCTCAGATGGTCTGATCGTTCTGCTCCGTGAACCAGTAAGGAAAGCCACTCTGCTATCTTTTCTACGCTCAAGAAGTATGTAGCTGAACCCTCAGATGGTTGAACTTGGACGAGCGTTATTCAGAGGTTACAGTACGTTAAGACAAATTCACATAACTGTTGTGTGGCTGACAAGGTCGCGTTAGTTATCTCCTCTCGCAATTTTGTGGGTCGCTGGAGACGTGCGTCCACCGGCGTTCATCCCCCTGAATGGGAGTCGATATTCAGTTTGTGCAAAGATGTGTCATGGGAATAGTGTCAATGTGATTTGCGCTCTCCGGAGTCCTTAATCGTGTATATCGACTTAATACCTATTAGTATATAAATACAAATACATGCTCGCAGCCGAGTTATTGGGTTAACTTCACCTGTCAAGGAAAGACTATGTGAGACATCCCGACGGCGGCCCGGTAGGACATACTAGTATATACACAGCAACTTAACATTAACTCCACAGTATTTTTCAAAACAATCTACCCTCACTGCCACTACCAACATCATGTCTACTCAAGCCGTCACATTCGATTGGCTCCCTCAGGAAGTGATGGAGAACATTGCTTTCTTCGCAGCAACTACGACAGATGTAGGACCTCCCTCCGACCTGCTCCCTTTACTTCTAAGCTGCAGGAGCATATACCGTGCCTTATCGCTTGACGCAAATCTACATCTTTGCGCACGCATATTCGAGTATAAATTCGACCTCAATGCCGCCGTTCGCCGCCTGGGCCAGCAAATCGCCACGCCCGATGTCTTATCGAAGGAGTTGCGCAAGAGATTTGTTTACCTGAAGCGAATACGGGCGCGGACAGATTCTCGAATCTACGTACAAAACATGTCGCATTCGCCGATGATGAGCGAGTTGCTTTGGATGGCCTACCTAATGATGCTTGAAAATGACGGAAAGAATGTCAAGCAACTAAGGGAATACGCAGGGATGGAGCAATGGTTGATGGATTATTGGTTTGATGACCAGGGTGCATCGCTTGCCTCGAAGACGCTTGTGGAAGATGAGTGGCCGCTGGAGAATGAGCACAATTCTCTGGCAATGTGGTTGTTTTGGTTATTTCTCAGACCCGGTACGTCGTATGGGCACATCTCCGCCCTTGCACTACGACCTAACCCTCATTTCACAGATCGTTTCCAGCGTACCGAAAAGAACTATCGGACTTTTGCAACCGTTTTGAAACCGACTGCTTTAGCAGCCAACAAGGTGTGCCCTTATTTCTACCTCCATGCACCTGCTGATAATTCAGTATAATATATGCCATACCCCATGGGAGAACTTCGTCCCCAGGTCCTGTTTGCTTGAGCCTACGTGCATAAATCACTATTCTAATTCATATCGACTGACTCCACCGACGATGGCTATACCTGCAATCCTCTCTTACCTCAGCTTGGTGGGTCCACTTGTATGTCCAACAAGGGTTGCCTACAAAGGACCATGTACACCGAACGGCTTTTCAACCTCTCTGAATCAGAGTCTTGAGTGGGAAGCTGATTGGCAGAGGTGTATAAATCTCGCTAAAAACCCTCTCACCAGCCAATTCTCGGGTGCATATAAAGTCGGCAGTTTACAAGGTGTGTGGGAAGGCATATTTACGGTATGTTGATTCATAACGCGAGCCTGAAACCCTCCATTGAACAAGGTATCTTTAGTACACAGAATTCACTACCTATGCTGCGCTTCTGTCTGGACGCCCCCCTTCAATCCTTCATAATTGTATGGTTGCACAGCATCGTCAAACATGGAAGCTGCGAGAGTATTACTTAACTGTCTCGAGGGGCGCTGATGGCCTTGCCGGCAGCGCAAAATCACCATCGCTGAGCTCGGGTGATCCGCTTAAAGCATTTTTTCCGTCTGGCATCCGTATTCACGAGCACTCGGGCGGTGCAGAGGTACACGAACCCGGGAAAACGGTTCCACTTTCCTATAGGCAGCCGTCGGTTTGTGGCGTGGAAGCCGAAGGCTTCAAGAGCATTGAGATCCAAGATATTATCGTCGTAGGAGAGGTTATTAATGATTTACTTATCTTGAACTGTTCTGATTTTTTGCCCAGGGCCATTCTGCTTGGGGTCAGTTCAATCTTATGGGTAGGGTACGACCTTGCGACGGTTTTGTCACTCTTTTGAAGGAATATGTGGGTCTACTCGATTCATATAATGTATCATGCATGAATTCCTCCTTTTATCAGGTCGCAGGGGATCGAGGTCAATGGCTTTATCGGGGCTATCTGGTTGGTGGAATCAACGGGAACCTCTCCGGGCGCTGGCGAGACACGCTCAGTCTCCCTGATGCCAATGGTTATGAGGGCTGTTTCGTGATGAGTAGGCGGAGATGACGGAATCATATACTGATTACTGGATGTAAATTCAGTCCATCGACATCTTTACCTTCTTCTAGGTTTGAGCCAGAGCGTGCATCTGGCCTAGGCTAGTCTTACGACGAGGTTTGCTGGTAGTCTGACTATTGAGTGACGGCGTGATGATCTTGGGTGAAATGACAGGAGGGAGTCTGATTCATGATCTATGGACGAGTAGGTAGGGTAGAATATTATGTATGTATTAGTGCTATAAAATTAGTTGAATAGGTCCTGAAGTAGAGAGATTGAAGGATGCGGCAGATGATCCAGGCAAGTGGGTTGAGGTCTAGGACTGCGAGGATGATGGAATTACTGGCAGATGTCTTGTCAAAAGCCGCATGTCAACGTGCAGTCAGTTATCAAATATTTGCACTCACATATTAGGTCTGAGACTTGGGTGGTATGCTACACGGAATGTTAGACAATGCTGGCAAAATTAGGGGCCTGAAATAGAGTAAGAATAAATGAGATAAATTAGACCATCACACATATGATGAGTGGCGTATTCCCGGTGACATCTTGTAACCAGTTAAAGATGTCAGCCATCGTGCGGGATCGAGCGTAGATGATCCTCGCCAGAGGGGTGTGTGCCTGGTAATTGTCAGCTACGACGATGAAGTGTCCCCCCTTGCAAAAAGCGACTGCGTAAATAAAAATCACAAGTACAAGATCACCAGGAAGACGTACTTAGCGGCCACGACATTTGGAGCAAGGCAAGGTATATTTCGTGTCCTCTGATACTCGAGGGGATGGACAAGGTCGTCCACTCATGCCCCTAGAGCAAGGCTCGAGTACGTAGAATCGTACCTGGTGGAGCGTACAGAAATATGCTTGAGAGATACACATCGTTAATATTTTTGCGAGGAGGAATGGGGTGGACTCGAGACTCACTGCGCACTTAAAAGCAGAGACCATGATGGCAAAGCACTGACGACGAATTGAGATAATTATCTCTTCGGGGAAGATATAAAACAGACAATATTTGGACTCACAGGGCGGTGAAGCAAAGCAACAGGCTTCGGTGGCGTCGGTTGAGTGCTTGTCGGAAATCCTAGGGAAAACAACACAAGACATCCACCTACCATAGTTCTGGCTTATATACAGGTTGCGCTGGATTGATTGTGTCTGTTGAATGGGATAAATCAACTTGACGAACAAAGCGACCCGAGACGGTCAAAGCGAAATTATTTCAGTGGGAAGTACTTTCCTGATCTCTCATGCTTGAAAACTTCAGTATTGAAGATTGAAGGTGAAGATTGAAGATCGTCTCGAAGCGGACGTAATCAGTATCAAGTACCGCCACGTGCTTCATCTATCATCCATTTAGGGAAAGCACTAGTATTAACCACCATATCGATCATCATGGAGCACAGCAAGAAAGAACGTGTTTTGCTCTCTTGAGGTCAGCGGTATGGAGTATGCGAGTGTAGGTCCAACTTTTACGCCACATGTTTTGCATAACTGAGTCACGCCACATGTAGAAGGATCTCACCATTCGCAAACTCAGACGAACAACCGATTTCAAAAATCTCACTTTCCGTATAGGCGGCTATAGCGAACATGATCTAGGGCGCTTCTATCATCTGTGGAAGAACGGAGAGGTCCTATCTGTTCAGGCAGAACCATACCGCCGTCCTGGCATTGACTATTCTCAATCATCCTCCGAGTCGACTCGGGATGTTGATTCATCTGACAAAGAGGCATATTTTTACCTGCAAGAAGTCCTGCAGACGATGCTTGATAATCTGCAGTTCGGTACCGAGAACAATTGGGCGCATATTGTGAGGCAAAAGGTGAGAGCTACTGAAATCATCCTCCACTCGTAATTCACAAGTAATCACCAAGGACAATACCTACAGCCTGATCTACACTAGAAAGGAGTTTGTTCGTCTGAAGTGCCCGGTTTGGACGAAGAAGGTAAACTTGGATGATATAGAAATTACTCGCATAGTGGACTGCGCGTTATGGGAGGGAATACACGAAGGTCTTGTAGCGTAATGCCTTCTTGATCATGATTCTCATACCTCCTCATACAGGGATGGAAGTCGACCTCTTCATGGGCGTACACGCACTTTGGTCTCATTTTGTCGCTGCGGAGAGTCTTGGGCACAAGCTCATGAACGAGGCTGGTGTCAGCCATTACACCTTCAGACTACTCGCCCACGTCTACAAGAGTGGAATGATCATTGGTGTCATGTGTGAGCCCATTGTTGGACGTAAGCTGAAGTTATACTCGATATCGTCGTTCGCGCTCATTTTGTACAGGTCGCGTGTGTCCTACCGACCGTGCTGCTGTTTTCGCAGCAGTAGCTGATATCCAGAGACACGGAATCTTATTGGGATCTCTTCTCCCTCACGATATCCTCATCACTGACGAAGGCGTTCGCTTCCTGAATATATCTTGTGTTCAATTTTACAAGGACCACGACCAGCTAGCGGCCGAGGCCGAAACATCTCACTGGGCTGAATTGGCGCAGACCTTTGGATCAGGAATGATAGCACCCCACACCCCACTTGGTTCTAGAGCCCGTGACGCCTTATCCTACGTTATACCTCGCCTGCCTTCCCCTGGGCGTCCAGTTTACACCACTCCCGAGCTGGCCATGATGCGGTTTGTTTGGTCAGTGATGACATCGCCGGGAGAGTACGCTCGTTCAGACGTTCTGCCACTGCTCAAGTTCAGAGATCAGCAGGGGAAAGGGAGATCTACTCTCGCCGATGATCCAAAGCACAGAAGACGTGCAAAGATTAGTCGCAAAGCACTAATCGCACCTCTTGATTGCTCGGAACCGGGGGATCGCTTTGAAGAACTTGACCCTGTTACTGATGAACCCTACAATCCGAAGTGTCGTTCTTCGCCACGCACCCCGTATGAGCGGCCGAAAAAGAAGCTTCTTCTTCCAAGGGACGATGAATGATCTATGAGTCACAACCCCCAGAACGCATGTCGGTGGATCAATTCACGCTCCATCTGGGAGGGTCTAGAACCACACCATATTCACCTTAACATTTGATCTCGAGGAAATTATTTAATCTGTTCATGCTTTGCTGCTTTCTAAGCAGCTCTGGGATGAAGCGTTGATTCAACCGCTATTTGTGTCAGTGATGTCGTGGCGTGGCGGGCACTGGAGAGATAATATCGACTTGATTGTGTGTTTACGGAGTCCTGTACATTTGTCTTGATTGTAGTGTACAAGTCATCCCTGTTTATAGAAGCAACTTTACCAAGAAATGTTCAGGTGGTTGTTCTATCATTCCACCCGCACGATACGGCCCGGCCTGGGATGAACATTTGTCTTCAGGACTCCGTCAATCTAAATCGTTATCAAACGTACTGCAGGTATTCTTGCCCGATGAGGTTGACGGCGTTTTGGTATTTTGATACTGGTTTCTGGTTCTGGCCAGTTTACATAACTTGCAATTGTCAAGTTTCGGATATGAGGACCGCAGCAATTGTACAAGCTTAGAGCAAGTATATCACTATCGGATACCCTTTTACTGGATGACCACCACAGCGATCGACACCAGAATCATTACGACTGTGCCCTAGAAGGAAGTCGCATATTTAACCAATCTTGTCAGAGGTCAACAGTGGCGCTGCGTGTGGACTCAAAAGTGGCTTACGACTCATAGCATGCGGCCTCAGATCCACATGTCCCGACATCATGATTTGCCCGACAACTATTCGAATATGCGTTTGAGCATCTATCTGTAAAACGGTCTGAGACCAAACAACTTGAACTTGAAGGTAGTCAACCAGCAGCGCCCTTCGCTAAGAAGTCCAGGCTGTGTCATATCAGGCGTCGCAAAAACAAACAACCGCTGCGCCGTTGGTGGATAAGGCAGTGCAGAAGTAGCGTGACGATAGTATGATAAGTATAAGCCCAGGGAGTAACCGTTTCAAATGATCGCAGTGCACGAGAGTCAATCGAATCAAACTCCGAGTTGAAGTGACAGAACAAGTCACAACCCGAGGGCCGAGTGACAACCGCCGATATATTCGGAAGGTGGTTGTTTGGCTGTATCTTTAGACTCAAACAAACAAGTAATGTATGTATCCATTCATTACCTTTCTAACAACGACAGACGACGCGTCACGATCAAGAGCTACTGGATTTTGACTGGAGTCGGAAGAAGTTGTCTATTCACTCTCTGGATCTCCCTTTTTTATACCGCATCAAACTATCATGTCCTCGTTTGTGTTCTCGTGTTATCATCTACAGGCGAGAACTAATGAGATTCACAGTAAATATGGCAGTGTCACAGATGCTATTACCCCAACGTGTGCCACGATAAAGCGCACTCCATCACATGCTAGTGCCTCAAGCACATATTCGACCCGGAAGCGAAGGCGGGTTTCCGTGGCTTCGCTTCACCTGGGACAAGATTTTGCAGGACCATTAGTACCGGAGACTCCAATCGAGGAGATAAACGTAAGAACATTGCTCAGCCAATATATCATGCTACACATAGGAGATTTAGGGAGATCGATTTGTGACAGTCCGAACTTCAACGTCATTACCATTGAATATTACACCAAGAACAAATCGTATCGCCAAATCATTTGGTCTGCTCGACGACCGTGTGTTAAGTCCTACCAAATCTCCCTCACTCTTTTCCGACCGTTGTTTTCGCTCGTTGCTTCGCCGAAGCGCTTCCGAATTGTTTTCAACTTCGCGTGCTGCATCTTCGCTCTCAGCAAAGGCCAATTTAGGGGCCCGGAACCATTTTGTACTAGCGCTCGATGGACCTGGGATGTCTACCGACATTTTCGCCTCTCCAATGGCATGGTCACATGTCAACTCCATCGGAGTTGCTTTCAGATATGATGTGTATTTTCAGAACCTTGAATCTCGGGCAGTAGTTCACCTATATCGTTCCTCGCTTTCACACGGGACGGTCCACAGTATCGATTGGGGTGGCAAAGCCAACCCTTATCTCCTCGCGCTTGGGACGACAGTCGGTGATGTCATAGTTATGGATGCCGAGAAAACAATGCAGCTTGCAGGTTGGATCGACGGTGATCATGGCATGGGAGGCATGCACTGGAATGGTGATGTCCTTGCTGTCGGCAGGACCGGAGGCAATGTGACCCTGTTCGATATCCGGATGCGGGCTGAGATAGCCAAGATTATGGGCCATAAACGCAGAGTACATGGTGTGAAATGGTCGGTCGACGGACACCACCTAGCCACAGGAGATGACAGTGGTATTGTCCACATATGGGACCATAGAGCAAGCAATCTTCTAACGAACGGTGACAAAAATATCCGCATGAAACACAAGGGTCCGGTCAAGGTATGTAGCATGATGAGATTATCCTTCCGCGGCAGTCATCGCATTTATTTTTCAAGGCCTTATCATGGAGTCCGTGGCAGCGTGGCCTGTTGGCAACTGGAGGAGGTTCCCCCGACGGTGAAATACACATTTGGAATACCGGAAAGATGACCCCATCCTCTGACCCTATCCATACCATCCCCTTACAGACGACTATCACATCTTTACACTGGTCCCTCCACTGCAAGGAACTCTTGAGCACTCACGGATCTTCGTGGGCTGTACCCCAAAGTAATGTACATCCGGCGACTCATGAATCAGCCATAGGTGTAGAAAACTCACTCGCCGTTCATTCTTACCCCTCCTGCCAACGAGTTGTTATCGTCAAAGCACACTCAGCTCCTGTGGGCCATTCTTGTATGGCCCCAGACGGGTGTTCTGTATTTACTGTCAGTCCCAAGGAGGAGACCATCAAGATGTTTAGGGTCTGGTCCGCACCCGATGACAAGGACAAGAATGAAGGCAGTGACATGACCTTCAAGTCTACCATACGATAAGGATTGCATGATGTATGTACCACTACTGCTACTACCTACGTACTTATTCATTCACAGCACGCCGCCCGCATGCTTCTATATTTTTGCATGCATATCAGTGTTGATGATTTCCTGCTCTTCCTAAATCTGCATGAGTACTTATTTGGATACCTTGGATCCACCTGGTCGGTGTCTTTGTGTCACCCTTCGCTCTGCCTTTATTCGGACTGTCCATATGGTTTACCCCAGTACGTATGATGGATGTGGTGAGTGTGTCCCGAATGAAATTATCCTTCTACAACAAATGCCTTTGCATGGATGTTATTCGGTGATTACTCCACAGGATAAACTTAAGGTATGGGAAGCCTCGGGAAGCTGCAATCAGCGGAGGCGTACAGCATGTTCCTAATCTGTTGGGGAATTAAAGCCGCCACAATTTCGCTTTGGCCAGACCCCTCGAGGCTGGCCGCGGATAGAACTTCATGTTGAACCAGTGGGCTAATCTTGGGCACTTCCCTGTAACAATCTGATCAATGTCGCTCAATCTTCCAGGGTGAACTGATCGTCATACGTATCAAACGAGAGGATTCAGATAATGAGGCAATATGTTTTTGTAGTTTTGTCGTGGTTCAAGCGGCCATACACCTGCCAGCGTCGGTCTGAATCTTACGTGTATATCTATTTTCTAGAGTCCATACTATATATGCATAGATGACTTTACCCCTTGTCAAAAGCCAATATATATGGTAGTCACATGACGTGGACGCCGGTTTGTCTCTCAAGCTGTCCACCGCCGTGACTGCGTGGTGTGAGTATTGAATTATACCTGAGTAATTCTTATTCATTCACTTCTTCGCATCGCCCCCTACCTGTCCCGTCAAGCAAGAGTCGGCTTTGTTTGATTATGGCGCCTAGTATTGTACTAATGGCACCCGGAGGTCAGCCGCAAATCAGACTCCTTTGTTTCGCAACGCTTATCTCGCTAATTCAAAACAGAACCTCAGGATGGCAATAAGCCACAGCCATTGGGAAATTTTGGCATAATACTCTTTTTCACCACTTCGACATTGTGCTTGCTTTACTTGCTTTGGCGTCGCGCAAGTGCCTTGCGTGCAGTAGTATCCCACCAGTGCGATCATCAAGTTTCGTGCCACATAATTCGGACTTATAACAGACACAGATTGCAAACATGGACGAGCACGGAAGGTCAAATTCGCCTATCCGAAGACGACGGTCCATCTGCTACCGAGTTTCTGACCGAGGCGGACGACGAAGATGTCGGAATAGTAGATGATGGTCTGACCCTGGGTCAGGACGAAGAACGACCAAGGAATGAAGTTGACACGCTATCTTCTGTTAGGCCTGGCTTCCCATCATAAAACACATATTTCATCACTTGTTTTGCTATGAGCTGCCGCTTTGTTCTACCTTTGGGGACGGTAATGCATGACCGCTATTCTCACACTGGGCTCTTATCTGACCTTCTCTATCGTCTCGCCATGCCTTGCTATCTAGATTCCGTTATGTTCGCAAGAAAGCTAGTGGACCTTGTCCTGCTATTGGCTTGTATGACAGGCTCCATGCATTGACATTTCATAGATCTGATGTCCAGTGACCACTCTTCCAAATGTCGGGCCTCATTCCAGCCAAACATTCAAAAGTACAATCAACATACAGACTTCTAGACATAAAATTTATCGAATGGTCAATCCTCGTCATGTGCACCATCCTGTTACGAAAATATGCACATTGCGCTTGCTTCTTCGTATCTTAGGACGGCATGGTGGATGTTTTAAGCTATTGTAGGGCCTGTTGCCTTCATAGATGGCGCCCACATTCTTTGATTCTTCTTCTGCATTATTATCTGTTCTTTCAGTTAAACGGTGTAGCCGCACCGATATACTCCCGGACGATTGACTTGGCGTGCACTTGTTACCACCAACGTTGAGGCAGATCGAAAGGTTACCAAGGCATAAGGCGCGGTACGTCCACTCCCAGTGTTTTCTATGTTTCGTAGCTAATGCGAATGTTCAGAGCACTTTTGCTGTCGATGATAAGTACTTCGCGCCAGACCATGCTAATATACACGAGATTGTTGTGGGCACGATGTGGGTGATTTTATGGAGTCACATGTATGCATAGTTCTCATTTTCAAGTCACATGGAACCTTTTGTGCGATCTACTCCAGTCTAGGTCTGCCGAATTGCTTAGAATGCAGTTCATACAAGATCCAATCCTTAATGCAAAGTTGAATGGGACTTTGGTCCAGGTCTTCGGGCTGCAGTGTTGGCGAATGACATATTTATAACTTCCGGGTCATTGGTGCCACTGTTTGAAACCATAGACACGTTAAATTGGCCCGGTGTTTGCGAATAACGATGCGCTCTTGCAGGAAATCATCTAAGACCAAGGGTAGATTCTATCGAATGGCACTGTTGCATCCCTCGATTCTGGCGCCTGCTTCGGTCCTTGAGCATCAAGGAATGTGTAAATCACTATGGTGTACTATCAAGTTGGTTTACGAGTTTCTGACGACGTCGCGTTGCCGCGAACGAATGCCGAATGAATCTGTTGCGCTTCGAAATTTTGGGTATGTTCGCTGTTGAAAGTCTGCGTTCTCGCTGAGATATTGATTATATTCAGCATTACTTGACGAACGCGATAGAACTAGAGGAGCGGGTGTGTACTGCCGCGTAAGCTTGTTGTCAAAATTCACTATCCAGTATTCATCTGATCCTTTTGCAGTATGTCTATGTTATTTCTTTACACTGTCTCTCCCGAATGAGTCCCCGACTTCCATGTACATCAGGTCACAGGTCTACAATAATCACTCAATAGAAATCTCGAATCCAATTTAATTGAAAATTCTGCGATGTGGCACATCGTCATTTACTGCAAATCTCTGCAGACCTACAGTCGCATTCAATCGTGATAGCGACTGGGCGCAGCACCCCTCGGGAGGCCCGGTGGTAACATGAATGACCGTACTCATTGGTGTGTAGGGTTAGAATAAGGACTTCGTGCAGCGGCTGTGCAGTACGTGGCTTCTCTTATTCGTCCGTGTGCCAGGCTCCAGCAAGCTCTGACGCCCTGTCTGCTACCTGCCGCCTTTCGGATTTTCTTTTCCCTACCCACCACTGCACAGCCTACTTTATCATTTTTCTAATATATGCATACTCAAGTCACTTAGCTACATAGATACATCCTTTTTTGAAATTCAAATTTTTCTATCCTCCGCGAGGGGATCCCCCACTAGTATCCCCAATGCATCTCTGAGTGAATACCCTGGTGTGACGTACCCGCCAGTCCGCCGTTCCCACCATCCGTTAATTTCAGACATGCGAAAATGAGATGACTTTAAAGTGCAGGTGCGATATACAAAGCTCTACATTCTTATTAGTCTACTATTGGTGCTTGTGGCCCGAACCTACTCAGTGACTGGGTCTGACGTGACACTGCTTACTGCGGCTGCCTGTAGCTAATCTCCGCTCACCGTCGGGGCCGGGTTACCCCTTCAAGCCTCTTCAAGGTTTCCACCAAAGAAAAACGCACACAATCAAGCAAATAATTTCTTTCTCACTACTCACACAACTGCACAAGAGTGCCCACAAAAAGTTTGTCAGACTTGTCAGCTGGCTAGACATTTCCATGACAGATGGTTCATTACCACGAACCGGCCCCGCATCTTTATTAACGGTAACCGAAAGTAGGAAATGTCATCGCACTGTCAATTTCGACATGGCACTGACACATCAGTGACCGCCAGCGGACAAACGTGTCGGGATTTTTGTTGGAAATCGTGCGATGCCTGGGTTGATTCCCTAGCCGGGCTGCGGGCTGCGGTGTGCAGACGGCGTGTTGATCGAAAATGTGAGTTCTACAGGACCACAGCACCTTGCCTGCTGCGTGTTCGCATGTTGGTCGTTGACTTCTAAGAACCTACCAATGCGTCAATGGTAGGGTTACTCGACCTTCGTAGCTATAGTTGGACACTCGCATCGTGGACTAAACTCGGTGAATTGCAGACCTTGAACGCATATTTTCAGCAGTACATGGCGGACTTATCTTTATCTGTGTAAGTAGTATATCTACCTGATTATGCCTCTACGACATCCCACATGCAGTCATGAACACTCACTCATCCACCTGCTGGCTTGTTAGAGTCAGCATCAGCGGGTCCGCTACAGAATGTTACAGGGTGCTACAAAGCACTCGGTAACAAATTATGTTTCCCTTCTCGAGGTCCGCAGCCCGGCAGTGGTAATTAGCTCTATATAGAGAGCCTGGGATCGTTGAAAGCATGATAGCATTAGGCTAGTACTAAAATTATGCGGCTGTCACGCGTTGAAGTGCAAATTTTGGTCGCAGCTGTGATCTTGAATGCAGCGCGCATGTAGTTCCTTCGCATCGGTAACCATACACTTTCGTGTTTCTGCGGGCGCAGCTTTTCTGTCGATAGGGCCTTCATAGCTTTACGTGACCTGTATTTGTCGCTGTAGCCGCCTGCCGTGCCGACGGGGCGTCACGATGAAGTAATCAATGTCATAATAACTGTACGTACATAGCTGCTAGGCTGGCAAAACACCTTCCTGCTTGGCATCCTTGATGGTCCTTGGAGTACTCCGGGTTCGCCCTTGTTTGTAAACAACGATAATGTTCTCCAGTTTCTCATCCTTCCTAGCATCTATTCCACAGCCGGGTCAGGAGCATCGCTCACACCAGTCACTTCCAACTCCAAACAATGACACTCCAAACGATGACACTTCAGAACCAGATGAAGTTCATTCCCAACCACTGGACTATGCTGATCCCAAGCCGAAGAAAAAAGACAAGAGGGAGAAACTTATAAACGAGGCGCGTCTCATACTCTTTTAGTCGACTCTGAAAGGCTCAACAATACATCATTTTCAGACATTCATTGTTGTACGACCCCCACCGAGTAAATCAAATCACCCGCTCAATCTCCAGGTTCAACTCGTACCCCCCCAATCTCGTCATGATCGACCCCATGCAACTGTCCAGGCGCTCGACCAGTCAGCCCCAGATACAGCTGACATCACTTCTGATTCCACCGATCTTAGGAGAACCGCTTCCGACCAGTCAGAGTCGTCTATGTTTTCAGCTTACACTTCTGCAACATCTATATCATCATTTAATTCGTCTTCAACTACGAGTTCGGGACGTCGCATGATCATTCCACTTTACAATCTCCAAGCTCACAATGTCATGACCAATGTTATAGTGGACGCTGGCACTGATGCCAAAGTGGCTAAATTCGCCAAGAGGGGTTTGGAAATTCTCGGTCTGGCCATTCTCGAACCTATTGAAGTATGGGGCACTGTACCGTTGCTAGGTGCTTTACCGCCAAGTAGCAGCGCGCGCACTAGCGTTGATGATTCAAAACGAGAACTAGGCTTGTTGTTCCCTCGGCCACCTACCCACTCCCTGAACATTAGGCCTGTTACACCCGAACTTTCCACCACTCTCCGTCCGCCTTCTTCACACACGGACATTCCTCGTAAACCAAGCTTTACCCTTGCCCCCACTACCCTAGAAGAAACTATAACTAGTAACGCACAGCCCCAGCGCGGAGGCGCTAAAAAGCTGTTTACGAAGATGTTCAAGAAAAGAAACACGTCTTCGCGAACGCTCCCATTAGTGACGGCGACTGCCGATTTGCAGGGTTCGCCAAGCATAACTCATGTTTCATCTCGCCGATCGCATGACCTACCCCCATCGAGTCCTCAAGTTCTGGATGTACCTCGTTTTAATGATAATCCTCCACGCACTTCATTGTCGGGAATTTCATCCACCGTCACACTTTGTCCCCCTGTCCTCGGTATCCAAGCTTCCCTTTATCCGTCAATATCTCCACCCAAAGGCCGACCCACCAAGTATGTTTGGGTTGTCCGTAAATGGCTGAAGGGCACGGACACGGGTATTTTGAATGGGATGATGGGTAAATTGAGCGTAAATGGGCGCGGGGATCTCGCTGGAGCGAGTGCTCCGCAGGTGGAGGTGCGTTTTGAGTGGTCACGAGGATTGAAAAAGGAAAAGGAGCGGGGTAGGAAGCCCCGTGCTGATAGGAGGCCGCCGACGCAAGGCCCCGACAGTGGGAGCGTCAGCTGCCGCGGAAGCGCGGTTGTGACATCCGAACCTCCGTTGACGAGGTTGGTTCACAAATCGCCATCTCGTTTGTGTGACCCCCCATCGACCCTCGATACGTTGCCAAAAAGCCATAGTCAATCAAGGTATTCGCACCACAGTACCAGCTCAGACGGTAGCACTAGTATTGGAAGTAGCGCTCACCGCGCAGATGACTCTGGTAATGACAGTGACGCCGAGGATTCAGAGACGCCTTGGACGTGTACTCTCACGGTACAACGCACGGGTCATCCGCCATTGATGCACAATTCCACACAGCAGGAAGACCATGTCGTCCGACTGAAAGTTGCCACACTTAAGCCGACCCCACACCATCCAAAAGTCGTCGGACTCCTGAAGGTCCCCTTTCCATTGCCAGACATAGACGTTGAGCGTCTTTCGGTGCACCGTCGTGTGGTTACTGCGCAGGGCGTTATCACAACTGCCTCTAACTCGGGCGAGTTGACGCTTACCGCTGAGGAGATCAAGGATTCGATTTCATCTACCGCTTTATGGCTTGTCGTACGAGAGGCATTCGGGGGCGTCGGCCGAGAACGCAGAAAGGGTGATGGGTGGCGAATCAGAGCCTGATCGCCCCCGGCACAGAATAATGTCTGTCCACTGCATTCTGGCCCGCGATATGTCTGCTCCGACCCCGAGTCATTCCTACCTTATCTATCTCGCAATATATATCCTCCCCCCTCACAAGGCATGCCTCTATCTCCTGGTTTTTTTTCGTCTCCCTAAGTGGGTACATCGCGCTAATGTATTGATATCGAACGCCCCTTTGCTGCTTGGTCGCTTTTAACTCATCCCTGTCATCTTTTACTCACTCACATGATACACTGAAATGCAGTTTTGTACATACTAATGGTGTGATTATATTATCTGATATGTACTCGGCACTGTACCTGATCACAATCATACATCTCGTTTCATGAATCGTATGCAGGCAAGTCATGATTGGTCGCATGATCATATGCTAGTCATATTGGTAACAACAGAACACCCACGACTCACGAGATGATCTGAGATGATGCGTTCCAACGGATAAGCGATCCCCTCGGTGGTCGAGGTGAGCAAAAACGCGTGCATAGCCTTGAGACTCATAATTCCGACATTAAATTAAGATTCCCATCTTTGAACCTCTTCGAACTAATCCAGATGGTAGATTCTAAGAAGAGACAAAGAAATCTTTCCCGCTCTAGACGGAGAGACTACGTTCCGCAGTATTAAGCAGCGCTTGTGAACAGTCGGAGGTTTTTTTGGAACAAAACAATGGCTTTTGTGTTATACCTAGGATAAATCGCACGCAATGAGTACGTAGACTGGAGTATGTATTGGGCCGATCCCGCGGCGAGCACTCCTTATACTTGCCCCACATATTACAAAAACGGGCGATCCCGTCGTCAATGTGTTTATCAGATTGACGCGTGGATCAGATGAATTGCGATCATACCGCGGACCAGCGGGGCCGAAATCATTGCCAGCGGCTTCAAGGCAACAAATGGCTTTTTTATTGGTTCGCATACGTCGATGGACCAACGGAACAGATCGAGACGAGCACGCAATCACCTTTATATGGGAAATGGCGAGATACGCGCTGACTCGGGGTACACATTGCACCCTGTTTTGCGAAGAATCGGACTCGGGCTACTGGGATGGGGAGTCAAGGTGGATTAGTCCTCCACGGAAGGGTTATAATTATCGGTGACAAAATGCCTGAAGTCAGCTTAAGTAACGATGTGTTACTTCCAACGCTGGCAGGCGCTGGCCTTTAATAACCTGTAAATGAGATTGCCACATGGTTTTGGCTTGGTAACACGCACGCACCGCACGACAACGAATAACGGAATACACCAGGCTATACCCTCAGGAGGACTGTGCAGTAGCTAACCCTAATGGATTATATCCCGTGATAGCGGCGTTTGGAGTTCATCAAGATCTTGGGCATCGGCGCATCAGAAATGCATCAAGAGTAGTATCATTCATTTCCCCGCATTTTTTTGGACTGCACGTAACCTTCTTGAAGCCAGATCCCCCTACCGTTCGGGCACCGATAGGTCTGGTTACATTGTTCATTACTACAACCCCTGAAGGCCGCACCAATGCCTCCGTAATCGGCATCTCTTGGAAGGGAAAATGCTTAACGTTCATATATGTGTCGTCTTGGGATGAAAAGGCTTCCCAGAGAGATCTCGGTTCTATTTGTACCTTGATTACAGCTAATCAAAAGACGCGTAGGGGGGGGAACTACTACAAACCTTCTGTTACTTTGCTGAGTTTGGTGCGAGGAAACCTGTGACTTCATTTATCCAAGAGACGCTTGGCCAGTCGGATCAAATTGTATTGCGGTGAAATCTTGCGACTGTTGATGACCGTGTAGATATGAACGCTCAGTTGTCTTGAAAACAGAGATGTCATCACCGAGACCTCCTTTTGCAGTTTCAGAAAACATGGACAATGCATTTTCGGGGATAACGGTTTGGACAATGCGCCGGCACGTGAGCACTCGCGATTAGTAGCCTGAGCCGGGACCGGGGAGAGTTAAATCGAGTAATGTGATTAGTCAGCATTACGGAATGTCTCAAATCTTAGATCATTGGTGTTCGAACGAACTCGGCAGTTTCTTTAATATCGGGTATAGATACACCACAACCCTCTCCGTGGCTTGCAGGGATTCGGCCTGCTAGTGAGTAGCACCCTCGGCTTTTCTGCCTTGATCGGTTTGATAGGCAGTCCACCTCCGGTTCATGGCCTTTCGCCACTTGGTCCATCACCACTTGATTGGTCGACTGAAGCTTCGTAGAAACAGCCTGAAATCAAGACACATGTCCGTCTTCTTGATCGTCTTGTTGGCACGTGGCATTTTGGGGCAGCATACTCAGATCTTGGGCCTTCAGCTATCTCTTCCCGATGTAGCGTCTGAGTTTTCATACTAGCGCGATATTTAAAATAACAATGCCGAAGCGGATTCTGGCTATACAGGCTGTACAGATGGATATACCAATTTACCCGACTATACCAGGTGCGTTAAATTCTCTAGGGACATCATAAATTGCACCAGCCATTCCTGCCCTTTCTCTCTCCATCGTTCCTCTTCTCTGCTTCCTTCTCTCCTAGACGTCGCTCTTCGTAAAACGGTAATACTGTTATAATGTCCTCACACGTACGTGGCACTCAATTCCCACATCAGTTCCCGTTTGACGTTCCACAGCCTACTAGTGGTCAATATAATTACAATCCTATGATGGATGATGAAAGCCCACGCGTCCCGCGTAGGACGGCCATGGCTTGTCAATTTTGTAGAGGTGGTGCTTTTGCGATAGTCAGTACCGCTCCGCGTACTAAGCACTCCTTTATCAAGGCCGCAAACTAAAATGTGATGGAAGTCGACCTAGTTGTGGCAACTGCAACCGCCGGGGCTATCCTTGCCTCTATACCCCTGTGTATGATATCTATCTCATTCAAGGCAGAACTCCTTTAATCACTCTTTCCAGCAGTTCGGAACAGCAAAAATAGCTACATTGCTATATACTTCTTGCAGGTTGCGTTTATTCGCCTCACGCAATTATCATTTTCGTGGCTATAATTTTCTTCGTCGAGGAACGTTCTGCCGGCCGATTCCGCTTCTTCAATTGTTACAATGAAGGACATCCCTAAGGGGATAAGTTAGCATCACTTTGACATGGACTTATCAGATATACATAGGCTACACCTGAGTAATACACACGCAGCCTCCTGTTTATAGTATTTGATCAAGCATTTTGTCTATTAAAATTTGCTTTTGGTTCTGTTTACCCACCAGCCGACTTTATGGCGCTGTGTTCCGTCGCCTTAAAAAGCATCATCTATAAGCACGATCATCTCGGGAAAATTATCACGGCATCCATGATGCATAACCGCACTTCGTAATCTGGAGCGGGAAGGTCACCCAGGTGAACAGGTGACACGTTTAAACCACGACATCGTGTCGTTGGCCATTCATTTTTATTGTCACAACAGTGACGGGACTAATCAATGAGACAGATCCCGATGGGTCCGTCGATCGCAAGTTTGAATCCTTACAGTTGTGTGCGAATGACAACCTGGTCGCAACCTAATATCGTGGTCCGACGGCCCAATTTTCGGTGTATTGAGATAATCCCATGATTCGAAATGCCGACATTGAGCCATGTATAATACACGGTCTTCAGGATCTCATTCGGGATCTCGAGGATATCTTGTGCCTGTGTCGTAAAGCGTTGCGACTGGCGTCGATGGGGAGTATAGCCTTAATATCTTTAATGAGCACCAGGTCTAGTTATTCGAGAATTTCATTCCGACTCACTGGCTGTACTCATCTACTTTATGCGATATTTTCAAGTCGGGCATCTTGATCAAGGCTACGCTTCTGATAAAGAATTACACTCGACTTATGGTTAGCTGAACAAGCCAGGCATCAATGCACGGAACCATATTTGGCCCCGCATTTTGCGATAACAATAGGAACAAGTTATCAGCACCAAGGGTCCTGTTGATGTCCGGTCAACTGAAGGCTTCGAATCTGATGTATGAATCGTTGGCTCCTATAACACATCATAAACAGGGGACGAACTTCGTCTGAGGTGCCCGCAAGATCCCCGATCAAGTTGAAGGACTTCCTTTTTGAGCACGGCCATTGTCGTGCATGACTTTTGGACAAAACTGGAGGATTAGACAGCAGTGCTGCGCATGACAGTAATCGACATACTATTTGAGGGCGATGTTGAATAGGTTTAGAGATATGCTCTAGGTTTGAGATCCACAATACTAGTCGGTATCACTGCCAAGGCAAACGATCAGCCCTCGCTTTCTCGAGTGTCTCTGAGTGCCATGCGACAAACCTGGCATAGCTATGCTTGGCTAACTTGGACCGGGGCCAATATCTGGTGTGATTCTTGCAAACGAAGAATTAGAAGCGCAGTACTGCTGTGAAGCCTATGCCAACCATAAAAATACACAGAACGTAAGTGGGCTATAAAATTGTACCATCATGATTTATTTTTGATGAGTTGCGGTGAGAACGGATCGTGGAAGCAGTAGCCAACCCGTACCTCGACATCCATAGACGAGATAGGCGTGCCTGCGAGCTCGCGAAGGTTCATGAAGCACCTTGTCACAAATGGAATATTAAGACAAGGGTGGCGAGCCAAATGTGAAGTAGCCTGAGATGGGTTCAGGGTAGCCGCGTAGCATGACTGAGGCAAAACTCTTTACTCGAGGAACTAGTCGAACTCGGATCAAGTGGGATCACATGTTTGCTCAGACGGTCTAGCGGGAACGGTGTGGAGTGGACTGCGCACCGCACCCAAACCGCACCCCACATTTGATCAAACAAACGTGGCCCGTGATGGTAGTAGAAGCGAAAGGCATGACGTAACAATCTGAAGTAAGTAAGCATTCCCAAGCTAACTTGCCGTTAGCGGTGTTTGTCGGTTCAGGTGCCAACATGAACCTCCTTGCTGAACACCACCTGCAGGAAACATCAGCTGCATTCTATATCCCAAACTTCATCTCTGAAGATGAAGAACAGTATTTGCTACGGAAAGTAAGTCGTAGCTGCACCAGTCAGTTTCTTAGGTGCGCTCCTTAGCTAGTCATCAGATAGAAGATTCCCCAAAGCAGAAATGGAAGACGTTGAACAATCGCAGGTTTGTCATGCTATCGATACGTGCGCAGCAATTCGGGGGCTAACTTGTTATTTTTATTTAGACTACAATTATGGGGTGAGTAGAGTCATCTGCTGTTGTCGAGATCCCTCACAGATCCATACAGGGGGTGAAATTCTTCAGAAGAACATTCTGTTTCGCCAGGACTTACCTCCATTCTTGAATGATTTGTGAGTCGTTTCTCAAGCTCCGGGGGGTCTATCTCAACCATCTGATCCGATCATAGTCCTGATGTTCTTGGACGTCTCAGAGGCCTTGGAGCCTTCAACCAATCATTGCACAAAGGACCCAATCACGTTATACTGAACGAAGTGAGATCATTGTGTCTCACGAATAATTTTTACATCTTTCATCGTCGTGAAAGTATCATCCAGGACAAGGCATCATGGTACGATCCGAAACATCCTATTCGACACCGATGATTGATATTCAATCTGAAGCCCCACGAAGACGGTCCCTCATATCACCCAGTAGTCGCAACTATTTCCCTAGGATCTCATACTGTCTTCCATTACTATCGGTATAATCAGGATAAACATAATCTGAGTGTTGACCCAGGATCAACTCGGATGGGACGTAGCGTCGATCCAGAGCCTTTATCATCGTTGTTTTTGGAGCCTCGCAGTGTGGTGGTTACGACTGGAGAACTTTACAGGACGCATCTGCATGGCATAGACGAGACAGAGACCGACACGTTCACTGGCGATGGCCTCCTGCTTCTTCCAAATGGATCGCACTCGCGGATTGTTAATCGCCACATGATCAAAGACGAGACAGCTTTGCGGATTATTGAATCGGGAGGGACAGTCGAGAGGACGACTAGGTACAGTCTTACTTGCCGCGATGTCGAGAAAGTGGCAAGCGGGAGGGTGGCAGGTGTCATCAATCGTACCTGACTGCGGTAGTCTATCATGGGCCTGAAAGGACAGTTCAAGTCTTTTAGGCTCTGCGAGCCTTTCTTACGTCACGGCAGTCGCGCCGGTACTTGATTTAGCCAAGGTATCGAGTAAGGTATAGTATATCATTTGATCCCAGAAGGCGTTTCCCCCCTTTCTTTTTCCTCTTCCCCACATTATCATGTGAGAATTTTCGTGGTGTCAGGGGCACTTCAACACTTCTGCTGCCTCGAGGATGCCCTTGATGCAAGGACCATCCTAATATTTCCCTTATCTCGTACACTATTCCACACGACCGCATCTTGACAGTTTCCTTTGTTGTTGCGGTATAGAAATATAGACATTCTCTCTCTCCTTAATGCGAAGATGTTCGTTTGGAGTGCTCGCTCAGCAGCACCGAGCGTCACTCGTACGACAGGTTGGATTACTCAGGGTAATCTCGTCAGTGACAAGGAATTCGTTGAAGTTGTTCGAGCGTTGTTGACGCATAAAAAACTCTCGTGGTTCCTGTGTACATATTCACTGCACGCCTGCGACAGCCGCAGTGCTCAATATTTGGATTGCGATCAATCATCAAAACCAAACGGATGAGGAGTACCTCGGAGAGTGCTGATAGGAGAATGACAGAAGAACTTCGAGACATTCTAGAAACAATAACGAGGACTTGCGAGCATTGTTTCGTCCAACGACCTCCTATGCATGCTAGTTTCAAATCCGTAGCTAACCCCAGATAACAGCATGCATATTCCCAGAAGTAAACATGCGGGGATTGTCAGGGACCGGAGTCAGTAGTTTGAGTGCTTCGCGGATCAGAACCGTCCATGAGATGATTTTTAAGAACTTTGTCGACCGTGTCCAAGGAAAAAGAAGGGCAAAGAATCCTATCAATTTTTAGATCCGAATATGCCCATGTACGCTTAAGAAACACTGATCGCGGTTAAAGAATGGACCTACCATATAATATAATCTGATACCGAACGTTGCTCAGTTTAATTTGTCGAACAAATTATGAGGACTTTCAGAAGAGATCCAATGTCTCGCTTCATTAACTCGAACATCCGTACGCGTATCCATCTCGCGAAACGACAATCTTCTCCGGCTAGAAATGACATGCATGAGACACGCCCAGACACTGGCTTGTACGCACACCACGATGTAAGTTTTGCAAATAAAACTCACCGAGGGCTTGAACCTCCCGAGGTTGTATTCCTCGCAGATTCGGAGATTAAGTGGTAAGCAACGGCTGTAAGCGCTAGTAATACATTGAAATGACATGAACATGGTGGAGTAACATAGGAGTACATACGCGATACATGTCGCCTCGTTTTTTCCACAATTGGCGAATGGAAAACACTGGCTGTGCAAGGTACTGATGGGCTCGACAATGTCTTGCCTTTCTTTTCTAGAATTAGGATGTAAGTACTGCCTCAAAGTAACGCCTCATTGTGATGACGTTCGGAATCATCCGCCAGTCTCCCCGTGGTTAGACCATATAGACTCGGAGGAAGACAGTTGATCCTTCTGTATCACCGCGCTAGCTGGGAAACGTTCATTCAGGGGTGCAAAGAACCATTGGAAAGAAGAGACGGTTGTCTTCCTTCTTCAAAGTTTGACCATAGGAGACGTGGTAATGATCGAGGGAAGCTCGTCCAAAAGTTTAAGTCTCGCCTACCATCAAGGTTTTGTTGTTAAGCTATGAACATTGAACCTTCGCGAGGACGACAAAGTTCAATTATACTGCGGAATCAGAACGGATAGACCCAAGTTCTTGCTTCTACAAGGGACTTTGTAGATTCTTGGCTATGTTTGATCGAAGCTCGAGGTGGACATCCGCCGGCACCGCTTTAGGATACCTCACATCTCGTGGCAGTGCATCATCAAATACACTTTGTCTGGAACTATGAGGACAAGAACTGCCAGTGAGGCCATGAAGGTGCCCTCGAAATGCCGAGCGGACTGCGAAATCGGCTAATGTGATTGCGCGGTACCAATAGTTGATGCTTAACTTTGGACTAAGCGTGACGCTGGACAGTATGTGTGCTCTTCCACAAACGTAGGTCAACAGTTCGTTAAAGATCTACATATAAGTGACACGATGATACAAGAAATTGATACTGCAGCTTCCCAAAAGTCCCACGCTTCCCGGCCTATCAGGACGTACTTTTTACTTGAACTGCAGCGCAAGACATCAGCGAAAAGCCTTGGAAAGAAAAAAACGACACTCACGTTCTTTCCATCTGCCCATTTCTTGCCATCGACCTCCAGATCCCATGCAAGTGCGCCCTCGAAGAAGGCTTTGTCCTCCTGGTTATCAAACACATCTAGTTTGGTGTAGTTGTAACTCTCAAAGTCCGGTGCACAGTCTACTGCTGCCTTTGACTCTTGGCCCCGCAGGATGAGCACACCAGTGATAATAGAGGCGTTGGCTTCGCCAAGCACGCCCACCGATCCAAAGAGGTATTTGCGCGATGCCTCAAGGCGGTTGAAGAAGCCACCGATCTGGTTGGAGGACATGAAAACTTGCGTGAGTTCTTCATTGTATTTGAAGTCTACGCGCCAGACGGAGAAACCCTCCTTGTCGAAGCTGAAAGTGCCTTAATCAGCACGTCCATCGAAGGAGAGGCATGTGCTTACTTGGCGTAGAACCACTCCAACGAACCATCAGCGCCGCGCGTATCTTTGTTGCTGTAAGCCCGTTTCCAGTCCTCGAGGTTAAACGTGCTCTTTGGGAGCAGTTCCAAGGGATTCTTCTCCTTGGGCTCCTCAGGCACAAGGTTGCCATCATCTTCCTCATCATCGTCCTTAGCAACTTGCTTCGGCTTCTCCTTCTTCTCTTTTGGTGCGGCAGGGGGTGCGGGCGCCTTCTCCTTTTTGGGAGGGACGTATTGCAACGCCTTCTCGGTGTACTGAGTAGGACCAAAGATATCCTCGAGTTTGGGCTGATGTACAATAGTCTCCAAGAAGCGAACAGTGTTGATGAGGTTGGCGCGCACAGCAGCGTCTACGTTGACGGAAACAACGCGCTGGAGAACAGAGGCGGTAGTGATATCAGCAAGAGTGATGCGGTCGCCAACGAGGAAGGTACGGGTGCTCAGATGGGCTTCGAGGGTGTTGAGGCCGCGCAATTGGAACTCAGCGAGGCCGGTGTGGATCTGCATGGGGTCATTGAGTGCGAACAGTTTGGTGGCGAGGAACTAACTTACGCCTTTGCTGTAGGGGATGTAGTTGTTGAGCATCCCTGTGATAAAATCGGTCTGCATAGAAAGTTCTGATTCGGAAAAGTGAACCCATTGATCGATGGCTGCAGCGTCCTCTGGTGTTGAGCCGAGAAGGCCAGAGTTGGGAGCAAGGCCGGCAACTGCAATCAAAACGTTAGTACACGGGTTTCAGCCCCACAACAACGGCACATGAAAGTGAGAACGGATAACACGATCAGAATAACATGAAACTGTCGACATTAGAGATTTAGACAGGGATAACTGTAGATCTTCTCATCCATATGGTATCCTAGATCAAGATCAACATGGAAAGTTGTATGACTCACGATACCGCGCGATCGGGGCACCCTCCGTGAGGTTGAAGCCGTTTGCGCCCTCAAAAGCGGGGATCTTTCCATGAGGGAACTTTGCAAGAAACTCTGGCTTCTGATTGTCCGAAAAGTGCTTGTACTCGGGGATCTCCAGCTCAAGACCTGCTAGTGCGCAGACGCTCCTGATCTAAAAGTCATTATGAGTCATATTAAAAACGCGAAATGATTGCACCAATTACCGTCTTGGTCTGGCGCATAGTAGGAACACAGTAGAGTTTGCCCACAGGTGCCATTTTGAAAACTTTGGCGAAGGTGGAAGATGGAATGAAAGATGAGATGAAAGGATTTGATTAGCGCGACCTCCTGAAATTTTATCGGAGCATAAGCAAAACACAGGTCCAGATAATCGCAACGAGGCCCATTAGGGCAGGCTTTATCGATCAGAGATAGGGTTCTACATCCTACTATAAATCGATGTACCAACATCCTACATTCAAAGAGATCGCCTCACAGGACGAGCCTCCGTCTGTCTGTGCCAGAGCTCTTTCTTCGGTCAAGCTCAATCAAAGCAAGAAAATCATAAACTTTTTATGTAAACGATGATATCTCCAGTGACACAATCGCCACATCGCGTCATAGCACTTCCATTGACACCAGAAGTTCCTCCAATTCAGTAACTTCTGGCAGCATCAATCACTTGCGCCTAACTCCTTCTTGGAGCGTTCTAGCATCGTAAGACTTCTGACTCTGGACTAGACCACAAGTTGACCACGAGACCCTTGTATTTGTCGAATGGCACTAGTGATCAATGTCATTGTGTGCGTCGCATCAAGGAGTTCTAGTGAGCTTACGAACATCAGACCCTCGAGCTTGGTTTGAAGCGGCTAATCGTTCTCGACGGTTGCTTTGCTTTCCAATCTAGGCTAGGTATTGTATACTTATACGTTGGATCTCTTGGTGACGCCATTATTGTACAGGCGAGTGAATATCATTCTCGCTTGTACAGTACTGGCGTCACTATTACCTTCCGACGTGATAAAGTTGATTGTCCGGCATACAAGTATTCGTAGTGACAGTTGGCATGGATAGTAATAAGTACCACGTCCGTGGTTGAATGAGGGCAAGGCCGGTGATCGCTGCCAAGTGGATGATGCTTCAGTAGTTGTCGCAATATGACTCGATGAGTAAATGGATCTGCCCCGTGCCCAGTCTCCCAATTGCGCAACGTTGAAGTGAATGACCAGTATAAACGTCCCTGACAGTCAACTGGGTCACGTTCTTGGTACGTTACAGCCGTCGGCCACCGTGGACGTACGATCGGTACCACATGCCAACCTGAATTGTTGTCTTTTGGAAACTAGTTGATTAGCATGATCATATAGCATGAGATGTATTTGCGCAAATGTAATCCACACACAACTCAGGGTGTTTGTGTTGAAATTAGAAAGAAACGGGTTCGGATCCCGCTTGCCAGGGGCTCACCTGTGAGGCTTCAGGTCGCCGGTGATGACGAAGCTCCGAGTCTTGGCGTATTACCTCCTAAAATGCAACGACAAATCTGTCTTGGTCACCGAATGCTGTGCTGGACCAGATTTCGAAAACCACTGGCAAAGTCCCTGAACCACCTCGATGATATCCACAATGGGTATCGTCAACGATAAATACGACATTCTTCTTGTGCAAAGATCAGAGCGAAGCAGAGGCAATGATAGTAGAATCATCAAATCGGCTGGGTAGTTCTTGCTAGTAAGATGTTTCCACCTGGAGAGATGATGTCACCGGTTCGTTCAATGGATGCATCAGGGAACGGACAACTTATTCCTCTGGATAGAACCTAACCCTCCCCTTTGTGACCCCCTGCACTTGATGGTAAAATGAACGAAGGAGGAAGAAGACCACGTCGACACAATACACCTGTCCGAGCTGCATCACTGTCATCACCAAGAAATATTTCATCATTGCCACCGCCGCGGCGTGGTGACTAGGCACGAATGCATGTGCAACCAACCCGCCAAGCTGTTTTGCAAACACGCTGTGGGCTACTACCTAGTTGAAACACAAATAACGCGACTAGGAACTGCAAAACATGCCTTGTAATCTCCAGTCTTCAGCATCGTAACATTATATTGACAAGGTCAGTTGGACTGGCGATGTGAACTGTAATGTAAGGCAATTCAGCATTTCGTGTCGGATGGGTGGACGTATGTTGATCCGCCGAAATAGAGCACTTACTCTCCAGTGTGGTTCTCTGCCGACAGAAACGTACTGTCAGCCCTTGCGCTTTGCACCGGTTGCTAGTGTAACAAAGACTGAGGACGGGATTGGCATAAATAGCTCACTGCCCCCGCTTGTAGCAAGCTCTCGCGTCAACTGAAATCCGGGAAGACAGGTGACGAAAATACTTTGCAATGTGATGGTGCGCGAGGGGTGTTGCGCATTGGCTGCTTAACAATGTGGACAGAATGCCAACACTAATGATGATCAACAAAAGTGCAGGCCAGGGCCTGCTTGAGCTAACCTAAACATTCAAAGATGACTCGTGTCGCTGGTTCTTGAAGCTTGAAAATTCGACGCTTGCTATACAGTGTATCAACCAAAGGAACTTGAATTTTAGAAATTCTTTAATTGAGGATTGTACAGGATAGATAGGCGCAGTCTCCGTACATTTGTGCTTCTTTGGGCACCCACTTGTTTATTTCTGTCCCGCCCTGGAGTGTAGAGATATGATTTTAGTAGGCATTGTGAGCTGAGTGTAAAAGACGTGCGGGTGAAGAGAACATCATCGTCACACAAAAGATACGAAATGAATTTGAACTATATCAAGATAATCCCTTTCGCATCTTTTGTGTGCAATGGCTTGCAAATACATTCCTTGTTCAACATGCATTTGTAGGCCGCAGAACGAGCTTCTGGAGAAGGATGCACAGTACTAGAGCAAGTCGTGGTTGGCGTGATAGTTTGGTTTTGGTTTAGTTTGGTTCCCTAAGAATAACTGAATGTGACAAACAAACAACCTCAAACGAACCAATGGACAGCGATGAAGGATCTGAGCTCTATGCCTCGGACGTCGAGCACAACTATGCCACCATCTTCAAAGAATCTGAAACTGATGGTCTGATCGACTCTTATAAGCCATCTTTTGATGCTTATTTCACGCATGCTTCCTCGCGCACGCGTACATCTACCAATGTCTTTTCACAACTTGTCGTGCCCCTCAGCCCCGAGGAGCACAACGCTGCTCTCGAACGAGCGGCCGTGCATGCTTACGCACCACAAGTTCCCTTTGATAGTTCCAATTTCAAGAGATGGGCTCGCGAGCTCGATGAAGGCTTCAATACATTGTTCTATGGACTGGGCTCGAAGCGCGGTATCCTGAACGATTTTGCAAAACATGTGTCAAGACATGGACATGTCGTCGTAGTCAACGCCTTCCACCCTTCGTTCACCGTGCGCGACATGCTTGTGTCGATTGCACGCGTCCCAGGCGTACAATCCACCTCCACTTCTGCTCCTACCCTGGAACGCGTAGCAGAGCACTTTGCAAGCCCAGACAGCCCCCATCTGTTCCTCATAGTTCATTCCATCGACCGCTCTCCAAAACTTGCACGTGCCATTTCTTCGCTCGCACTCAGCCTCCACGTACACGTTGCCGCGTCTATCGACAGGCTTAACGCGCCACTGCTCTTCAGCGCGTCTCAGCTCACAGCTAGGAAAGGTTCTTTCTTTTCTTCGGATCGTCCTACAAAAAACGTGGGGTACGGCTGGCTCTGGCACGACCTAACCACTCTTGCACCATACACCGCCGAACTTACGTTCGCTGACCGTACCTCTATTTCTGGTGCCTCATCGTCCCGTGCACGTGTAGATATCACCAATCCTGTCTCTGGCCCGCTGACCGAAACAGCGGCAATACATGTGCTCGCAGCAGTGACCGCTAAAGCCAAGAAACTATTTTCCCTGCTTGCTGCAAAGCAACTCGAGAACGCTGATTCTTCCGACGTCTCGGAAGTCAACTCCGCACATAGCCCTCATGACCAGCAGCAATTTGGCCTGACATACGATGTTCTCTTTACTTTTGCACGGGACGCGTTCATCGCCACGAATGATACTGCACTTGGAGCTCTACTTGGTGAATTCAGGGACCATGGGCTTGTGCTTAGCGCGGCTCAGCCTGGTACTAGTGGAAGTGAGGTGTTGTGGATACCTCTGAGGAAGGAGAGGCTGTCAAAGCTAGTTGGGAATCTAGATGGGAACGCAACATGATTGTGCGCCCGCCGTGGTAATCATGTATAACACGTTCTCATTAGTACAAGTGTGCAGGCGTATAATAATATAGGAGGCCGTAGGACAAAGGCTTTGTTATTTTATACAAATATGGAAGCAATCGGACCAAAATAGCCTCAATTCCGTCGGAAGCAAAGACGCCTGCTGATCGAAACGACATAAATCGAACCACCATTTACTGCGCGTTTCATCGCGTCAAAACTTCTTCACAATGTCGACAACGACGAAACCCAAGTCAGAGCCTGTGGCAGACTTGAACCCGCGCTCGACGACCTATGAGTTCTTGGGCCCACCGGGTGCCTTTCTCATCTCATTCGGCGTACCTTTCATGACGTATCTCCTTTACTTTGGTTGCTCTGAAGAATCTGGCGGCTGTCCTCCTCATTTGCAATCTGTTCCAGACCGGTTTGTGGAAGCATTGAGCGACAAGGCCTTTTGGGCGAGTCTGTGGGACACCGAGGCCAGTTTGATTTACCTAGGATGGTATGCGTTTTGCGTTGTTGCATGGGCGGTGCTTCCGGGAGATTGGGTTGAAGGAGTGACTATGCGTACTGGGGAGAAAAAGAAGTACAAGATAAATGGTTCGTATCTGACCATAATGGTGGGCGTGGACGCTGACGCTGTTCTTCTGCAGCTTTTTCGACATTCCTCTTTGCGATGGGCATCTCCTGTGGCTATATCTTTCGCAACGGCCCCGAGTCCTTCACCTTCCTTTACCAAAAATGGGTAGGATTCGTCACTGCTTCACTCGTCATGTCCTTGGTGCAAGCCTTCTACGTTTATGCAAGTTCATACCGCTCGGGCGCTCTCCTCGCACTTGGTGGCAACTCGGGAAATTTCATCTATGACGTATGTTTCGAGTTCGCTCGTCAGTGCTGTTCATGACTCAAGTGACCCGTTTAGTGGTACATTGGTCGCGAGTTGAACCCCTCCATCGGTTCTTTTGACATCAAGTCCTTCAACGAGCTCCGCCCTGGCCTCATCCTCTGGGTGTTGGTGAACGTGAGCATGGTATGCGAGCAAGCTGTGCGTCGTGGGGGTTTCGCAAACGTGACCGACTCGATGTGGGTTGTACTCGCATTCCAGACCTGGTATGTCGCTGATGCATTGTATAACGAGGTTGGTCTTTTCAATTCTACATGATTACATCTGTATTAATCCGATATGCAGCCCGCCATTCTCACGACCATGGACATCACGACCGATGGTTTTGGGTTCATGCTTGCTGTTGGAGACCTCACCTGGGTGCCTTTTGTGTACTCGCTGCAGGCACGCTACCTTGTGTTCAAGCCCGTCGAGCTTGGACCCCTTCGTACTGTTGGAATACTTGTGTTCAACCTCCTTGGGTATTATATTTTCCGCGATGCTAATGGAGAGAAGAACGATTTCAGGAACGGACGAAACCCCAAGAGTGATTATTCCCCTCTCACAGATGTCTTCATCAGTATTGATTTACCGCTGTTTAGATTTGAAATATTTTACGACATCTACTGGTTCGAAGCTTCTCACTTCAGGGTGGTGGGGTCGATCAAGACACCCAAACTACTTGTGAGTTCTTCTTTTCTTGCTGTGATCTCGAGACTTGATTTCTGTTGTGCAGTGGCGACTTGCTGATGGCATTTGCATGGTCGCTTCCCACCGGGTTCGATACGCCAATCACATACTTCTATGTCGTGTACTTCGCGGTCCTGCTCATCCACAGGCAGCGCCGTGATGATGAAAATTGTGAGAAAAAGTGAGTCGGTTGTTTCTCTATGATCGATGTGTGCTGACTAGTTGATACTAGGTACGGTAAGGATTGGGAGACGTACAAGCAACTGGTACCATACCGTATTATTCCATACGTTTACTAGGAATGAGGTCTGGATAAATTACTGCTCACTCCACGGATGATCAAGTTTCGGGAATGTTAATGTATTATGTTCGGATGACTCAAGATTCTCCGATCAGTCAATCCTTCTCTACAATATCGGGTAATATAGAGATGTCTGTTTGTCGTCGTTCATAGTTCAGCATTGATTTTAATCATGTAAATAACAGCTGACCATTTCGCTCCAAGACTCGCGTGCTTCTTTGTTGCGGTATGACGCGCTCCATGGGATAGATTTTAGGGAGTCAGCACGTGTAGCTGTGAGCTCTGTTGATAACAAACTTCAACGATATTGTGGAACAACGCTGGGGAAGGTGCGACGGCGAGACGTAAAATATGTATCGTGTGTTACGTGGTCAGTGATGCCAACTTCGTGATAACAAGATATACCAATGGGGCGATGAAGATGCAATAGATAGCAAAATGTAGGAGAGATCTTAACACATGGAGCACTTTATCAACAAGTGTATGTGCGACAACGCCCTGGTCGAGGACAGCCGCTGGCGACTGTGATGGTGGGCGAAGAGTCGACACTTCTGTATCCATGGTGTCCGACAATTGCGCAATGAGCGGAACGAGCAGCCGGCTCGCAAAGAAATTGGCTGGTAAACTACGGAATGCACGCACGGTGCGGAGCATATTACTTTTCGACAGGAAGGTCAAAGAGCCTGTCTTGGTTACGTTGACTAACAGAACAGAATTGAACTCCAATGTCTGGGGTCGCGATAGTTTTGTGATCTTGAATACAAAACCTGTCATTCGCCCCTTTCTGGGAAGATCTATAGCGCGCAAGAGACATCGCGGATTGGAAATTTACTTGGCCGATGTGTGTACCGTATTGTCCGCTGGCGTAAATTGGAGTTGGTGGTGCTGGATTCACGTTTAGGAAAGAGCTCGCCAATGAACCTCGCTTTACGTATGCTTTCATCTCCGGACGCAAGATGATATTACGCAAGACGAGAGCAACGCGAGGGCTGACTACGAATATGCGGTGCAGGTCAGGATAGCCATCTGCCAACCCTTCCCACAAACCAAATCCGTTGTGCGTGAGGATAAATTCTTCCCCTTCCGCAGCTTCCCAGATACTGAAGAAGTAGTTGTTCGCATGAGTGTGGTATGTGTAAGCTGGGAAGTGTTTGAGATCAGGTGGGATATGTGATTCAGTTATCATTCTTTGAAGACCCTCTTCGCCGTACTTCTCCACGAGTTTTGCAGCATCTTGCATGATGTCTGAATGAGATGAATCCAAGTAGTATCTGAGGAAGTGTAGCCAGACCCCGGCAGAAGAATGAATGCCCTTCGCCTTCATGAAGGACTCAATCCACTGACGGCCTCCTGCATTCTCCGGGTGATCCACTTGGAAGTAGGTATCTGAGCACGATACCTTGCGATAATGCATGATAAATAGAAACTTCCGCAGGAGCTCCAGCGGCCTCCGCTTCAGAGTGAAAGTACCCTGAGGAAGCGCATTATGCAAGTCCATGATAATGGAAGCTGCATCACGTTCGAGGTCCCCTAATTTCTCCTCTAGTGCGTTTATATTACGGGTGTTTCGAACGTCCTGGTAGAAATTCGGTACGCCGTAAACCATTCCAATAGGACGAATGTCAAGGCTACCCGTAGCAATATCATAGTAGTGGACGTATTCAGGATCAACACCAGTGCGTCGAAATTCATTTTGTCGTTCCGTTTTGGACCTGCAAAGGATATCACTCAGTGTTCTGATCTAGTATCTGCATGCAGAGTGCTCGAGAGGATTCTGAAAACACACTTCACAGGTCCGACTTGGAATCTTCGCAATATGAACCTTGGAATGAAATGTTGATATTGGTATTGTGTCGTAGGTGCACCCAAACTCGTAGAGCCGTCTGTCTGCTGAGCTTCTCCTGCAAGCTCTGTTCTGGCTTGTTTTGGTGTATTCTTGCGACGTCGTGTCATTCTGTAGAGTTCGACGAGTCTAAGAACTAAGCGCTGAGCGTCAAATTTCGTCCTCACACATCTGTGGCGCTGCCATCAAACACTTTATAAAAGAGCAGTCAATCATGTAAATTGAGAGCTCTTTCGAGTCGGAGGTCCAAAACAAGTTCCACGATGACCTCGACTTAATCCATGCACTCTAGTAACAATTGTGCTCGCTGTCTGCTGTATTGGGTATTCAGCGCGAAAACGGGGTTCAGATATGATAGTCTGGTGAGCTTCCCTTTTTTGTGGACACTCTAATATCTTTCGAAGTAATATCCGCACCTCAAGCTGTCCCCGACTCATGGACATCGGAAGCACCCACAAACAAAGTATTAGAGTGACTGGCGAGGTCGTGAGGCCTTTGATTCAACTTATTGATGTTGATGCCGGCTGTTCGATGCGTTGATAATGGATGTTACTCTTGTTTGAATTACAGCTCCATCATGATCGATCACTGCGACTGGTGCGCATTTATTGGTTGCTCACTCTGATGTTACCTGAAAACAGGGAATTGAAGACCTCTGACTTCTAAGTATGTCTTGTAACAAAACATCCACGCTGTTGCATGGAGCCTGTCCACTCCATCGCACTGTCTACCCAGGCGCTCTTCCTAAACCTGAGATATACTTCTCTCATATTCTTGCTTCGACAATGCCATTAAGACGATATTGCCTTCTTTGAAGTTCCCTCATGATGCTGCTCATGTACGCGCCGCGGCGGAGAGGTGATTTGATATTCGAATGCATCCTTGTGTCGGCGTCTACGTCAGGGAGGAAACTTGCCTCCCCATTGTGACGTCAACGGACACCACAGCTGACTGTTTTTGGGGCTCATGCTTACTTTTGAGACCTTAGTTGGTTGCCTTTTTGTGTACTCACTACAGGCACGCTACCTTATACTCGAGCCCGTACTGTGACCGCTGTGGTATGTTTCCCGCGATTATAATTATAAAAGAATGATTTTAGAATCGAACATGGTCCCAAGAATGTTGTGTTTCCTTTCACGCCTCCCCTCGGTGTTGATGTAACTGCCATTTCAATCTGGATTTGAAGTATCCTGAACGGATCGCGGGTTCACTTTCGAAAAGCAACAGCAATCAAGTAAGATGAATTGCTTATGGCAAACAAATTTTCAGGCGGCATTCCACTCATTGGCTTAGGTGAAGACAGAGCCTAACTCGAGTGAGGACACAAGCAGGCAGAAGGACTTTTCCAGTAGCCACAGGACAATTATGTATTGAAAATTTCAGTAATACAAGCGATTATACGGAATGTAAATTGAAGGTACGAAAACGAAGTAAGGGAGCGGTGGGCAGGTCGAAAGAAAGCTGTAGGTGTACAACAAACTCGACCACGTAGTGGAGGGAGAAAACGAATGTAGGGAGCGAACAGCATGTTCGCTCAGCTGGACTCGTGGCTACATTTATACAGGCACTGGAGCAATGTGTGAGTTGATGGCACTATAATCTAATAGCGAAAAAAATGAGTGAATGAAAGTATTCATGAAAATAACTAAATCCTTGAATGAGGTGATGACTCTATGATGTGCGTGATGATTCTAGTATGTGCATGATTAATGATAGTGAATATTAACAGCATAAATTATGGTCGAGCTGAAACAACGGTGATTAGAGCATCTCCACAGTCAACTTGCACGACGACTTACCTAGTTGTTCTTTGCGGTAGAACCAGAAGTAACCTAGTACAATGACAATCTGGCAGATCAGCGCTAGCCAGAATGGAGCGGAGGCCATTGGGCTGCCCCTGAGACCATGTGAGAAGTCCCATGTTCCGACATTAGGGAATACGCTCCCTGGACCGATGCGGTTTGGTGCACTTGCGCGGGCGGCCATAACACAAATAGACCCAATAACCTGAGCGAGAGCGAGCGTGGAACAGACGTGTAATCTTGACAATGTCTGGAGCAGAATCATTCCCAGGCCGACGCCCTGTACAGCATCCAAAACACCAAGCCAAAGCCACAGAGAAAGACCTAGGTATGGTCCCCCTGAGCCAGCCCACGGGATATAGAGCGCAAGAGACGAGGTGCCCCACAATGTCTGCGACATATGTTAGATGGCTGAAGATTGATGCGACATTGACAAGACCATACCTGACACCATCTTGGAGCGCCAAGGCCGACAGCGAACACGGGCAACAACCAAGTATGCGTCTTACTCAAGGACGTGAGAACATAGAGCATGAGAGCCCAGACACCAACGAAAAAGAAGATGACGAGAAGCATGATCGCCGACTTGGGGATCGGAACATTCCAGAGGAAACTCCAGTTGCGACCGTAAGGCTGCGATAAGGTTAGAACATAAGAAAATCAAAGCACCGAGCCTAACATACACCGCTGAGCCAATAATCACGCAAAATTTCAGACGCGAGGAACCTTGTGTGGAGTATCAGCGTCGTCAACTCAGCCGCGAGCAAGAAAAGTCTAACCAAAGAACTAGCTTCCTTCGCAAGAGAGTCTTAAGGAGGTTTGGAACTTTCGAAGGAGTTTGTCGGTAGTACTCTGTTTTGTAGTTGGCATTATTATCCTGCCTGAGAAGTCAGATGGGACTTACCTGGTAGTCCGTACAACATCAAGTATGCAAACGCAAACGACATTATTGAGAGCGGCCACAAGATAAACACAATCCACCAAGGCGTAACGGACCCAGGCGTCGCGGTATTCAGTGTGCTACCCCAGTACCACAGGGCAGCCACCCAGATCTGTTGAGAACCTTGTACAATGCAAGCGCGCAGTATCCAGACTTCAGTGGCGGCAGCCTAAAGAACAAACATCAGCTGCATACAAAAGGTCCTCACAAAGTGACGTACCGCTTCCTCTCCGAAGTTCAAGCCAAAAAATAGGAACGAAGCAGCAGAAGCGACAGTATATGACCAAGTGGCAATGTCCGATAAGATGGTATGAGTCCCTTGAAGTTTTGATGATAATGAGGGAATGGCAATCAAAAAGAATGCTAGGCCATAAAAGAGCCAGGGAGCAGAAAGAACGTAGACAGAAGGCTTCAAGCGGAACAACGTATACCAAACAAAAGATGAAATCAAGAATACAGTGCTGAGAACATATAGTTGAACGTTTTCCTGGTAGTTTTGACCAGTGAGCAAAGTCATCTGGTAGCTATTTGCAGCAAGCATCTTGAGAAAAAACGTGAGCTCGTGGATGAGATCAAGAATTAAAGGTCTTACCTGACCGAGAGCAATGATGATAGTATACAACGGCCAGCTTCCGATTTTTCGAGCCAGCATGATCCGGATACGCTCTCGGTGCGAGGAAATGTGACTGGCTGCATCGGACAGCTTGTCTCGTCTCGCACGTTCGAAGAAAGCATTCTCAGATTTGACGAGGTACTTCTCAATAGAGAGTTCACCCTTGGAGTTATTTGAGTTCAGCGTTTGTAGCTTTTGCACAAACTCTGAGGTAACGCTGCCATCAGAATCCGTGAACTAGAAGTGAATGAGATAATACCAGTCATCGAAATTCTCGAGATACGCACCGTCATAATAGCCTTGTTCAGCGGCGAGTTGGTCTTTTCTTTCACGACGGAGATCGCCAGAGAATGTGATCCAAACGGTTTTGAAGGGGACGTCGGACTCAAGAAAGGATCTGGCGCATGTCGACGATCTTGTGCAATCGTCCCGTCCCCTTTCTCCAAAACGTCACTGGAACTGGACCGACTACTATTCGTGAAACCAGGCGGTGTTAACAAAAAGCTTTCCTCGTGGGGCGTAGAAACTTCGCTTGCACTGGGAGAACCAAGCATGAATCTCGGGGATGACGTTAACAAAAAGCTCTCTTCGTGGGGCGTAGAAACTTCGCTTTCACTGAGAGAGCTAAGCATGAATCTCGGGGATGACATGGGGGTCTGTACATCCCAGCCAGGTGAAACGGGCAGTCCTTGATTGACAGGGTTCCAATCTTCTACCTCAAAAGCCGCATGCTGAGAGGGCTCAGTCCCGCAGTCCGCCTCCCGCCAAGCGTTTGAATCAGCCAGATTTCGGCTCGCGTTTATACTCCGTCGGTGTATGTCTTCCATCCGCTGACGCCATTCGATGACTGGGAAACGCTGAATAGCTGACCGAGCACGAAGCATGGCCCTTTCTTCTTCTGTGGATTTTAACGCCAACTTGATCGTCTTCGAAAGCTGAGATAACATATGATCCGTCGAGGTAGATTCCACAGGGAACCACTACCAGGAATTCTATCAGAACGTGCCAAAAGAAGATGAACTTGAGAACTCACCCATCCAGGCATCAACCCAAGACCACCGAGTCGACTACCAACACCAAGGGCACCTTTCCTCCCAAATTCGACAGCGACCAATCCAAACGGTTCATCACGGGAAGGAATCAGAGCAAAATCAGCACCACCAAACAGATAAGGCGGCAACACAGTAAACTCCAGTTTCGCGTAAACACGATCAGGGTACATCTCCATCAAGCGAGTGAGCTTCTCCGCAGCGAACCGACCATACAGATCAATAACAGGTCCGACACAAATCAACTGTATCGAAGGGCGTTTCTCAAGGCTGCGAGAAAGGTCTCATCAAAATCGAGTCCCATACAATCTAAAAACTCACTCACAGCGATGGCATGACATCCGCAATCAGGTCAACACCTTTCTGCTTCGACCACCGACCAACGAACACAAATAGATCAGAGTTGGGATCCTGCTTGATATTCGCCCATTCCTGAGCCTGCCTCTTCATCTCCGGACGCTGCGCCTCAGCAGCCCGATCGATCTGCACTTCACGGATAGCCACCGGGTTCTCATCCAAAGCCGCAATATCCGTAGGGTCAGGATTAGGCAGCGAATCAACATGCTTGAGAGTCCACAGAGCAGGATACCGCACCCAACTGCGCTTCCCATACTTGTCCGACACTCCGGCAACACCGATGCTCTTTTGATGAACGCTGATGAACGATGCGGCAGCGTGAAGCAAGTTGAACGTGTTTCCAAACTGAACGTATTTCGTACAGTGCTCTTTGCTGATGTTGAACACGGAGCAGACTTCTTTCATCTCTTCTTTTGTTCGAAGCGGCCATAGACCCTGGAACTCAGCATTGTGTAACGAGAGACAGACGGGTACTACTTTGGGCAGGAGGTAAATTGGAGCAAGCGCGCCGTGGTAGTCGTTGATGTGGTATATGTCGACGACGGGGAATCGGCGGATGGTAGTTGCGATGGCCTGGTTCCATGTAGAGTAGAAGATGGCGGAACTAAGATCATCCATGCGGGCTGGGTACGGGTCCGATTTTGTCTGTGCACGGAAAACGGGGCTGTCGAGGATAACATATGTGATATTGTCTAACACGTGCGTCTCCACATCGACGAGGTAAGGTTCATTGAGGATGGTAACCTCGATAGGTTCCGCAGGTTCACCAGCAGGATATTCCTAGGTCTTTGACTTTTGGAATGACCCAGATCAAGTCAACGTCCGTCATAGCTTTTCCCATGAGCGACGACATCACACCAAGACCTCCGATCTTGACTTTGATCTTCCAGTCAATGATCTCATACTCCAGCGTCGCGATGAGAACTTTGCGTCGCTTGTTCTTGTCCTCTGGCCATCCTATGATCTCCGCATTCGGCTTGTGCCCAAAGATTTTCTCCATGATGGGCGTCACGCACTCCTTGAAGTCCGCGGTCGGCTTGCTGCCGAGAGATCCAATGTTGGAGAAGCACTTGCTTGCGCCCCAATTCGTCTTCACACCGTACAGGTTGTGGCGGATGCCGTAGAAAGAGTATATGAAAATGACGACTGCGAGAACTCCGGTAATGGGGGGGAGAGAGCAGAGAAACGTGTACATGATAGCACTGACAGAAGCCTGGCCACGAGGTTCAAGAGTCCAAGCCAACGTGGCATCATCAACAATCAGTGCCCATGCGAGCGCAGGATAAGGGGGTGCCGACAAGTTCAGGTAGTTGAGCGCAATGGTGTTTGGTGGTAGCCGATCCAAAATGCCGTCCCCATCGACGTCGCCGTAGAAGTAGTCATCGTACCCAAACACGTTGAGTTGCAAGTACGTTGGCCACGCAGTCATGATTTCGAGCTCCCAAGTGCCATCGCTGACTAGGTTCATCGCATTGGAGATACCCTGGTCATAACCCCAGTTATTGAAAGGACCTCGAGCGAGGAACTGCGGAATGCGACGTTGCTGCTTGTGGTTCAGATCTGCATGCACGACAACGCTGGCGGTAGTCGCGACACCACTCCAATCTACCGCAACGTCAACACTGGAAAAAACCAGCACTATAAGGCACTCACATTGTACTACGAGATGTTGTCCTGTCCAGAAAGTATCAGAATTGATAAGGACGTCAGCGGGTATGGTCGTAACATTCTCCCAGCTCGTCCAATTAGACCAACTTAGTGTGAAGTCGCCTGAGTACCTGAACATGTCCGCCCCATAGGCACGGTGCGTGAATGTATACTGGCCATCAACGTAGTTGAAATCTGCGTTATCGTAATCGGACTCGGGGAACACCATGACATTGTTCGCTTCGCCCTTGCGCAGCAGCAGATGATCTGTATTCTACAAACCATGATCAAAACACGAAATAGAGAGCAGAAAAAACAGGCATACCCCAGTAGACAGCGTTCCATCGAACGATGATGGATTATTAACAATGATCTCCAAAATCCCATCCGGAACATTGGATTAGTGTACCAGACCACGACCACTGCGAAAGCGGAGCTCCCACAATGGGCGACATGGTGGGATTCATGACAGCATTGCACACCACCGAAGTCAGGTCGAGCATAGGCTGCCCACCGGTGCCAGAAGACGACATGCTGAACGATAAACTGTGTGTGACGCTATCACATGACATTGCCACATTGAATTCTAGCGCGATGTTCACGATCGTAGCGTTTGGCATCCCCTGCATGACTTCAAGGCGCGCGTCATGTCCAGGCAGAAACTTGGTGAGCATAGGGGGGGCAGGGACCCACTCGCTGACAGGCACCAAAGCCTTGAAGCCAAACATGTCCATGTCCACAGTCTGGAGACACCCATACCACGGTCCCATTCCGTTATTATAGTATGACACCCCCGAGTCCACAAGCGTATAGTTCTCGTACGGAGAAAGCAAGTTCCTCACCGTCGTCCCACCCACATATGGTGATGACAGCCACAGCGGACCGCTGCAATCATACGAATGCGTCTGTGAGCTGTTCTGATTGGAGTACAATAGCCAGACCTGATCGGTGTGCTCCCCGGTCAGGTTTTGTACGTTCGGGATACCCGCACGTGATACAGACCAGAGGCCCATCTCGGTCGCGGTATGGTTCGAACCCGGGAGGTCGACGAAGTAGGTCCAGTTTCCATGCTGTATGAGGTCGAAGCCGTCTTGGAGGGCGTTGTAGGTGGTTCGGAGGTACAAGAAATGTTTCAGGAGGCGACGCATGTCCGTTGTGGGATCGAAATGATCGAGCGAGTTCCAATCGTCGTCACATCCCGTTAAGGCAGGTTCAAGCGCCATGTTAGGGTATTGGGCAGATCCGACTCTGTAGCACCCATGGCGTTGCCAAGCCTTGTTGCTCATCATAGCTTGACGGCTGAAAGCAGCAGGGTAAGAAAAGTAACCACTTGAAGGTGTTGGTAACCCACCCGAAAAGATAGTTTGAAGCCGTGGAGTCGTACAGATAGAAATTCTGCTCCTCGCCATAGTAGATCTGTAAAAGGTATGTACTGCAGCAACAAACATTCCAGTATAGCACCTACCAATGGAACCCCTGGCATAACCAGGTACGTGATATAAGATCCCAATGCGGACCTCGATGTGCCATTCACCAAACCGGGCCAGCGGAAAACATCGAAATTACTTGTTCCGAATAGATGCTTCGGATCGGCGAGGCCGGTGTTTGGATTCAAGAAGTCGTCATTCACGAACATCTGATTCCAAGCGGTGATAAAGTTGGCGTCGAGGTCGGACGTGACGACCAATGAGTTGGCCACTCCGAGGAAACGGATGAGGGAACGGTATATTGAGTAATGGAACGCGTAGCCGTCGAGGCCATTCGATGACTGTGGGCGCAAGAAATACTGGCTTTCGGATCCTGTCAAGTTGGTTGCCTGAAGGAATCCGGGGTGCGGCATAGCCGGGGTACGGCCACGTCCCCTGTGAAGGTGAAGGCGATCAATCAGTGTTGGTGGTAAGTGAAATAGCTACTGACAAGTATAGAGACCCAAAGGTGTCACCGCCAGTGACTTCACCGGTGATATAAAAGTTCTTCTTTCCAAGATTACTGGCGCAAGCACGAGTTGCAGATGCCCAAGCGGTCAGGCCGTCGACAGTGAGCTGTGTGGATTTGTCGACACGAATGGCATCGATATCAAGGGCTGTAATGGTCATACAGGAAAAAGTAGTCAGTTTGTTCAAAACAGAAGGCTTCCATTCGCGAAGACGGTCCTGTACAGATGCAAATTTGGAAAGCTGACGCTGCCAGGCGGGGTGCATACCGAAGGCGTCCATGTCACCATATTGATCAAAGTCGGACTCGTAACAACCATCATTTCCCGTTACAGGCTGGATTATTCCATCATCTTGCCAAAAGACGGGAAGTTCACAAGAAGTGTTACGCTCATTGATGAGCTTGAAAAAAAAAAAAGTTAGTTGAGGGATGAAACGAACGAAAATGACTACTTACGGAAAAATCAACATACTGTTCAAATCCCCAGGGGATGTACCTCGGGTTTTTGTAGACCGTAGGATATTCAGCGAGACTGAATGGGGCGCTGGAATTGACATAACTGGTGGGTATGAGTGAGCAATCGTAGTTGCTAGATAGGGTGAACAAACCCTTCAAAGCCGAGAAGGTTGGACATGGTTCCGACTGTGAAAGTCCAACATGATATACATGCCGCGTGCGTGTAAGATGTCAATGAAGTTTACCCAATCATCAATAGTACCCCAATGAGGATCCAATACAGAGAAGTCGAGAGGAGAATAACCTAAAGGAAATGAGTATGTGTTGAAAATGAGATCGAGATTGGGACATACTATCGGCTTGCCATATCATGTTCAAGAATATAGTACCTGAGAGATATATGGCCTTAACGCCCATTCCTTGGATATAGTCCAGTTTTGAGATTAGACCTTTGAGGTCACCGCCGAAACGAAGTTGAGTTTCTCTCCAATCCCATTCGTGTGGTGAGTTAAAGAACTGATTATTTGAAGGGTCACCATCAGCAAACTTGTCCATAAGGACGGTGTACATTGGTATTGAGCGCCAGTTCTGTGGAGAGGGGGTGTAGGTGGTGTTTGATCTCGTGGTTGAATAATCTGTAGCGGACTGGGCGGATTGGTTCACATTGAGATTGTAGGATGTGAGGTCTGGACGATAAGGGGAAGCGAATGTAAATGAAGAAAAAAAGAGTGACGAAGCAAGGGCGGTTAGAAACCGCATCTTGGGCTAGTTGGAGGAAGGGAATGGTGATGGATGGAAGTGTCCTAGGCCAGTTGGGTCCCGGGAAGAGACAGCAATCGTATAAAAGTAGAGGAAAAAACATATTTTATATCGGAAACCTACCGAAAAATGGCGGGAAACACTAAGGCGAATCAAGAAAACAATACAACCCTGGACGAGTAATGTCATAGGGGTATCCGGGTAAAGTCGACGCGATGATATAAGCGAACCGAGTGGGCCGCCATGCTTCAGACTAGTACTGAAGCTGGATTGTTGTGGTGCAGAACAGTCTCCGGCATCATGACCAGGTAGCCAGAAATCTGCTTCAGGTCCGTATCTGCGCCAATGCACAAGTTATAAGGTATTGAAAGCTGCGACCACGCGTCCGACTGTCGAGAATGTGCTTATCTCCCGTTTTTCGGCTCTGCTATCAGTAACGACAGGCCCTGACTCGGGAGTCGGGACATTGTAGCTCGCAGATTTTTTTTGGTCCACATGAAGAGTTCATTTCGGTGTTGTTGGGAACGTGGCGATTGAGTTCTGACGCATGAAAGTGAGGTCTATGTTATTAAGTTCAAAAGTTTGTGTGGCCCATCTCAACTACAATTAGCCTATAAGGGGATTCTCTTAGATTTATGGGAAAGCAGACCCACCTCCCGCCATCTATTATGTAATAATACGCGCCTTGTACGCAATTTCCGTTGACGATTACGTGTGGTCAATGCAATGACATCAATTCAGTTCGGAGATCTGACCTTCATTAATTTTCATTCTTTAATTCTGATATTGAACACCATACGCGCATCAGTATCGCACTATTTTCAAATGAAATTCCCCTGCCTCGCAGTGTCACGCATATCCGAACGCTTTGCCTTCGCAAATCTGATTTCCCACCGCCAAACACTAGTGGCACATTTCCCCCATCGTCCGAATCTGCCAGGATACATTGTGAGGTGCAGGAACAAGCTTCGCCAAGAATGACGCACGTAGTTCAAGGAATAGCCGCGACAAAGTTGGTTTTGGTGCGGCTGGTAACAAAAAGACCTGGAACACGTAAAATAGAATGAGATAAAGAAGAGGCTAATACAGTGTCCAGATGGGTTGATTGTCTGTTCACGTGAAAGAGGGGTGCTGTTCAAACGAACACGAAAAATGAACATCTTGGCATGAACCATGGGAGAGTCGACAGGTGGCAATAGCCAGCGCTCTCAATACCAGAGACGTAGGTTCACTACAATGGTAGCACCGTCGAACGAGCGTGAATGGGAGTCTACGCAGGAGCGACGATGGGACATGAGACATTTCAGGAACCAACTTGAAGCACGGAACTGAGGAGTAGCAAATATCACAAAATGACACTGAGAATATTCAGGGTGATCATAAATATCTAACAGTGGAATGTCCTCGTCCCGTCCACCACACGGGGGACGTGCGAAGGTGTCTTGACCAAAGATGTGCTGGTGAACAAAAGGTAAGAAGGAGCGAGATAGATTTGTCGACAGAAAATGCAGATGCGGCAAAGCTGACATAATATTCCCACACGCCAGACGGAACGTCCAGCCTGAGGTGCCGGGTTGAATGGAGCCTGCCGGAATACCTCGGCACCATGCGTTCAGCTGAGCGGTCACGTCCACTGCCCTTGTACCACCCTCCTATATCAGTCGCTATATCTCTGGCGCCTCTATAATACACGGAAACCCTCTTGCGGACCTATCCCAACTCGCGTAGCATCACGTCACATGATTGAGAATTTCAAATGTATCAATCTTACTCATTTTTTCCTCAAACGATGAGTGACGGTCCAGCGGCTGAGCGCTGAGGCCCGAGAGAGTTCTCGATCGTATGGACACAGGATCCCCAAGTTAATGGTTCGTTCCCTCCCACGCTTGCCACCGGTGATGATGCACCGTCGTTTAGACCCGAACCTGGGCCTGAGGTACCTTACATAGATCACGGGCTCACTTCAGAGTGGCGCCAACAAAGCACTCTAACTACCTGTGAGCCTCATTGCCTCTTTCCTTGCTTTTGATTTATTCGTGTCGTGTCGCAGCTTTGTGAATATGCATGGTCAACTATCTACCAAGTCTGGTACTGGTATGCTATGGCCCTTGCTCATTCATGGACAGCAGTCACAGCACCGCAATATCCCAGATTCGAATTTACGTGACTCGCCGTGTTGGTTACCTGGGCAGAAACGTCAATAAAGGCGCAGCACACGCTTTGCCTCTCACGGCCTACAGGGCCCGTCATCAAAAAGCTCTTGCAAGCCCATCATACTACAGCAAGTAGTAGGATATCGCTTGTATGGCTCAATTAATTGTTGCCAACGCCTTAAATCTTGTGTAGACTCGGAGCTAAGAGCACACCTTGAACATTTTTATACAGGAGTTAGGGCGTATTAGGACGTGAGGGATACCAATGTATCGCTATAGAGCATAGGAAAGGTGTGGTTGGTTTGGTTTAGAATGCCAGGGGTGCGGCTGGTCGGCAGTGGAGCATCTCTGGGACACCGAGTGCTGTGTGGTCACCAAGCGAGCGGGCAGAACTAGCATTGTGTCAGTCCCTTGTGAACAGAGTAGTCGAATTTAGACATACCGATCACGAGGAGTTGCGGGGTTTCGCTCGAAAAATAAACGGAGGCGGTGACCTAGCTAAAACTGTTCGTAGATCACTACTACCTTTGAGATGAGATCTGGAAATGTTGATATGCGGCTGACCCAAGGCTGACCAGCAGTCAGGAGACCGAGGAACAAAAACGCTCCTTCGATCTCTCCGAGTAGAGGACTCGGACTAGTGGGGAGTAGCGCGAATATCGGAATGAACAAGCGGTTGCGCTCAGGTTGGGTTGCGTTACACAGTGCCTACACATGCAGTGCTACAGACGAGTCCCTGCGGGCTTCACGGAACTTTTGTAGAGAGGAACTTCAATGCAAAACGCTCGATACGGCCTTGCCTAATAAAGTGACTTGTATCTGCCGCGGACGCACTAAAGCCTACTCTAGTGACTGTTGCATCCTTGTTTAGTGAGCGTTAATCACAACCAAATCACAGGCTTGGCAAAAATCGACATTGCAGGTTACAAATGAGCCACAGCCATGCAGGCCTCTAGCCTCTTCTGGTCAACCTGACTCGCGACAAGCTATATTCCGCATCAACGCATAGTTCGGCGCTGTCACAGGACAAACCGCCTGATCAGTGATCACCTTTGTCGGGTATAGTGAAATTGAGTGGATAGCCGTACGTGTACCTATATAAGTGGCAGTGGGCTCTAATACCAAGTACTCAGATATCTAGACAGTTCCTCTTTCTCCTCCACCCCACGCTCGAGGATAAAATGAAATACAACAAACGCTTGACGGCTTTGGTTGCTGCTGGTCTGCTTCGAAGTTCGCTCGCTCAGACATGGTACGTACAATTTTGATCCTGTACATGATCGACTCTTAAATCTTTCAAGGTGCGGAAAGAATTATATGGCAAATCAGTCTGTGGTGCCCCCTGGAGGACAGTTTGTATTGCCTACGCAGAGTGTCGATCCACTTCTGTCGTTCCGTTGTGCCCCTGTCTTCCGCCCATACCTCCAAGAGGATGCGAAGAGCGCAGCATTCGTAGTGGATACACCAATTGTTTACGACTGGATCGCTGGTGCTGAGCCCATATCACTTCCTTCTACCTCCAGCAACTCCACTGGCTTAGGAAGCATCACTGTCACAATCAACGTGGGCTCCGTAGAGACCACCGCAAACGTCCCTCTGAATGCCACCAACTTCCAAATACCCGTAGATATCAGCAAACTCCAGGCTCAGAAGACTGCATACAATGTCCGCTGCTCCGCTACATACACTGCCCCTTCGTCTTCGAACTGCCAGAAATTCAAGACTAGTACATCCCTTTTGTATCTCCCTGACACGAATGCATCTGTCACTAAGACTGACTTGCGCACTGGCGCACTCTGGGTGAGGCCCGCAGATGGCAAGGGTGGAGCATTTGCGCCCTTCTTGCCTCAAGGTTTCTACATAAATTTCGACGAGTATCTAGTCAACAATTTGACTATGATCGATCAACTTAAAGCTGACGGGTTCGTTTTACATTTCTATCACCTTGTGCGAATTTACTGAAATCTTTTCCAGGTTCAATACTGTATGTCTTGCGAGCGTCTGATATATCTTGTACTAAACGTCTATTGCCATAGCTGCACCCAATTCCTCCTTATAACAACCTTACTATTTTCGAAGAAGTCATCAACAAGACCATCAGTGCCGGCATGTACATTGTTTATGATATGCGATCGTATGTCAAACTCCATCACCTCGTTGCATGGTAACTGATATCTTCCATTCAGGAACTACCAAAACTTGACCGCTGTCGCTCAACAAGTGAAGACTTACGCCTCGATTCCCAACCTATTGAACTGGGAAACTGCCCACGAGCCCGATGGCAACTCCGACCCCCAAGATGCGGCACAGTCGACATATGACTTGATCTATCAGCTGGACGGATACCACCCCATCTCTATTGTTCTGAATTGCCAGGACTATAACTTCTCGCCCTACGTCAATGGAGCCGATATCGTTCTTCACGTGAGTCGTTCATAACGTTTTCGTCGTTCGTATTCTCATCTCTGGTGTAGGATGCTTATCCTATTGGTATTAACGCCACATTTTCTCCTGTGTGGCACACAGAGTGTACCCCAGACTTTGGACACTGCGGTTGCGACAACTGCAAAGGTACATTGTATGATGTAAAGGCCCGTGTCCAGACCTTCAAAAACAGGCTCAACATTTTGGGCTTTGACCGTACCAAGTCTGTGTGGACCACGCCCCAAGCATTCGGCAGTGGCGCGTAAGTCGCCTCGAACCTTCGACGCGATCTATTTTGACTCTCATTGCAGATATTGGAGCACCACTCCCACTGGGCAGCAATGGGCCGCTTTAGGATTCACTTCCTTCAACCATGGTGCTCTAGGTAAGCGATGCGACGAAATCCCCATACGAATAAAGCTGACTTAGGTCTCCAGGTTCCAAGTCCTTCCAATACCCTACCACAACCGGCAATGTATCGACGATCGAAGGGACAGCGACTAACCTCACTGTCGTCATCAAGAACATCGTTCAGCCATTCATCGTCGACCCAAACGCCACATCTACCCACTATGATTATCTAGGCGTGGATGCCGGCCTCTGGCACAACGGCACTGCATACTTGCTCATCGTTGCCAACTTGGTGAACGCGCAGGTCTATGTGCCGTGGAAGGATGTTGGATTGGGCTCGATCACCAACACGACCACGCAGGTAGAGCGCATACTCTCCGTCTCACAGAATACCAACGCTACTGGTCTGAACTTTTTACCTGGAGGTATTGGTATTTACATCGCGACTCCCCCTAAGTGATTATAGAACGAGGACGATGGAAGCGAGAGGTTGGTGATCGTTATAGCTTATTATCATGATTTATCATGGGTCATAATGTATTCTACTAAGTGAGGAATGTACCAAGTCAAAAGTGAATGATCAGTCTGACTAATGTACTTGTATCTTCGTTAAAGAACACATTGTATACCTTGTTATGACCGCTGCGACACCACTGAGGAATTTGAGGTGGAAGCATTTAATAGCAACGGTTTGGCACGTGTCTGGTCCAGGTCTTGGGCAGATCCCCACATCATTACGCATAGGTATTTCGTGATTTGGTTTCCTCAACCAAGCTGATGCCATTACGTTCAAGCCGAAAGGTCTTTATTTCTTGCACTTGACGAGACATCCAAGGTTTGTATAATAATTTAAATGTTTACAACACTGGATCTTCTATGTGGACTTCAAATATGTGTGGCACGAGTCATCGATGAGTCGTGAACTTCCCGTTCTACGTGGCCACTGCACCCTCTTAATACTGCCAGTTCCTCTCAAAGTCCAACGCGTCAAACTTCGCAGATGGCGACATCAAGGCCCCATATTATCTCCTCCAACTACGATCGCTCGCACATCAACCCGCCTGACACCGCCACGCCAAACTTCTCATATTTTTGCAACAGTAATAATGATGAACACCACCTCAAGTGACAGGTTCCTGAGCAGCAATCTGCTTCTCCCAGTCTCATATGCAAGTATTCAAATGCTTTCATCCATCTATCGCGAGTTCAATGCAACTCGACTGCAGTTCTTAGACTGGGTCTCCAGAAACCGACTATCGAAAACCTACACGAGGACGTCCGTTGCGACATCTTGGTGCACCTGCCTGATATCACACTCGATTAAATATCTTTCCGGAACTTCTCATTTGAGCTGCTACTCTTCGCATCGCCTCAATTTCATCCTCCTGTTCGCTTGCTCTTGCATGGTGCTTTCTCCCTCTCCAACTGTCTTTTCACGCCTCACAGCTCACACGCATCCTCTCGTGCTCGCCGCCTTCGTCGTGGATATCACGATTATGTGTTGTACTGTACAATGCACACAGTGATTTCAATACATATTTCGTCTCACCCTGTTTTCTCAGATTTTTAGCCCTGATTACAATGGAAACTTGGACGGACCACAGGTGCCTGCAACAACAATGACCTTCTGTTCAGCTTCTCAGTCCGCCATCCGGAAGCACCGATTTATACGCTCCACAGCACACGCACCACAGCCTCTCTGACGGAATCGTCGTGCCTGGTCCATCGTTACGTGCTCTCACAAACCAGCATGAATATCATGCATCGTGAGAATCACGCAGTCGATTCTTCAATAAGTCGTTTGCTTGGACAACCCCGAACTCAAACTGGATGATCGATATAGAATAAAATACGAAGTATGATCTACCGTACGCTCGGTCATATTTTAATTGTATCTGAAAAGTCCATAATAAATCCATTTTCACGATCATCGTCGGTACTAAGATCTAAAAGTGTCGACGTTAGTAAGTGTGAGGATCGGAAATGGCTTTGAAGAGACTCACTCTTCTCGGCACTTCTGCCAGTGTTGTCCGTGTGCCATGCAGCTCAGATCAAGGTCACAACCTCTAGGGATCGCTAATATAGTCCCAGAACTCCAAAATGAACGTCGAGAAGCGGGTGGTACCCAGAATAACAGCCGATGGTTAGGCCCTACTAACCATCCACTGTCATTATCCAGGACAAAGGGGGTCGGGCTTTGATCGTCATGGGATGCTCCCTCTGTTAACTCAGATGTGTTGCGCAGCGCATGAATGGAGTTAGATGAGAAGGAAATGGAGTGATTGTCCCAAGTATGCGATTTCATGGTAGTGGTGAGGTCGGTCGTGCGATGTTCATCTGAGAAGACTGAAGGATCTGATATGGCGCACTGTTGGGATGGCTGCTTTATCACTGCATCCCACAGCCGAACAGTGTGATCATAAGAACCAGTGACGATGCGAGTACCATCCGGCGAGAACGAGACCGAGGTAACTTCTTCAGTGTGCCCCCGCAAGGGCTCACCGACTGGCTTCCCCGTCCCTGCATCCCACAGCCGAACAGTGTGATCGTAAGAACCAGTGACGATGCGAGTGCCGTCCGGCGAGAACAAGACAGAGGTAACATAAGAAGTGTGCCCCCACAAGGGCTCACCGACTGGCTCCCCCGTACCTGCATCCCACAGCCGAACAGTGTGATCGTAAGAACCAGTGACGATGCGAGTGCCGTCCGGCGAGAACGAGACCAAGGTAACTCCTGAAGTGTGCCCCCGCAAGGGCTCACTGACTGGCTTCCCCGTACCTGCATCCCATAGCCGAACAGTGTGATCCTCCGAACCAGTGACAATGCAAGTGCCGTCCGGCGAGAACGAGACCGAGGTAACAATAGAAGTGTGCCCCCGCAAGGGCTCACCGACTGGCTTCCCCGTCCCTGCATCCCACAGCCGAACAGTGTGATCCTGCGAACCAGTGACGATGCGAGTGCCGTCCAGCGAGAACGAGACCGAGGTAACAATAGAAGTGTGTCCCCACAAGGGCTCACTGACTGGCTTCCCTGTCCCTGCATCCCACAGCCGAACAGTGTGATCCTGCGAACCAGTGACGATGCGAGTGCCGTCCGGCGAGAACGAGACCGAGGTGACAAAATGAGTGTGGCCCTTCAACACGGTCTGAACAGCCGGCCAGTTTATATCACGTCCAGATGCTACACGAAGAACATTCGGAAATCGTGCAGAAAGCTTTATCGATAGCGGAGAGTTGGCAGGCGAGAATGAGAGGGCTGATACATACAGATGCGGTGTGCTGTGTAAAATGATGCTGCCGAAGACTTGAATGAACCTCTGTACGTCCATTGCAGTCGACAAGATATCCTTGAATTCAGAATGACCCTGTGGTGGCATGTGAGCGCTTTAGCTGACACACCGTGCAATGTACTGACCTTTAGCCACTGGGCAATGAGGGGAAGGGCAGGAACTGCACCGCTAAGCGCATCGACCAGCGCAAGTAACTCAAGCCAGAAAAACACCCGCTCGTGGTCGAAAAATAATTTTACTTCTTCTGCGAGCTCCTTGTCGAAGACCGTGGCGTGTACGTGCGAAATCCAAAATCGTGAGGAATACGAGAGATGTGGGAGGATGCATGTTTGGACTCGATCTTGCAGCCCGGGATCTTCGCAATTCGGCAGATACGACTTTAAATCGCAGATATTGAAACGAAGACCATTTTCCATCAATCGAAGTGATGCGAATGCAAGGTCGCGTTGCGCCTTTGATATGTCAATGAAAAACTCTCCGCTGGATCGTTGGTCCGTCAAGAAATCGTGGAAGGATGCGTGAAGGGGTCGGATTGGGGAATCTGGGTTGGTGATGCCGCTGAGCAGGGATCCCATACTTTTTACAACATGCTTCACGTCGAAATCGTCCTCTCGCGTTGGAAAATGGCGCCTCATGGCGTTCAGGGAAGCTAAAGGAAGGGGTTCAGCTGTGCCTAATATTTGTCCCATCACTGAGCGAAATCTCGCCAGCACTGTCGAACGCGATTTCTGCGAATGTTGGACATGGGTGGATGTATCCTTGGGCATGATATTCGTTAGAATGAGGCTATACATACTGTGCAACAGCATGCTTCTCTCAGCAGGATCGCGTGACACTACAGCGTTGTAGCAATCCATTGGAGATAACCCCACATGGGACTCCTTGATGTATCCGCAGGCGAGACGCGCCCACTCGAAAAGTCCATCAGCTTTCTCAGCAAGGATTGCGAACTCTCTGTCCTGGAAATCCAGCCCTTCCAACTCGTTGGATACGTAAGCATGGATGTCGCGCTCTGCGAATGCCGCTGGAATATCATCCATGGATATCTGTTTAATATGCTGAACGCCGCAAAACTCGTCATTGATGTCACCAAGCGGGCGAGAGGTAACGATGAAGCGGAAGTTGTGTGGGAGGTCCGTGATTTTGAGAACGACGGCGTTTTGATATTTGCCAGCTAGAATGCGGAGGTCTCTCCGTGTCTCTGCTCCACCGCTCTCGTCCAGTGCATCGATCACGATCACGATGGGTTCCCCAGTCGACCCAGATGACTTCCACAATGGTTCAATAAGAAGCTTCTGCCATTGTTGGATGATATCGGCTGTCTTTTTGAGCGAACTCGCGGCTTGAACTGCATTTGCTAACGCGCGTCTCATCTCCTGATTACGGTCAGCCAGGTCTCGCGCGATCGTGGAAAAGATCTTTTCATGGCGACGATCTGCTTCTCGCTGACGGTCAAAAGAGTAACACGAACCGAGCCCTCCCACGTCCTCGAACCACTTAGCAATGGTGTGGGCAATGGCCGATTTGCCCTTGCCTGCAGGACCAGATAGCCACAGCACACGTGGAATGTTGTCCCCAGTGCTGTTGACCCATTCCGTGATCTGGGAAAGGATTTCCGTGCGCGTCCCTTGAAGGCATTGTTTCCTAGTATCTAGGCCCGCGCCATCTGCATAAGTCATACCACTGAGATCCAATATTTCCTCTGAAAAGGTATGAATACATCTTAAGTCACAAGGACCTCTGAACTCTCACCGGTGCGGTGGACGTGTATAGCTATGTCTTGGACATGTATGGCTACGTCGCGAGCAACCTGATCCCGGAAGTTCTGCACGAGTGTATCGAACACGTCGTTGTACTTTTGAATCGTATCAGTCGTTTCCGAGATGACGTTTTTTCCGAGTCTCTTCCCTGTGATGATAGTAGAAACTTAAAACGATATAGAGGGCAAGAGCTTCTAACACTCACAAAAGTTGCTGATCTCCGAATAATCTTTGATAAACTGGGCGCATTCACGGGTCTGCTGAGAAATCTTTCCGAGGATAGCGCTCATCGACGAGATTTTGCCAAGCATTTCGTCTTGTGTCATGAAGCTGTAAACTTCACACAACTTATCGAGAAGTTTGAGGACCCCTGCGTCGCGATCCGCTTGAGCTATAATAATCTGCATAAATGATTGCTGAGCGATGTAAGATAGGAAGAGATGGAAAAAAACATACTTTGGCTGCACAGGACAGCACGCCCAGTGCCATCTTTGCATATGGATGTACCTGTGGAACGGGATTAATTTGGTTCCGTTCAAGAGGAGGGCTTGCATACATCCGCAATCTTTCCAATGACATGGTCGAATATCTTGAGGGGTTTGAGATATGTGTCCTGGAAACCGTCGACAGCGGTGAGATCCGCTTGTGCATCTTGGGCAGCAGACGTCACAGTTATCACAGGTCCCGAAAGCGAATGCATCTGCTTTGCAGCTTCTTGAGCATCCCGAAGTGCCGATTGGACATCAGCCTCCACTTCTAAGTCAGACGGAGTAACCTAAGCCAGCGCAACCACCAAAATTTAGAAAGAACACAGACTGAAGGGCAAGAACCTACCTCGATAATATTCGGGGTCGATGAAGCATGTTGATGATCCACATCCGGGGGAACAGCGCTGCGGCTGCGGGAATCCTTCGAGCGCTTGTTGCGATTTAGTCGGATTCTAGGACACTCGATACGCGTGTTCGTGGACTCACCGACAACCTTAACTTTTCCTTAAGTTTCTTCAGCAACCGACCGACTTTGCCACGGGGTCGGTGCTAGACGAAGGAGTCGATGTCAGTGTTTGGTGTGAAGTAAACTAAGCGATCCTCGTAAGCCACGTACCGAGCCTCCAGGAGCTGTTGCTTCATTAGATGTGCGAGTTTCTTGAGTCAAGTCCTTCGATGTGTTGCCTTTTTTCCCCATTGCGAATAGCAGTTGATGATCAGAATCGTATGTAGCGAAGTAGTGAGAAAAGGTCCTACACCTTATATAAAACAACAGGCCGTTGTTAGTACAAGCCTCGAGGCAATATTCGTTGCACTGCCGACTGCAAGCCCTAAGCAGGCAGGATCAAATAAAGAAAGAAACTAACTTATCGTCCAATAATCGTCCATCAGATGCATCAAGTTTCACTCCCGTACTCCAATGGTTCTGATCGTACGGAAGGACCAAGATCGATCCTAGCCTCGCAAAGCAGAGCGTCTCATTGGGCATGCCCTGAGACCTGAGTGTTATCCAAGGCTTATACCGACAGTTGTTGCTCGAATAAGCTAACTGTTCATTGTTAGATTGTAGACGAGCTGGTCACTCGGTAGGTCCAGTTCATTGTTGACCAATGACGGAACAAATGCAAAATGAGATCATAGGAAATTATGTAAAAAAACTTTACACTACATACGCGCGGCAACTCGCGTAAGCCTCGAGGGTTCTGTAAGAATGCCTGTGTAAGAAGACCCGATCTCGATTGCAACACGTGTAAGCTGCGGACACATTACTATTGCAATGGTTAACGCTCGCAACAAGAAACCCTATAACACGGAATGCCATGTTTCCCTAGCAAACAACGTCTGCAGAAAACCTTTCCAAGACTTATCGAAGTGATAGGTAATGTTGGAGCATCAGGGGCAGTCTCACCGCCGAGTGTATGCCAGCCTCATTCTCGTCCGGGTGATCGGGAAGTAAAATTAATTCGTCCTGTTAAACCATTTCCATCAGTAGCTGTGCTGCTTCTAAATTGTCTTCATACCCTATCTCCTCCAGGCTCCAGCGTTTCAACCACCAACTTCGCCTCACTTCATTCCAGAGTCCTTCTGCACTGCTTGCAAGATGACAGATCGCCCGCTTGACTTGAGCCTAATCCTTGGTGAAGAATGGGACCGGTGGTGCTTAGTATTGCCGAACCGAGCAGCTAGCATTCAAAGTAAGCATTAAGTACTCAACACTCAATTTCAGTCGATGCTCGAGTTAACAATACCATTGTATTCAAAAAAACACCTAACCATGTCTTGTGCTGACTCATTTACGCTACGACAACTTTTGAATCGTTTGAATCGTTCTCGTGAACTGAATACCATAGTGTGCTAATAAGATCTTAGAAAGCGGCTTCAGGGTTCGTGTCTCGGCGTTGTGGCTCCGACCTGGTCTTCTCAGGAGTCAGCAAGAACGGTTGCGAGTGCTATAATGAAATGTCAGAATCTGACGGTGACAGAAATGACACGTGTCATACCATTGGTAATTTCGCTAAGACTATATTCAGAGTACTTGGCCCGCGCAAGAAGTTTGTCATTGAGCTCTTCGAGGACGGTATCTACGGCCGCGGAATGGCCAGCATCAGAGCGCTTGTTGTTTGGAAAACTGACACCCGTGTTGCCTGCTACGTTTGAGACGACTGCAACGCACTATCAGAGTGAGGAATATGACATGAGTACAATGATGACGTACTCGATTCGAGCTGATCATACGAGTAACTTGAACCACGCTTGGAGTTCAAGGCAACATTGTTATCAACTATGATGAAAATACAATGAAGAGGCGAAACGCATAGTTGAGACGTGACTTACCGGAAACCACGTCAGCTACGCCTCCCGTAACGGGGGCTGCAAATGCAGGGGCAAAGGCAGCCAAGATAGCGAAGTATTTCAAGTTGGACAGCATGGTGGGTACTAGGAGTGGAGGGTAAAGTGGGGAGAATGTGCGTGGAGGAAGCACGGGACAAAAAGCCAACAGTACGAAGTTGCCAATGCCGAGATTTGCTCTCAGGCCAGGGTCCCGAGTAATACTTACATGCCAGCTGCAGTAACATTTGTTAGTAAATCGAAGAGAGGAACCATTTGTGCTTACATAATTCACAGTCTAGTACATCTGGGCTGTCATTGGCGCGTCGCAGCGTCTTTCATCTCCGCAGGCTTCTGAAGAGTTTCGCATCTAAGTCTGCACCATCCCCAGAATACAGACATTGCAACATACAGACTCCATTTGTCCTTTTCAGTTCTATTACCCTCAGGCCACAGGAGAAACGAGACTTACATAGGCAACACCACTGAGTTAAATGAACCTCCTAACGGCAAGTTTGTTTCTGAATAACCGTACAGATGATATCGTTGCCTCCAAAACTTTACTCTCTCAATGCAGTACCCCCGACATTGCCTGCTGCCCCCAAACATACGCTTTTGGGCAGTGCCTAATATCGGGTGTTCATCAAGGTCAAGACTCGCTCCGAGCGAGTCGCTCGCACGCTATTCCTTTTGGCGCATCACCTGGTCGTGACTCCGAGTCAATCATGTGAAATATTAGGAGTTCCTTGTGCAGGTGGCGGCGCTGTGTTTCGAGCGGATTATGGAGTTGTTATTTGAAGCTTCACTTTCTAGGTTCGTACCTTGGCTTGGTTGATGATCGTTCGTACGCTGTTGATATTCTGCTAGAGACGTCAAATGTTGAAAGTGTCTAAAATTGGAGTCGCGGTAGGACAACCCAAAATTAAAACAAGACGATCAACATATAATACTAATGGCGTTGAACCTAGTTGAACGGCAATCTGAGCGGACTACTATCCTTCCTATTCCCATCTGGACGTCTTTTAAAAGGTCAATGTTAACGCGTTAACGAAGGGATCTGCTAACGTTCGTGTTCTTCTCTTAGTACTCGACCCCAGACCATCGTGCATCGACCTCGATAAGCAAGCAAAGGACACAGTATATTTATTGCTTTCCTTCATCTCTTTTCCTTTTTTTCACATAGAACACTGGATTAAACAGGAGTATGCTACAACGGCCCCAGTCATCAGAAAACAGCATTACGATTGTGAAATAAGAAATAGAATATATATGTTATCTCTGACCTCGTAATCAAAGACCTGTTAAGAGTCATCTCTCAAGTCACGGTCTGACTTGGAACGAGTCTAAGCTTTACCACTCGACTGAAACTGCACAATTGTACAACAATATCAATCGTTCCGACGTTTCGCCCGGAACTAGTTCACCTCGATTGAGATGTCCTCCTCGTGCTTGCCCCGGTCACTTATAGAATTGTTTTACTACGTCGCTCACCACGGTGCCAAGTACCATGTACATTTGTTTGACGCGGAAGTAAATATATCTGTACAACAGGACAAATAAATATGAATCAGACGATAGACTAGGGTGAAAGAAAGGGAACAAATGAGCGGACGTTCCGTGAAGAACCAATTATTCATGAGCATACTCGATGGGTATCATGAAAATAAATAAAAATACAGAGCAAATACGAAAAAGAGAGAAGAATCGCGCCATAGAAATGAGGGTGTTGATAAAAGCAGAATAATAATTCAATTAGTGATTGCCCGTACCGACCTCAAGGCTTGCCACCCAAAGCCACCCAATCACAAGAGTGCATGTAAGCAGAGATGAAAGTCGGCATGCGGAGCACCGTCTCGCGTCGCAGCTCGTTACTGCTGCATTCCTCACTAGCCAGGACAAACCTCCCTTGTCCGCCCTCTGATCCAGTAAAAAGACAAACCGTGGGCGGCCTGTGTGCACGGAAATAGTAGATCGTGCCCGAGATGGTGTCGACGAGGGTGAACATGTGACCTTCAATAGGGTCAAATGCCGGGGCTGCGAGGGCTGCCTCGTACTGCGAAACGTGGCCTTCGCGGAAATTGGAATCACTTTTTCTTGGTCTCGCCAAATGCGAACCTGAAGGAGTGTAAAGGGTGCGACGAGAATTCCAGATCTGACGCCCATACAAGTGGTCAGAGACTTCCTGGGCAGAGAGGACTCCTTTGACTCCAACTAGCCACGGACGAGCGAGGACAATGCGTCCAGAGTGCGCATAACTTGTGAATACTGGCGCAAGTATTAGAAAAATAAGCGAGAAAGCAAGCAAAACGCCGCCGCCTGCGACTTGAGGTGAGGTTGAGGAACCTCCATAGCCATATGCGCTAGTATAGGTGCTCTGATTCCCGGTGGAGATCATGACACAACTCAGTATGAGGAAGATCAAGGCCACGTATGGCACTGTAAGTACTAGAAGACGTCGAATAGAACGCCTTGTAGCATAAGCGACGGATGGAAAATTCTTCCACCTAATTGCTGCCGCCCGGCAGCCATCTAACACAAGAGAACCATTGATTGTAATGCCGATGACCTGTACAGAAGGCTCGATGTCCCAAAGTTTGGCACCATATTCGTCGTCGTTGGTGTACCATTGATTTATACCTTTTCGATCTTTGGGAAACATTGAGATCATGCGATCAGCAATGCGATCGTTGTCGTTCGCCATGAACAAGCGCGCAAGCGCTTGTAGCTCTGTCTCCTTAGCATCCGGAAGAATGCGATGCTCGAAAAATCCCATGAGCGCATACACCTTTTCTGCGTGATATCTTTCCTCAGACTTTTCGTCCTGACTCGTAATTTCAGAGGAATAGCTATCTCGGCGCCATATTGCTTCTTTGAGTTGAAGATTGCGCTCCAACCTCTCGAGTGGATCCTTCCCGAGGCCATAAGAGTTGATAATCTGGGATTCTTTATCTTGATGGCGGTAAGCTAAAGAGGCGATTTGAATGAGATTGATGGGAGTGACTGCGTTGTTTCCAGCCTTGTATCGCAGCTCGCGACTAAGGAGAGCTTCAGGAAGAGTCCAAACGCGACTGCCCCAAATGGGCCAAGCGTTCTCGTGGAAGAGCATGATGAGTGTGAAGGAGGCGAGTCGGTAGACGTCCGACATGCGATACAGGTCTTGGGCCTTTCCCGTGGGACCATCGAGTAAGCACTCGTGATCTAGCCAGTACGCATCAAACCCTTGATCCAAGGTAGCATGCCGCACCCGATTTATGAGCTCCTCCATACTTCCGGAATTCATCACGTCGGCGTAGGAATAGGTGACAGCGACATATGGTGTTCGCCATACTACTGCCTCAGCATCGACTCTTGTCCATACTCTTCTGTCTTTGTTAAAAACAATAAGGAATCGGGGGTAGAGGGCGTGGGTGACACGCCGCACGCGTTCATCATCTTCACCTGCTCCTACACGTAGAGAGTATTCCCTTGGTGAGCGTGCAGCCCACAGTTGGCCGACAAACCGCATCAAATATGGCTTGTAATGGATGGCGAACGCATGATCGCTAGATGGAATCAACAGTGCGATAATATAAAGGGGCCAGACGAATAGCCACAAAAATGATTCGCTGGATGGGTTGAACATCATCCTGGTCAGCCAACCAGCAAGCCGAGTAGATAGTGGCGCGTTCGATCGAATGTCGCGCTCGTTCCAATCACTTGTTGAGTTGGGATTTACGCACTGCACAATGAGGCGCTTGCATTTTCCGCTAGAGGGACTGGTGTATCGCAATGTTCCCCCATGGTAACAGGGCTTGAGCTGACTGTTATAACACTGGGGTTGTTTCCGACCAGTGGTGTTTGATACATTATTCATGTTCGGTTTGATGGCTGGATTATAATAACAATATCAATCAAAAAAATATTAAACAATACAGCGAACGTAGTGCTTACCGTGGGCAGGGGCGAGAGAGACATTGTATCAGCTTTCTGAACGGTCATTTAAAGCTTCCAAGAGGTGCCTAAAGACGATTTGCCAGGGTCCATAACCATAATATACACAGCATGCACCCAGAATGCTGTAGACGCATCAAAGCCTCGTAAGTAGGGTCGATTATTGACAATAACGTTCTCACTTTTCGATCGAAGAAAATTTCTTTTGGTAAGTACCGAGGGGAAGGTAAATTACCTGGGTGGGATAAGATGTCAATCAGAAGTCATGCCTAATAGAAACTGCCGTGAAACTTGTGATGTTATTCAGACGAGACTTAGTACAGAGGCGGTGAATGCCAATTCCGAGATGCCCAGTGGTGGCATGACACGTCTTCCGAAACCAGAAGCGTTTTCTGTTGTCAGTTTAGTAGAACGTGTTAGTGCGTGATCTCAAACAGAGTTGAGATTTCACAATTTTTTCTGAGCAGTCCCGGATCAAAGCTCTTGAGGATCAAATTACGGTGTTGATGAGAGGTTTTCAGGGCTCCTGGGCGCCAATCGGAGGGCATTTAACTCTTTCGGGGGCGCCTTGTTCTGGAGCAAACATGACGTATCATAATGGGTACAAGGGGCACCAGACAAGCCTCCCAGAGACAGATGGGCGCTGTTTATATGACCTGATGGGTGACAAGTATTGAGCAGACAGGAAGGACCTCAACTAGTAGTAGATGCCAAGGCACAGGGAAGAAGTGGCTGGAGATTGGTGGCACCGGTCCCGAGCGTCACGCTATTGTGCGTTCGCAAGACATGAAAAGACTGAGGCTACGGAGGCATAAGTATAAAGGAAGCAAGTAGGGACGACTAACAACGATTTAGACTCGAGTAGGAGCAATGACGGCCACGATAACGAGCCAAAAGATAGTCCGATTGAACGCTTACCACGCAGTAGCACATAGAAAAACGTCAATATTTGGTTTGATGCGCCACTCAGAATTGCGTTCGAAACCTTGGATCCCATGCCCAAGCCCTCGTCCTTGGCTTGTGGATGCTGTTATTTGATCAAGCAGGAACATAAAGAATCCCAGAGAACGGGCAGGGTTGCCGTTATTTAACAGTCCTGAACGTGACAAACGAGGAAAGAGTCTGGACTTGGAAGACAGGGCAGGCTAGTGGCGGCGGCAGCGAAAACTGTAACCAGTGCGTACTGACAGTGGGAATCCAAGGCCAAGGCCAGACGGAAACACGGAAGACTGGATTTAGCTCAGGGTGGTAGTCCCCGACAGAGAGAGATATGCCGTCTCGCGTGGAAAACACTTTCCGGTTGCGGGTACCAATAATGACGGGTGATGTGATCTTTTTGTTACTTTTGTGCCAGCACGACATACGTACACCAGCGAAGAACGCGGCGATCGATGCATAGCCTGTTGATTTGTGCATCTTTGGTTTTATTTTTCATAATCACAGCAAATCTAAAGTTTAAATGTTTTGTCCGAGCGCCGAGTCACGGCATCTCGCAAAAAATGTTTGTGAGCACGAGACGCCGACGGGTCGCTCAGCATGAATTGAACTACGTCTCTTGTTCCCTCGTCGGATCCTCTTCCCCTAACTTTGTCACCATAGCTTCAGAGTCTGGTTTGTTGGATGTTTCATCTTCCTCTTGTGATTTAGGATCGTAGACGCGAGGAACCTTATTCCAATGTTCGGCAACCTCCTTGGAATGCAAAGGAACAAGATCAAGCGCCATCAATCTGATCATGCCAAAGTCACAGTATGGATTTATCGTCTACCTACCGTCACGCGTGGACCGTTGACTGCATCCAACTTGTCCACTGAAAGCAATATCGCGATGTTCAATGACTCGGAACTAGGATACTCTCAAGGGTCGAAATCTCATTGGTTGCTCTACGCTCGTGATGAAACCAAAGTCCCTGCATCGCTTGTATGAAACGCTCGGCCTACTATCATCACTCGCCCAGTCAACCACTATTTCATATCCTGCTTAAATCACCCCAGAACACCGCCATGCAGTAGCATCGCTCAAATTGAACCACAAAGCCATAGCATCATGATATATAATTTAAAACCCCGTCAGATCTGATAAAATGGAAATAAGTGAAATACGAGTAATGACTTTGGGGGTATAGATAGCGATATGAATATGTTGATAGATAGTTTTATCAAAGGAATGCGTAACGCGGACACTGCACCGGCAAAATCAAAAGCAAATCGTCCGTCCGTCCATCCATCCATCTACGCGTCACGACTGCCCCCCACCCTCATTCTCCCTTTGCAATACATGTTCTTCAATAGCTCTACACTGTGATAAGAGTTGAACGTTCACCGCTCGGCCGCATGCATTGCGGATGAAAGGTGTCTACAAATCGAAATCAACGTGATGTCAGCGTCCAGTCAGAATCACATAATAGAATAAACTCACGTTCACCAACTCATTGGCGTTCGGCCTCGATGCATACGGCCTCGAGCATAACTTCAAAAACTCATGGAACCCGCGCGAGTAAAGCTCTGGTTGACGCAGAGGCGGCCACTGAACACCGATTTGTCGCGGGTCTTGAACATCCGCAAAAGGCGGTTCTGTTTGTGCCAGTTCCCATACTGTTGCGCCTAGAGACCAGACGTCAACTTTGAGCGCGTTGTATGCTCCACTGTGATAGGAAGAAACGAAGATGAAATCAGATTCCTGATGAGAGAAAGGAATAAATACACTCACACTCGCATCTCTGGAGCCTACAAAACATGAACGCCAACACCATTAACACAGAGAGGACGAAAAACATCATGAAACGCACCTGCCAGTAGATAACACCCACAGCCCCAATACACATCGGAGAATTTCTCGTCACACGCACAGCATTCGAGAAATCAGCTATGCATTAAGCAACCAAGATGAAATCAGCATCTCTTCAACAACAAAAAGATGGCAACAAAACAAGTGATGATCGGAGTAAAAAGTCGAGCATATAAATGGGCTACTTACCAACTTTTACGATTCCGTTAGCGTTTAAAAGGAGGTTGTCAGAACGGACGTCTCGGTGGGCGATATGGTGTTTTTGGAGGTATTCGAGCGCAAGTAGGACCTGTTCATCCCGTTCACCGGTCAGCATCCACCCACCCACACCCCACACAACGAAACAAAAACTCACATCACTAGCAAACCGCGCAATCATCCTCTCCTGCAACGATAACCCCTCCCCAACAAGCCCCACAACATCCGCTAAGCTCCTCTCCATCAGCTCCATTCGTATCCACACCGAATCATCCACCAAATTCACATAAAACGCATCCATGCGCAACACATGCGCATGATGCACCCCACGCATCAGCTCCATCTCGTGGCTCAGGTCTTGAAACTTTGGAGATACGGCTGGGTGGATTGCAATGGATTTTATGGCTACGTGCGTCGTTCCAGGGGTTAGAGAGAGCGATTGAACAGGGCAGACGAGGCGGGCTGCGTATACGGAGCCGCTCTCGCCTTCCGCGATTTCTTGGAGGTCTGCAAAGTATTCTTGTGGATCTACGTCAATCATGAATTCGGAGAGAGGGGAGATGGCGTCTGCGATCCATTCTGGTAAGCGCTGTAATTGGGATTGGGAGCGTGCTTGTGGGGGGTAGAGCGTGAACCCTTCATCGCTATCACTATCCCGCCCTCCAACTCCAAACGTATCGGTTATTGATGTGAGAAGCGCAGCTTCAGGCGCGAAGCTCTTATCCCGGAGCGGCGAAGGCGGGACGTGCAACTTGGGCGTGACAAGGGGCGCGCTTTCGGTAGTAGAGCCCGTCTCACTGCTGAAATGTGAGCTGTGAGGGGAGCCCTGCACACGAAGGGAAGTTGCGCGGAAACGCGTGGGTTGACGTGGAGTTGTGTCGAGGTCGGGGGTGAGAGGGGGTTCTGGCCATGCGGGATCCGAGTCTAACACTACGGATGCGCCATCTGAGTCCAACACAACGGACGGGCTGTCTCCCAGTAGGCTAACTGTATCATCTCTAGGCTCAACAGCGCTCAGCGACACAGAATCAGAGTCAACGATACTAGCTGTCGCCAATGTGATAGCCACGGCTCCACTCACGCTGACAATCGTAGCAGGTGTAACTGTCATCATTGACATTCCGGAGTCGCGGTCGCCTGCGGGTCGTAGGGGGAGGAGGGTTGTAGAGGCACTGCGGTCACTTGTGGTTGAAGGTGGACTGTGGTTGCCTGTTGTTGACGCGCTCGTCGTAGAAGGAGAACCACGATCCAATGCATTAACACCCTCTCTTCTCGAAGAACCCCCACCCGAAATTTTCGGCAACAATGTCGCACTGGTAGGCGACTGTGACGACACAGTAACTTCAATTCCCGACGGAGGCGATGAGGATTTCGTGAGCTCTGTGTGTTCTGTACTTGTGATTTGCGTACTCGAGCTGGGAATGTTCGGTCCACAAGAACTGAGAGATGCAACATCCAACCCAAGTCCAAGTGAAGAGAGGTCCAACCCAGCACCCAGGGAAGAGACGTCAGGTCCTAACGAAATATCCAGTAACACAGGACCAATACTGCGATCAACCTCTTCAGGAGGCACGGGCGGAAGTTCTCTCATCGGCGTACACGGTGAATTCCGCGTCAGTGTAGGCGACGTTCTAGTTGTAGGCGGCGGTGTTTTCCTAGTTGTCGGCGTAGGTGGTACACTGTTCTCAGGTGATGTCGGCATCATAACACGTAGCGGAGCTCCAAGTGTTATATCCGCCCCAAACGACACATCCGGGAGTGTCGGGAGTGTCTGTGTCGGGGTTGGAGATAGTAAGCTTGAAGTTGACGGCGAAAGGACACTCAAAGTCAGCTGCGTTGATTCAGGAGAATGTGAAGGGGCAGAAGGAGAAGGGGAGGTAGACGGCGTCGATGTAGCTGTTGAAGTGATAGGAGAGTGCGATTTTGAAGATGATGGTGTTGATGGACGAGATGAAGTTGATGGAGAGCGTGATGTTGATGTCGATGGGGACAGTGATAGCGATGGTAATGGTGATAGTCGGGAGGAAGAAGGGAATGAGAATCCAGGGAGGAGCGAGTTGCTGCTGCCTTCCCCTCTATTTACTGAGGAGTTCTTCCGCTTCGACTCGACGAATCTCCCTGGTTTTGAGAGTCCTAGTCGGTCTTCAAGTCTACTCCTACTCCCATTCTCATTTCCACTCTCGTCTTCCATACCACTAAGCAACCCAGCCCCCCCAATCCCCCAAATCCGAGCTCAAGTGAAAACTAAGCCTCGGAGGCAACGCACCCACTTTCGTTAGCCTCTTATCAATGACCAGTGGGGGCGTCGGGCTCAAGTGCCTATTCAGCAGTGCAGGATCAACATCCGGAAGTGAAAGATCCACGACTGCGTCTGTACGGAGCGACGAAGAGGTGGTGTCCGCTGTTGCTGAGATATCCAAGATCGAATCCATATCCCGTTCTTTCTTCTTTAGTTGTCCAGACTCTTTGTCTATCCCACTTCCAGACTCATCTGATGGGAATCCAGGTTTATCCCGAAGAAAAGAGGTACGGACTGGAGAGTGATAAGCAGGAGGCGGCGACTCGTCCGCATTGGCAACATGGAACATTCTCCTCGGAGGCGTGCGTGGGGAAGCACTACGTATGCTATGCATATCGAGAGGATGATTGCTCAAAGGCAAGCTGTGAGAATACACTAGGGGGCTCGGGGTGTGGCCTGAGTTAGTCCGAGGAGGAGCCTCAGATTGAACACGAGCGATTTGAGGTGCATTTGTGTGATTGGAGCTGCTGTGGTGTGTGGATACGGATTGGGTATCGAGGGGGTATGGGTCAATCATGCTTTCGTGCCCTGTACCGTTGACGAATACGTACTGTGTGTCTACTGTGTCTCGTTCGAGAGCAGAGTGCGAGTGTGAGGAGGATGTGGCGGTGAATGAGGATTCGCGAGATGGGGGGAAGTTGAAGGAGGTTGGTGATGGAGCGTTGATGTAGGCACTTGCTATGAGCGTTGCGTTTGATGAGCAGGCTGCAAGGGATGAACTTCGGGGTGCTGGGTGGTGAAGAATGGAGAGTGGTGAATCAGGACGGGATGTATTTGGATTTCTACGAGTAGCTATGCGGCGGGCGTGAATTGCTGCGATTTCGTCTTCGGTGAAACCAGCTTGGGAAAGGGCATTAGACCATGAAGGAGGAAGTCCTATGAATCTGGAAAAAGCGTTAGGGTCGCAGAGCACAAGAAAAGGATACTCACCCCTCATCAACATGAATATGATGCTGATCATTCCTTTAGCAAGGACGACTAGGAATTACAAGCAGACTCACCTGGAAATTCCAAGGCCTAGAAATGCTCTCGTCCTCTTGAGGAGGCTCGGGATCTTCTGTTTCCATGAGATTCCGTGTTGACCTATTACGCTTGCCCATTGACGAAAACTTGAATAAGCTTCGCTTTGATTTCTCGCTCTCTATAGACATTGCAGGACCAAAAGAACGAACTGAAGGAGCGGACTCAGGTGAAGCCCGGTTATAGTCAGGCGTTGTTGGTAGTGATGGTAGTAGGTCGGCAGGAGGAGACAAAGAAGTTACGCTCGGGTTGTAAAGCGATTTACTTGAACCATAAGGACCTCCTTGTACTTGTAATCCTTGTTGGAAGTATTGGTCGTCCTTGGGAGGAGGAGGAGGCGGCGGTCTTTCCTTGTTAAATTTGAATACTTTGAGAGTAGAAAACCGAGAGTTGTTCCTGCTCGACATCCTAATACATCGACCGACTCAACGTTGACGACGACCACGACGACAAAGAAGAAGAAGAGTAGCGGTGGAGATGGTAGTAGTAGTAATAGGTAGTAGTACGTTAAGACCATTGAGTGAGCGTACGTGACCCTGGCAGGGCGCTAAACCGTGGCCAAAACTTCAACCATCTTTTTCACTTTGCCATATTTAATCTTCCGTTCTTCCATGATTTTTAACGTTTCTGGTACCAGCCCTCACACGCCATTCGGACCCCCCGTCAAACATGCGGGGCTCATCATTCGACTGGTATGTACATCATGCGCAGTTTCACATGGCTTTGTGAGGTCTGCTTTACACTTTCACCGTGACGGACATGGGATGCTTTGTGACGCAACTTAAATTTCTCATGTCAAATTATTGATGTCCCTGTGCATTACTAGTATCTGCTAGCTTTTGGTCGGATGTAAATTCTCGTTCGCTGAGTGCACCAGACGTGAGTGAAAACTTTGATGAGATTGATCTGGCAACTCAGAAACCTCTCCCGCGAGGGATTCTCTCCCCGACCCTCGGCGGTGCGAACGACCCAGCACCGTAAGCTACGATGCTCCAGCACTTGCACTACGTCGACCTTTCCGTATTCAGGTGATTCAAGGATGTTCAAACGAAGGGCGACCTCACAAACGACAGTTTCTTCTTTACTGATGGATTAATACAGTACTGTAAGGCGTCTGACTTCACACAAATAGGGGCTTTGAGAAATTCCTCTCAAGTCTTTATTTCAACACCCAACCACAATGAACTCATCGACCACCACGGATCCACCCAATGTCACATTGCGGTATATGGTAGACAAACATCCTAGTGATTTCAGCATCACCATACCACCCAACTCGAAGATAATAGACTTGAAATACGCCATTTGTGTGCGCCACGAAGACGGCCTTCTGCGCGAGGTACTTCCAAAAGATGTCGCTTTGTGGAAGGTGAGTTCTCCCCCCAGTACTAACCATAGAACTATCGACTTACCCTCCTCTAGCTCACCACCCAACTCCCCAACTTTTATGCGGTCGTTGCCAGTCTCGTGGGGGGCGCAGAAGAAATCTCGGTGGAGCTGAAAAACGACAGCCAAAGAAGCGTTTCCAGATACGGTAGAAAGGGAGTTGCACTTCTTTATGCACAGTACGTCTCTCGGATTTCTAATAACCACATCGACGCTACCGCCTGCTGATCATATTTCACAGTCGGAAAACCATCCCCTCCCCCTATTAGGTCTTCAACTCCTTGGACCTTACTCGAAAGTTCAGCTTTCAACAATCAACGTGCAGATGCGGATGCTTCCTGGCTTGGGGTTGAGAAATTGGTCCAGGCTACGTGGGATGAGGAAAAACTTGAACTGGAAAGGGCGGGGAGTGAGGCGCTGTCTCGTACAGATGTTCGCTATTCCTCTGACCGTGCACTACCGCTCTGACTTGACCGCTTTTTATATTTATTTTTAGATGGCAGTTATCCGATGACCTCAAGACTGATCAAAACAACATCCAGTACAAGATGAGGATATTAGAGGAGGAGCGCCGGGATGCTGCTGTTGAGGAGGCCAAGAGTGAAGCTTCTAAAGCCACATCTGACGCTACAAGCTTGTGGGAATCAGAGAAGTTCGAACTCCAAAAGTCGAAAGACGAGGCTTTAGCACGCGCTGATGTAGGTTATCCTTTCGGCTGTGTACCACTGTCACTACTCTGACTCTGACTGCTCCTTCATTTCATTTTAGGCAGCAGATGAGTTGATCGAAAAGCTCTCCCAGGAGGTCAAGATTCTTCGTGAATCCAATGACGAATACCAGTTCAAAATATCGGATCTGCAGGCAATCAGGAATAGGATGAATTTGGAGCATTTAACTGTCGAGGGAGCTAAGAGAAAGGCTTCTTCAGCAGCTTCTGCCGCTGCAAGGTCATGGGAATGCCAAAAGCTGGAACTCGAAAGAGCAAGGGATGAGGTAATAATATGTGCTAATGTTGGTGATTTAGCCTGACTTTGCATCATTATGCTAACCGTCTTTCTTTCGAGAAGCTGGTGAACAAACTGCTGCTGGAAAATGCCTTTAAATGCGATGAGTATCAGGTTAAAATATCTGAATTGCAATCTGCCAGGGACAGGGACGCTGCTATTATTGAGAAGGCCGGTATCATCAGTGCCTCGCCGACCACTGAAGGACCCTCGAAACTGCACATGCACGCCCAGGTGACTGCAGCATCCCTCAAACCAGCAGCCGACGCTACACCCATGGCTGTCAAACGGAGGCTTCTGCTGTTGCTGCTTCCCGAGAAGTTAATGCATTTGACAATTGCACTGCCGCTAGCGGCGCTGTGGGAGATTCAATCACTCAAAATGCAGCTTCTGGTAGGGGCAGTGGTGCCCAGTATACACCTTTGTCTAGCACAGGGTCTATCATTGGTGTCGTGGAGGACCGAGTAGATGAGTTATTCACAGTGGCTGAGGATGGTTCTAAGACGAAGCTACTCGAGCCTGCACCAGAGGGTCAGATTTACACTCGAAGTAGTACATGGAAGTTCAGGCGTACTGGAAAAATCTACGACTAGCTTACCAGCCTTTTTGTCGCTATTTTCGAAAGTACTATCTTTCAAAGGCCCAGTCCATCCTCTGAGTATTACTCAGATTGTCAAGATCGCCTCGAAACCATCGACGCAAACATTCATTAGACCTCGAAGCCAATCGTATCACTCCCTCCCGTCATTCATCCTGCATCAGTAGTCAAAAACATGACTAGTATTGACTTTGGTGCACCTAGCCGACATCTATCTAGAGTAGCACCCGTCATATAAAATCAGTTCATAATGACAGGTATGCATGATCATAATCCACTAATGCTTCCGGCCACACCTTCAACTGTATTCTTAAGTTTGTGTGTCTCACGGACGACACTTGTCATTCTCGTCTTCGGCGCACTCACTAATGAATGTAGCGGTTTCTGCTACGAAACCTATCATGGTGTTAGCATTATCCTCGATGACATGGATGAAACCAGAACGAACCAATGAGCTTCCCACCCTGTTCACGCCAGAGGGCTTCTGAACAGGACAGAGCGAATATGCGCTCACGAGCATCCTCTGCGCGAGTGTGCATGAGTAGGTCAAGGTTGATAGACTTGAGTAAAGAATCATCCATGGCCACGCTCGTCATAGCAATCAAGCAGTTTGTCAGCGCTTGTTTCCCGTCCGTGATATTCAATCTGATGCAACTCGAAACTTGCGCTACCATCGGCTTTGCTACCAAGGCCAGCTTGTCGTCACGCCAGAACACTGCAAAATAACGAGTGAGTGGTGCAGCGTAATGCAAGTTGCGTGTTCTTCACTCACCACCGTCGTCATTTTCGAAACTCTTTGTGAGAGTCTCGATTACTGACAACCATAAAGACGGATTTTGAATTGACCCTGCGGCCAAAGACTGCAATATATCGCACAAAGCTTGCAGAAGCATAGCCATGTAAGGGTTCATCAAGCCCTGCGCTAGATTAATGATGGCATACTTGAAAGATGTGTTACGAGCGCACCTTGAAATAATCCAACAAGGCAGAGTACATGTGACAAAACGTGACCTTACGCTCAATGGTTGCTGTACGACTCTCAGAGATTGAAGGTCAATTTTGATAGGGAGTAACTCACCGTTCTCAGCTGCAAATGCCCAGTCATACAAACGACGGAACAACGGTCTGAAGGCTATCTCGTTAAGCTTCACAACAAGTTCCAAGAATGCCGAAATGATATGAGGTCCTCCCTGGAACCCGTTAGTCTCACCGCAAATCACAACGAAGAGACTCACATCTCTGGAACCAGTCGTAGATTTCATGTTCACGCCAAAGCCGTCGAGGAAAACTGAGAAAATTGAACGATTATGCTCCTGGATGTCAGGACGCCGAGCTACCCGAAGACTCCGTTTGAAAAAGACGAAAAACGCGATGAGTCCATCAACGTGTTCCTGTCACAGGATATCAATATTCAAAATCATGTTCATATCGTGAGGTGCATGCCTTTTGCTGAGATTTTTCTAGACTGGGCCACAGATCACAGAGTACCGGTAGCAGCATGTTGCTTGGGATTCTCTTTGCAATAGCTTTCATTAAACCTGTCATGAGACCACTCGAGGTGACGGAGTAATCCAGATGGAGTTTGACGATGTCCCTAAGTTCTGCAGCACCGTAGAAAGCGGGAAGCGTTGATACTAAGCCCTGTAGGGTAGCAATTGCACCATCCACCTGTGATTGTGCTACTCGAGCGGAATAGTCAGTAGCTGTAATGCAGGGGAGACAAATCGCTCACCCATTTTGCCACTCAATCCTTCTTGGAGGACTGATATACATTGTTGTGCAATCTCTCGGAAGTGAGGTATTAGCCGAGGTCCAAGAGATGATCTACAAATTCCTCAGTAAAGTGTAACACGAAGAAGAAAAGTCCCATACACATAACACGGTAACACAGCTATAGCAGATTGCAACGATGCACGTGCTTTGATGATTTTGACGACAGAAGGGACAGTAGATACCAATGCTGACTCCTCGCCAGAACAAATGGAGGAGCCGATTGCTCTCAAAGCATTGAGTGCTGAATTAACTAGTGCACCGGCTGACTGGCGAGAAATGATGTCCCGAATGAAGTCGATGATTGATATAGCAGTCTTCTGCTGTTCGTGACGGACTGCTTCTGTAACTTTGGGTATCCTTTCTGCAAGAATTTCAAGAGCACCAGCCTTGATCTAGAAACGAGGTGAGAAAGGGTCCCGTATAGAAAATATAATCCTACCCTAGTCTCGTCTGATTGCAGCATGACTAGAGCTCCGTTCAGGAAGTCTGCTGCTCCGATGGCATTCATCACTTTTGACGTAGTCTGCTGTGTGACTGACAGAATGTCTGAAATGTTGCTGTCGTCTTCCGTTGTAGCAAGATCGACCAAAAGAGACACAAGTTCCGTCGTTGCGTTGTCGGCCTTGAACATATCGATGGAGGGCGCGGGTGTAATGGCATATCCGACGAACATAATCAGTGCCTGAGCACGTCGTTTGATGATAGAGGACGATCTTGCAGAGTGCTCATCATCGCTGCAATAAATGTATAAGTACGAATGTGAGGAAAGTAACTGGTCCTCGTACTGAACATAATCCAAAAAGGTGGCACCCGCCTCGTCCGAAGGTGCGATATTGCGAGTAAGCCTCTTTGCCTCTCGCAAAACTTCTTGAAGAACCTGCAAGACGTCAGTCGTATCCAGAATCTCCACAGAAAACTTACATGAAGATGCAATTCTCGGGGGAAATGGCGTAACAGGGATATCGGAAGTCCTAACGAAGTTGAAGCCTCGTCCTCGTGTTGCCGGCTCACCCGATTAGCCACCCTGTCCACCAACGACATGCAAACCGGAGCCAAGAATTCTTGAGGCCCAAGCACATCGGCGAGGTGTATGAAAAAGCTAGTTCGTACATCAGCACTAAGCCACGAGCGTCAAATCCTTGATGGACATACTTTTGTCGACGATGGCGTGGAATGTGGTTGGATGCGTCCGTGAAGATCCGCAAGAACTCCCTAGCTCCAATGTAAAGTTCAAGTCCAGGAGAGTGTCGGGATTTGAGCGATGATACCATGACAGGAACAATGTTTTCAATGGTCTGGAAGTGAACATCAATCAAACATCACATCCCACAAGCTACAAAAATGTTTACGTTTTGCACTACTTTGAAGCTATACGAGTCATCGCGATGGAACACATTGGTGCCCATGAATGTGAAAATAGGCATGATGTTATGAAGCACCGAATCGGGCGTGAGTCGAGCTAGGCTTGCCATGAGGAGGAGTGCTTGATGGAACGTCTGCGGGTTTTCCGATACTGTGACAACAATGTTTCAGTCAGCGCAAAAATTGGAAAGTAAATCAAACCTCTGATGATTTCAACAAGTATGTCTAATCGGATGGGTCTGGCAGGAGGCTCCTTCTCATCGTAGTCAGGGACTTGTCATTGTACGAGCAATTAAAATAAAATACCGTGATTCTACTCGCTGCTTGTTCCACAGCAGCCATCAGCATTTGGCAAGCATAGCTCGTATCTGACGGAATCGGCGAGTCGTGATGTATAATCTTGCCAAGAGTATCAAGGAGCTGTGTTAGAAGGTCAAGCGACCCAGAAAGTTCTTTCGTTCCGAGAACTTCAGCAAGGAAAGTGAATATCAACATTTTTTCCTCGACATCTCCGTGAGACGGACTGTGTTCGAGGAAATATGAGGACGGAACACGATGACAATACAAGGATGCATACTTATCGAGTTTAGCACGTTTACTGGCAGGAGTATCCGACTGAGCTCCAGCAGGTTGATAAACCACGAGCAGATGATTGATCAGATGGACGTCCTGCAGAAGGTTGCTCAGAAGTTCCTTCGCGCGCACATACTATTATCGCAGTCAGTCCTAATTCTGGTTGTAGCTGGCACGTCATCATACCACTTCATTGCCCAGCGATCCTGCCGACAAAAGGATGTCGCATATTTGAGCCTGCCGTGTCACGTCGAGATGCGCAAAAAGCCTCTCTTCTAACGCGTCTGAAAATAGTTTTCTAACTGCAGCGATTGCATCTACAAATCGTCAAGCTGCCACTCATGTAAAAAAGAAAAAAAAATCTTACTTGGCTTGAAGTACGTTTGCAACGCCAAAGAGAAAATATGCCAGATCGAATTTTCCGTGCCTGTATTCAAATCGCCAACAGGGACACTGAGGAACGTAGATGCTACGAGAGCGGTGTACCGGTGGAAGTTGACGCCGAATAATTCTGAGATGGGACCTGGGTCTTTGATCAGTGTCTCCATGGCAGGCATCACCATATGCGATCTTGCAGTGTCTGATACGTCCTCGACAGATATCATGATGGATATACGAGCTTCGGGCACTGGATGAGTGACCGCGTGCGACAGCAAGTAACAGATCACTCGGCGCCTGTATCTGAGTCGAGAGAAGATATATAAATAAAACTGATACATGATTACGAGGCAGACATACTTTGCACTAGCAGCGGCAAAGTGTTGTTGATGGAATACTTTAATATAATTGCCGTCTTGCGCAAGGAGAGTGTGGCATTCGAGGAGAGCCTTTAAATAGGCTTCGAGTTCCTTTGCGTCAAGGTATTGAAGATGCGCTAAGGAGTGAAATGCATATGAAATCGGATGGTATAACAGGCATAGGAAACTTACTAGACTCTGCTCCGTATATAGTGTCTAGCCCATAGACATGTTTCCTCTCTGAGGTAGACGCCAACACCGAGATACACTCGAATATCAATGCACGTCCCTGCTTGTCCGTCCGCGCATCCATGAGTACCGCTATGAATGAAGGCAATACCGTCTGAAAGTCGACGGCATTGTCAGCATTGTGCCCACGTAAGAACGCTAATGCATGTAAGAGAGCACGGGTTCGCACGCGCTCCAGAGTTGGAGATTGTGCAAGAAGAACGCCAAGTAAGAACATGAGAGAAGTATCTCTTAGATTTAGGAAGAGCGCCTGGATGAGATGAGTAGACAACTGTGATGGAGTGGTACTTCCAGAAGCGACAGCAACAGCGTATAGGTTTTGCATGAGAGCGACGTAGCGGTCCTCGAGGCTCTTCTTTTCGGAAAACGAATCACTCTAGGATATTAGTGAGCAACTGATGAACGGTCATGCTCGAAAACGCACCAATGGTGAAGTTGTAATCCAAGTAGGTGTACGCGCCTCAACTAGTCGAATAGCCGGGATCAACGTCAATATGGACGCCTGGAGAAACATCACAGTGATTCTTCCTCCAGGCTTTGTCGTGACTTTCATGCCCAGCGCAGCATCATTGAGCACCTGTCACATATTCAGCAAATCAAAGACAGAGACGAAAATAGCCATGCCTCTTGCAAGTTCGCGGAGCTATCTGCAAGATCCCCGAAACCATCGACAGAGTACAACTTCATAGCGGCCAGAGTCCGTAAGGCTATGTCAACCTGTTGTTCACATGAGGTGCTGAGTAACAAAACGCGGATGACTAGGTAAGCAAGGGCGCGACCGTGCGGGAGGGGGTCATGTAGCTTGGAAAGGATGAAGGAAATATCGCTTGAACTGTCATTGGAAGCAAGGATATTCTCTGCGAAAAAAATAAGCACATGATGGCATCACAGGAAAACGAACACGCACCTGCAATCTTGGCTGCCACATCGAGATTTGCCTGGCAGATTTTTTCCATGTCCACGTCTGCCTCATCCTTCTCCTCATCCTTCTTGCGACGTAGAAGGTCAGCCTTTTCCCAAATGTCTACACAACCTCTCAACCATCCAGTCCCACTGCCCCTAGCCTCCTTCAGCGCCTTCCATACTCCCCGCGCAGTCCTGAACTTTGGTTTGCTGGCAAGCAGGTACGGAAACAGTACGCGTTCTTGTATGTTTTGTGATAAATCCGGGTAGGTCTCGCTGAAATAACCGACGAGGAAACCAACGTGTGCAATAAGAATAGCGCGAGCTGGCGGGTCCGGAACAATCTGCGAAATGATGGCATCCAGGAGTTTTTGAGGGGTGATACTTGAAGTTACTGTCGAGAGGAATACTTCAGGTGAAGAGTACAGCGCGTGGAGAACTCCAGCGTGCGTATCGTAGACGCGAGCAAGCAGAGCTGACTGTATTGAGGCCTTACAACACTGATGTCAGTAAAATTTTAGGAACAGCGTGTCGATGGTGATACCTTATCAGATGCCTCGAGCGTCAACCCCCCTTGCAAAATTTTGTACAATCGCTCGACAGCTCCAACGCGTGCCTCCTTCGCGGAGCTTGTTGAAGCAACGACAATCTCGTTGACGTCAGTACTTTGAGCCCATGTATGACTCTGAGAAGGTCCTTAACTAAATATGTGTAGTAATACACACTGAAGAAACTTACCACCGAAAACGAGATCATCAATTCGTCTGCTTTCGTCTTCCGCTCTTTCTTTTTCATTTGCTGATCGTCGCCTTCGTTCTCGCTTTCTTCGTCGTCGATAATTTTAACCAGAGCATCGCGAAGAATATCAACATGACGTTGATGAACAAGAGACAAGAGAGCACGTGCAGCATTAGTCGTTGAAGTTGCGACAGCCTCTTCGTCGCCACTAGTGAGAATTAATCGTATGAGCGAGGACACCAAACGCTCAAGCAATCTCAGAGGAGTACCCGTGGCACTGAGAATTGCAGCGTAAAGAGAGGACACAGCAGGTTCCTCGAGTCTGAAAGATAATTAGTCCTTGTGCTCATTAGTTGAGCTAGGCTGTACACACCGGGGCTGAAGACATTCAAGGAGCGGCAAGATAAACTTTTCCGCTCCAATGAACTGGACTGAACTTTGAAGTTCTTCTGTAAATTTGCTGCGAGCACAACTTCAACATCACATAGTCGCCATTCCCAAAGTTGACTTACGGAATCTTTAGACATAAATTCCCCGTGCTGGCGTGAAACGTCTCAAGCTCTTCTTGAGGTGAACATACTGCAATTGCGACTTTGATAAATTGTTCGCTACATCCGTTATCCTTCGTATTCTGTTTGCCCTTTGGTGCAGCTGAAGTGACCATTGCTCCGATGATTGCTACCACGGCAGCAGATGACAGTGAAACTTTATGCGAGAGTGTGGAAAGCAGTACGTAACTACCGAGCTAAGGGAAGGCATCACCATGTCAGTGATACCAAGGCGTCATACTTCGGAAACTTACAATTGCGTTGGTATCACTGTGACTAGTCTGAAATGGCGCAAGGAGAGCCGACAGCATAAACGCAAGAATGCCCTCATCTAGAGCCGTCGAAGATGCGATATAGTCGTGCATTGTGGCTGCATTGAAAGCCACCAATGTACGATGAGAACATGAACCTAAAAGCGTTATGTTGAAGTTAAGAGTCAATTCGGACAGTCTTACCTCTGATCGCACTTGGCAGTAATGATGCAACAAATCTTGCGACCGCTTGGTTGGCAGTCATGGCTTTGACCATCGAGCTCCTTGCAACAGGTGTTGCTGCTGATTTAAATGGTAGCAGAAATGAAAAAATGGAAGAAGAGCTGAGGACGGAAGTCAAAAAAACTGAAGCTGGCATGAACGAAACGAAACACACGATATGTGTAGGATTGAGAGCATCTTGACAAAGTGCGGGGATTCGTGATAAGGAAAAAAGAGAGAGAGAACTGCATCGACATTGAATTCATTGATGCTTCAGGGACGTTGTCAATTGCAGAAGCTCGCAAGATGGTATAAACACGTACCGAAATCTCCTGACCAGCCACTCTAATACTTTGCTTGTAGGCGCCTCCATGAGCCACGGTCCCAGCAGGTACAAGAACGCGTTCAGCGTGCGATCAAGGTTTGCGTTCACTTCCCGAGATTGCATAGTGCGGTCGACATTCCTTGCAGCCTCGGAAAATAAAGTTTGCTCAAAGTCCACAGATAAGGAGGACCCATCTGAAGGCAATTTTACGGTTCGCGCAGTAAACGCAGGAGACAATGAGGATAAGTGCGCGAGGGCATTGCTAGCGAGTGCATGGATTGAGTCAAGGTCATGAACCTCAGCATCTCGACCAGTGAAAAGGTATGATTCTGTCCGCCTCCGTTTATTGGTGTGAGCGTCGAGAAGAGATGCATTTAGAGATGCGGATGCGGCCAACTGACTCGCAAGTGCAGACGGCATATTACAACGCGTCCAAGATGTCTTGACCGGCCTTAGAACTACTACTAGCTTTGAAGATCTTCAAAAAAAATTGCTGACGTAACAATCATACTCAAGAGAGACGGAATCACTATAGTGCAACCATGATGTATATTTGTGCAAACCATCCTTTCAAGGGCATATATATCACGACAAAAACAAAAACCTTGCAAAATCCCAACCATAAATATTGTAGGCAGCATGCGTAGCTGTCGAATCTATGATGAATCATTGTACATCGAGTAACATTCCATTCTCCGAGTTATCGATAATACTAGCTAGGTCATCCCGTGATGGAGCTTGGTAGTATAATCCTTAATTATGTCGATCGTTCCCGCGATGCGCTGGAGAACAACTTGATCAGCTGGATGGGTAAACAACTTGACAGCCGAAGAACACACTTTGCTTCCAGGATGCTCGTGAACAATGGATCATTGGAAGATTGAGCAGCTTCGACGTACCCTTCACGACCCTTAATGGTGACCGGGAGATGGCTCCTGCCGGGGCTTCAAATATATTCAAAATGCTGGTGATCGCACACTTGTTGTCTTCTCATTCACCGACCTAGATAGTCTTCTGCGAAGGAAAGGGCAAAACGCTGTATCATACCAAATGTCGGAATTTGGAACCACATTGTCAGCAACGACTTGGGAAGCGCGGGGAGTGGGGGTGGAGGCCTCCGAGTGTGGACTGTGGCCAGTAACTGCCAGTTCTGGAGGCTTTCTTGTTTGCTTACCATGATGAGCAGCAATGTGCGAATGAAGGAGCCGATATACGAGGCCATAGGAAGAACACTTTTATTCTTTCTCTTGCCTTGTATAGGTTCTTGTGCCAACTCCGTTAACTCGGAGGCAGAGGAGTTAGACAATTCTCCCTTTTGATAGGCCACTATGATGGCAGCCGCTGCGTAGCGTACACCGCTCGGCAAACCAGCTTCCTCTGCGCCCTCTATTATTGCGTAGATGTCTGCGGCCCAACTGAAGTTATTATAGATCCCATTTCCAAAAGAACAGCCTTTGCACGACACTTGTGACTTCAACTCGTTGTTCATCTTGGACTTCGGCCCAGTATCGCTCATCGTGGTGATAAAATTGCTTTCGAATATATAGTCATCTAAAAGTGTAATGATGCTTGGGCTGGATGTATCATCGTCAAGAGACAGAGAGAGAAGCCAAACAGAAGTTGTATGCAAGGGGCGTTGCGGCGGCCGTTGCTCCACAACTGTGCTTACATAATCCACGGTCTGAATCGACATACGACATAGCTGCCGACCGGCGTTTCTCCATACTTACAATGTCATCTAGAACTGGTCTTCCCCCACTTTCTTCGACAGGCGTCTTCTCAGTTTCATCTTCATGTCTTATAAACGCCCCTCGCGAAGTAGTGTGGGAAGTATTGATGGACTGGGAGTCATACAAGGAATGGTAAATGCTGGACACTTGACGACTCGGATTACTTGCCGGTCCAACTCTCCATAAATATCACCTAACTGACTCGGTGATTTAGGAACCCGTTCGTGTAAGCTATGCTGTCCATGACGTTTTCATTTGATGCAAATGACTTGAAAGGCGAGACCAGCGCATCACAGATGCGCGGAAGAATCACCTGCCCGACGAGATTCCACGTGAAGGGTGTTACCTCCATATCCACCCGGTGCACATTCCTCCATCATTTGACAACAAGTGGTTTCCAAGTTCCGCGTTCGAGCGGATTACTACGTTGGACCATGAAAACTATCGTACGGCATGGGCGAATATTGAAATGCCACATTGGTTGCTTAATGCGGAACGGTGGCAGGCGCTCGTAGAAGTTGAGGGAGGCAAAACACGTTATGAGACGATTGAGGTGTTTGGTGGGATCCTCGCGTATTTGGTGAGGGCCTTCGTCGGGAATGGATTGAAGAAGGGATTTACAGCCATGGCTGAAGGGCTTAAAAGCAGAGCAGAAGAAAGGGCGCAACACTAGTACTAGATTCGAAATAAATATAGGTTTCGCCGGATGCGAAACATGGTTAGGGTAACGATGTCGGCTCCTACCAGGGCAAGGTGTCCCTCTAGGCTCCTACTACATAGACCAGCTTAGCGGCAGCCTAAGCGGCTCATAATTGGACGGATCCGCTATCGGACAAATGAATCAAAATGAAATTGAGGTTGACTAATCCGAGACAGGTTGAACCGCTTCTGGAAAACATTCTAGACCACAGTTCATGCCGTCATATATAATCAGAGACAACCCTCGCACTCCCTTTCCAAATTACCATCACCATCTAGACCGTCTCACTCTAGATTTCTATCATGTCCTCATTTTACGATCCAGGATACCCTGTGAACGATCTCCTACTCGCTTCATCACATCCAGTAACGACCCCTGTTTATTCCCCCCCGTATGATGTGCGCGGGAGGCAGCAACATTTCATCGAAACAGCCCAGCAGAGGAAGGAACGGATCGAATTTTTGAAAAAGAGAGAATGGGCCCGTCGCGTTGCTGAGTGGATTCGAGCCACCAGTGCACGGCAGGATGTGGTTGGTTACAACATTGCAAATTACCATGAATTATGTCGCTAACGCGATTTTCAGATGTCCTTTGGCTGTTCTGGTAGTCTTGCAGCAACATCATCCATGCAAGACAATAGTCATGGTGCTCGTTTGACTTCTTCTGCATCATCCATCTCTCTGTCGTCGAGCGAGGAAGAGGAAGAACCATACGTCATTTATAGTTCATCTCCGTCATCTTCCATGTCGTCTTTGTCCGATGACTCGTCTATCTCCCCAGTCTCTCCCTCGCACCCGTCTAACAACATCCACCCATTGTCAAGCACCATACCATTTCCCTCCAAGCGCAGCCACCGTCGTCGTAGGAGCAGCACGAGTCTCATGACTCCACGTCGCAGACCTTCATTATCCAGTATCTACGAAGTTCCGGAGGAAGACTAACTCAGGCTAGACTTATCAGCCAGAAGTGTTTAAGCTAGGATCAAACCAGTTTTAGTCAAAGCAGTGCCACGTATCCCATCGCGGGTTTCTCGTGGCGTTACGACGATCCTGTTCCCCTCTGCTCCCTTTTTACGTTGTCGTTCTTCAACGACGTTCATGACCATTTTGCGGACATGCTGACCGCTCCGTATACCTGTGCAAACATACCCCCCCTCTCCATCGCCATGTCAGTTTCCTTACGTATCGTGTAATTGTATTATTATCAGTGTTTCAGTAGTATCTTTTTTAGCTCGATGCAAGTGTAAAAATGGAATGCTTTATGCTCACCAAGGAAGGATCGATCGATCGATCTCGTCTGAAAATCGTCAACGACAGACATGTCACTCTCCATTGCGGACTGATCCGCTGCCATGAGCATAGCCACCAGATGGATTGAGAATAGAGGATGGTTTTTATCAAGAGAGCAGTCATTATTTTCGCAGCGTGTTTAGGTCACCATCGGCGTATTCGTACTATAACAATGTTTACTGGATGTATGGCAGAAGTCCGTGAACGATCCTCAGTATGCGTATTGATATCAAGCCCATGTTTTCTCTTCAATTTGCAAGGGCGTACATCTCCTGAGGCACAGACTTTTATAATAAATTCATAACGATGCAACGGCTAGACTACATCAAGTATGGTCAAAAAGTATAGTGCGGAAGATGCTCATCTATTTCATGAACTTGGTCTACCATGGAGTAGCAGGACGTACCGATGAGTCGAAAGGGCAGTCAGGTCTCTGGCTACGTAGAGGGTAGGCAAAAAGGAAGGCAGGCTGCTGTAGAAATCAATGTAAGCTGATGTATTAGACACATCATGATAAACACATGGACATAGTAGGTTAGTCACCATCGCGCATTCCCCCATCTATGGAGCCGTTGTGCCAATCTCGGCATCCTTGTCGGCTTGTTGTCATGATTCTAGTCATCCGGAGGTAGGACATGGCAGCCGTAGGCTGGGATCTGCAAAAAAAACGACACGGCCCGGGTGTTGACAGGCAGGTAAGAAATAAGTAAATACCGAGTGAGTAGTAGACAGTGGACAGACAGCAAAGCGTGAGAGACTCGCAGGGATAATGGAGGTAAAGATCCTGATGGTAGGTAGGTAGGATGAATGGAGGTTTGGCGGATTGATGCTGGCATCGTGCGGTGGCCTCTTCCAGACACTTGCTGCCTATGACAGAATATCCAAAATTTGACTAGGTTCAGGCCTAGGTGGGAGTCACAGGCGGGGCTATGTCCGATATAGAATAACACGCCGTGATCACTCGACTTTTGGAGCTTTTCCCATTCCCATGAGCTTGTAGTATGAGATGTGGTTTTGGAAGCTTCACTCTTGGTCTCCTCCACAGCAGCATCTCGGAGCTCCTGCTCTAATATCTTGATCTTTTATTGGTCGTTGCATTCACGAACAGTCTCGAGGTCATCGGATGGCGTTTTCACTGATTCGTTTGCTGTCTAAAAAAGACCAGTGGTGCACGGTCAGACAAATAGCCGAACATTGGCACGAACCAGCGCCTCATCCCTCGACCTTTCGAGTTCGAGTGTTTCCTCCTCCCATGTTCTCACAATAACATCGATCAATCTCTCGATAGCTTCTGTATCTGTATGTTGCATGTGTTCTGTAGCGAAAGCTGGAATGTGTTCGCTATCGAGCAAGGTCCAAGGCGTGGAAGACTGGGAGGGGATGGTTTTCCGACTGTAAGATACGATCAGTAGGCGGTAGCGTCGATATTATTATTAACAACCCGGACGTACTGTGTACAATGAAAGGCGATTCCTTTTCTGCTGTGTCTGGAAACGGAAACGCTTTTAAGACTTTTTCGCTATCGTATTTCAGCTCCATCGCGAATTCTTCTAGGTCCATCGCTTTGACGCGTTCGTCGACGGTCTAGTGGGGGGACAGGGTTGAGTGCTGATGGACTTAGAAGCTCAATGGAATTTGGAATTCCTCAGGCACCTGCAGCTCCACTTGAGATGATGCAAGTTAAAAAATATGACAGGAAGGGTGACAATACGGATATAGCGAGTTTTCTATCCAAAGAAAGCAAGAATACCTCTTGCTGAAGGTCTCTTCTCAGGGGCTAACCAGCAGCTCTTGACCAACTCCCATAGATGGTCATCCAGACCTCTTTCGCTGGCCGCAGGATCACTGGGTCGTGGGGGTATCTCCCCCTTGGAGAGTTTGATGATAACTTGTGTTGTGCGGCGGATTTCATGCCATGGTACTTGATGGGTCATAATCTGACCAAATACTATGAGATATGCAAATTTTCTCGAATGAAATTTTAACTTACCTCGAGTATAGTCATGCCGTATGCGAAGATGTCAGATTGGGTGGTAAGCATGCCGCCATCGTAGTAGAGTTCTGGAGCAAGCCATCTCTGAGAATTTGAAACTCTGAATCAAATCGGGTTAGCACTGCTTCGCAAGTAATCGCGTGATTGATCTCAGTACCCAACAGACATCGTGAAATCCACGCCCGTGACATCTTCCAATACCTGATTTCACATATCAGTGATGAGTGGTTGATCAACTATTGGAAAGTCGTGCTACCTTTGCAAAGCCGAAATCGGCCAGCAGGGGGTTCCCGCTGGCATCAACGACGATATTGGACTAAAAGCAGACTCACGTCAAGCCCTCAAAGTGTAGATGAAAGCTACGCACCGCTTTGAGATCAGCGTGTACGATCGGGGGTGTCATGTCATGCAAGACATTCACACCCTCACATATGCCTTTAATCTGCAACGAGTCAACATCACACCAAACTTGCATGTTCACAAGACTTGTACATACCAGAGCATAATGATCTACGATGGGGTGCTTTCTTATATACTCGTCCACTGTGCCATTGACCATCCATGGACTTACAACATACCTGCCAATGGAATGATATGGTAAGAGGATTGGACAACCATATGGGGAGAAGGGCTTACGGGAAAGGCCCGTCGTTTTGACAGAAACCGTAGAAAGGAAGGATATGCTCTCCATGGTCAGCTTCCCACATGAGTTTCCAGATCTCCGCCTCTCTCTTGAACCTCTAGAAAATGATGTAAGGATGAGATTTCGAGCAGAGGAGAGTGATAACTTACTCGGAGCGTTTGAGGCCCGCAGTGAACAGCCCGCAGGATTTTGATGGCCACCCTTTCTTTGTTCAAATAGTAGCCTTCCCATATGTCTGCTGATCCCGTTCCCTTGACAGGATATTGTCCAATGCGCCTCACTTCACTGACTTCGAGGATCATGTTAGGTAAAAGCGACTGAGATGAATGTTGTGTGTGATACGGCACCAGGAAACCTCTCTGCTACCAATTTAGGCTGCGATCTATGTTTGGAACCTGACCCAGCCAGCGGAGGAAGATTCTGCATAGCGATGGGTTCATCACTGGCAAAACTAGTCTAGCAGTCAGTTGAAGTCACGGTGTGTCGTAGAGGCCCCTTACTAAGATCTTAAGCTAAAACTCGTTATTCAATTTGGTTGAACAAAAAATTCAAATTCAATTACCATCTCGGAAAGTTCCGAAGTCGATTGCAAATTGAAGAACCAACGGTTTGCCGCTTGCCTCAAGCTCGCGCCGCGGCGACAAACACCCGCAGATACTGTCTCGACGCCAATAGACGCTCTCGAGAACACAAAGTACTTGCTTAATACGCATGAGTTCAGTGCAGTGAACTCTTGATAGGAGACCACAAGCGAAGCAGGAGGAACGGGAATCGACGAACTCAAAGCCAAAGGGATACGATGACTAAGATCGGGATGATCGTCATTTAAATTTGTTACATAATTCAGTACTTTACTATTCTGGGAGAACGAGACTGACGCATTGTCGTCGATCAACTCACTAGTAAATCGCGCGTCAGTGTCAATGGCCATACTCCACCGATGTGAAAGCTCACGGTGCACCACCCCCCAAAGGTCTGCCATGCGGGTGAGTCGTGTTATCAGGTCCAGGACAATGCTGATACTCACGCAAATGCCCCAAGTGCACGACCTAGATTTGCACTCTAAGTCTTTCTTGCAATGGTCGGGACAACTGAGATCGTCGGTGGCACTTTCATCACTATTAATAGTGGGGATGGCAAAGCTTGATGATACTAAGCCAGCAATGATGGCGAGGATAATTGCAGAGGAGAAATGCATCGTTTGCGACTTGTGTATGTAGGATCAGGTGATTCTGAAGGCGATAGTAGGAAAACGACTGGCTTTTATATTGTTCTCTGCACTTACTGTTGCGTGGATGCCAGAACCTTTCCGGAAGAATGTGGCAGAAATCCCTCACATGTCAGGTTCTAGGCTAGGTGCTATGTTGCGTGGATGGCAGAACCCTTCCGGCAGAATGTGAGCATCACCAAAATTGCGCAACTGAGAGATTACCCGGCTGAACGTATGACCAAACAAGTCCGCGTGATACAGTTGATATGCTCATAACGCATACCGTTGGGGCGGCAAAAAATTGATGCATTATAACCCTCAGGCAGCACTTCTCGGTGCCGATATAGGGTCTAAGAGACCCTGTTTCTATGTTATGGGAAACTGGTCTCTGAGACTCACCCTCGCCCCATCTATTAATAACACACTCCTAGCCCACCTCGCGACCCTCCTAGAACCTCCCATATCAGTCGTGATACCTCTCGCGCCTCTAGAATATCCAGAAACACTCTCACGACACCTCTCGCGGGCCTCTAGAAATATGTCTAATACCTCCGGCGCGGCCACAAAAGATAAATTGTGCCAAGACGCTATGGCCTCCAAAGAAAGTTTTGACATATGCTCCGCCTCAGTGAACAACGACTTCGATGACTTGGACATACTCGCCTCTGGCCTATTACAAAATATATTCAATATACAAATAGCCTTTCGCCTGTAACGCTCTTCGGGGAAATTTACACGCTCTAAATCATTGCAGATGCTCTGCGCAATAATCCACAGTTGACCACCTGATATTGCACAAACATCCGCAGACGTCAACACGTCCAAAAAGTAAGCGACTAAATCAGAAGACGAACTAAAACCTGCAGCAATCTCACAGCAAGCAGTATAATCACGATGCTTAAAACGGGCATGCGAAGCGACGCACTGCCCATGAAGTAGGTGTCTCAACAGTGGGTTACGTAGCTCGGTCAACGAACAAGACTTGTCGAATTCTAGACCGTGCAAAAGACACGCCCTTTTGAGCAGTGCAACTTCAGGCGAAAAAGGACTGAAACGAATGCCCGAAGAAAACGACCCCAAAAAACATCACTGAGAATAGACTCAGAGCGTTGACGAGAAGACAAAACTGCCCCGCCGAGGGACGTTGACTGAAATGAATAAAACATATCAGATCGAACAGACTGTATATGGTCGGAGTCACGATCAAAGATACACGAGGTATCTAATACAACAGACCAATGTCAGCAGATACACAAAAAAATGAACAAAAGAAAAGAAACAACTGGAAAAACATCACCAGGAAGTGAATAGGGGTTGACAGCGAGTGCGTCTTCAGCCCCACCAATGGCACGCGGTCGTTGTAAGAAGCTGTGAGATTTTCGGAAAACCGCGAACCTCGATCAGAATGACGGAGCAAGCGAGCGGTTGAAGAAGAAGTCGAAGACGACAGATACACGCAGACACTGACGAATCTACCGCAAAACGGTGAAATTAGCGAGCTATAAGACCCACTACAGAGGTAGCGGGAATAATACATGAGTCCTCCCACGCGGCATGTGCGGGAGTTCAAGTTCTGCCACATTTTGCCCGGGAGGTTCTGCCATCTGCCTGGCAGTGCTAGTTCTACCCACAACACTCGACGCAGCTGACGCTGTCGTCGATCAATTCACTAGTAAATCGCGCGTCAGTGTCAACGGTCATACTCCACCGATGCTGAAAGCTCACTGAGGCGCACCACCCCGTAACCTGCCATGCAGGTGAGTCATGTTATCAGGTCCAGGAAAACGCTGATACTCACGCAATGTATCCGATTGACCGAGCACTGTGCGCAGTCTGCGTCCTTCCTGCAACGGGCGGGACATCTGTCGGTGGAAAGGCTTTCACCACTATCAATAGTGGGAATGGCAGAGCTTGATGATACTAAGCTAGCAATGATGGCGAAGACAATTGCAGAGGAGAAATGCATCGTTTGCGATTCGTGTGTGTGGGATCAGGTAATTCTGAAGACTATAGTAGGAAGACGGCTGGCTTTTATATTGTCCTCTGCAATTACTGTTGAGTGGATGGCAGAACCTTTCCGGCAGAATGTGGCAGAAATTACTCACATGTCAGGTTCAGCCAGTTCAGCCAGCATAAAATATGTGGCAGAAATCCGTCGCATGTTAGGTTCTGCCAGTTCTCGGTACCAGCGTAGAATAGTTCTGCCCAGCCTCAGCACGAACCCTTAGCATCACTACTAAACCTCACATTTACTTCACCGTTTATACGACATCTACGATTTTTTTGGTAAGGAGACTCACCGTAAATACAAAGATGACTGTTGTTGAGACAAGTTCAGCAAATAAATAAGGTAAGTGACCGAGTGTTTTGCTGATGTCGAAATAAATCTGTTGGCGAGCTGTAAGGAGGTATGACGATTTTCACATCTCCTGAACATATCATAAACTCGACCCGAGATCTTCCATGAGCCTGGCTTTCATGGCGATTGTGCGCCTCGCGTGCATGTGGCCAATAATCTCGCAAGACATGATTCAAAGATGCCAAGGCCTGAGGTGTGACTGGAAAAGCTGCTTGGAACAATTTTTCTCCCACAGACTTGGAAAGACCGTGATAATCAAATGCAGGACAAAATAGTACACCGTTGGCTGTGCACTGAAATCTATAGTGTTGGGCCTTTTTGCTCATTGTCACACCACACAAGGCGCTGACTCGGAAAGCAATAGTCGACACTTTCGGGGACGCTGAGCGCTGAGCTGCAATGTATTATCGACCTCAGTAACTTGAACTTCCCATATAATTCCAACGAGGTCCTTTTAAATGACCGTACTAGCCTCCACAAGTCGCAAATGACAGTAACGCTGCCTTCAACGATATTTAGGAAACAAGGGCATGGTCGGGGACTCAAATGTTGGACTAAAAATCCAAGATAGATAACTAAGTAAATTATCACCACCGTGACGTTGATTTCCGCTAGAAACTAAAGGATATTACTGTTGACTAGGGCTCCTCATCTTTGTCAACTTTCACAGGACCTTTAACTACACCTGCGTATCGGAGCCGATGCTCATGTAGGCTGGGAAGGAACAGACGCCTGTGTCTGTAGGTTTGAGGTGAGGTGTGATGTGTTGACGGAGGGCTATGCACATGGTTCAGTAGGTATTTACATCTTGTTATCAATTTTTGGACTGCTATGGCGCTGGATCTGTTCAACTACATCAGCAAACTATCCCAGGACGACAGAGTAGAACTTGGGACTGCGTCGGTCTTCTAAGTTTAGTGTACGATGGTCGTTATCGTTCGCCACAGACAAACGCAGAGTCAAAAGCACTTATAGCTGTCTCTTCCGCACTTCGGAAAATATGTTGCTCGAAGAATCTCATACACCTTTTGTGTGATATATCACCCGAGGACGTCTTGCTTCTTCAATGACATAGATGGTGTATTCAATAGTTTCACAGTTCAGTGAAGGGATAGAAAAAGAAAATACATTTCTGGTCTCAAGAGCACATCGGACATGGTAAATACTGGCGAGAATTGGGGAACAACGGCATCGATCATACAGCTAAGTGAGAGTGTGCGCAGCATCCGGTTCTTTAACACTAAAACCTACAACAAGTAAATGTCAGTGATGCCTGTGCTAACTCAAATCTCGTCACGCACCCATTTCTGCGTCTCGATCCATCCTATATTTGCTGAACGGTCTATCTTTAGTATTATCCAGCGATGACAACATGTCCTCTGCTCTGTCCCGGAATGACAATATGGAACGCGTAGACTTGACGCGTTCTCGGAAGATAAGGCCGATTAGAATGTTGAGACAGCCAATGGAAAAGAGGAAGAAACCAGAGACGAGGGGGAAGACTTTGACGAAGTGAGAAAGAACAGAAGCTCCTATCCTATTGATGTATAGATGAGTTGGTAAGAAAGCGATTGGAGGGACTTATCGACTTACAGACATTGCATCACTCCCAAAGCACCTAGCCCAAAGTCACTCCCGAGAACGGGGAAGTAATGATCAAAGAACGCCGCGGGCCAGCCTTGAGAAGTTGATAAGACGCATACTCACACACCGTTGCCAATATCATACCTAGTTCTGAAAGAATCAAAACGACGGTTTGTGCAATGATCAACAACCGATTCAATACTGCCCAAAACACGCCAGCTGGCTGATTAGGAACTGTACTGTTTCTAGCCAGAAAATTGAGTACATTCGCAGTGACCTTGACAAGAAAACTCACTGTATGTAGGCATAGTTGATCGTGGAGTTTGAGTTGCTCCCGCCATCGACAAATACATTGACTGCCTCGATGTCATCAACCATCACCATGATGCTGCTAGAGAAAACCAAAAGAAGAGCGATGATGCTAAGAACGCGGACAGTATTGAGACTGATGAAGATATCTGACGGCCATCATCCTGTCAACTCGCAAGTACAAAGTTCCTGGATGGTAGTACTCACAAGCTTTGGGTGGTAGCATCACGGGCAATGTAAATGCAACAGACGATCAAAATGACACTATGCCAGGAAGGAGAGTTAAATGCTACAAAAGTAAGAGATGACCAGCAACAGAGAAAGTAAAAGAAAGGGAACGACAATGCCTCCACTGTCGGATGACAGCTGAAGTAGACAGAAGGACAGGGAATTTCTGAATTGATAGTCTTCCACTGGCCACCGGTCTGCTTTTCATAAAATCTGAGTCCAGGGAATCATCTGATCTGGGGAATAAAGAGCCATTGTTCTCGCAAAGGGTCATCATCGCTGTGGACACCGTGTGGGCGACTTTTCACAAGCCGCAACGTCATAAAACGGTAAAGTATAACATTTCCCAAATAGGGCGACTTAGTGACTTCATCAGGCATTCGACCACAAATTGACAAACCTTTAGCTAGTATTATTTAATGCATAATAACACACATATATCACAATTGCAGATGACATGATAAGAGAATAGATAGGCAGACTACACTGGTGGGATCTGCCAAAGCTACCATATTGGTAGACCTATGGTGGCAAGCTGTGGTCTATTGGCACCCAGTTATTATATTGTCAAATATCTCTACCCTTACATAAGTTGTTAGAGATGGTGGACCATGCCATCACCAACAGTGCACCAGCATGTGGCAATGAGTCAGTGTGGGGTGGTGGAATGGCGAGCTTTTGCCAAATATATCTAGCTTGAGACAGGCAGACTGCAACAGTGGACCATGCCATCACCAACAGTGCGCCAGCATGCAGCAATGAGTCAGCATGGGGTGGCGGAATGGCGAGCTTTTGCCAAATATGTCTAGCTTGAGACAGGCAGACTGCGACGGTGGACCATGCCATTGCCAACAGTGTGCCAGTATGTGACAACGAGTCAGCATGGGGTAGCGGAATGGCTAGCTTTTGCCAAATATATCTAGCTTGAGACAGGCAGACTGCGATGGTGGACCATGCCATCACCAACAGTACGCCAACATGTGGCACTGAGCTATCATACTGTAACAAGCTGTTGATCTATTGTCAAACACAAACACCCTCACAAAGGTAGCTTCTGATGGTAGATTCTGCCATTCATAACATTGTGGCCGCATCTTACCATAGCAAGTTGTTGATATTTTGGCAGACATGCAAGATGGAGGAGCAATAATCAATTATATTCTGTCCTTACAATATGTAGATATATACACTACAGAGCATGTAGAACAACATTGTGAAATATATAATTAATTAGCACCATCATTGGTCAGTGCTTGAAGGGCAGTGCACTTCTCCCGAATTTTGGATAGCGCGCTGTTTTTGCTGATAGCTCGCTGTGAACTGGAGGGATTAGGGAAAATGCGACTGTGATGTGTTAATGTAGAGCTCGAAGTTAATGAGATGCATTACGAACTGTGTCCACCAAGCCATTAGGTCTACTACTTCCTCAGTCTCGTCTGGATCCTCCAATAGGTCAAGAATGCTGTGATAAAAATTTTCTGAGTCCGTAACAGTGTCCGTGCGTGAAAATACAGACGAAGAACTCAATGAAAACCGAACCTAGAACAGTAAGTAAGGGGGTCATCTTGAAATTTCCGACACACCTGTGTGGCAATGTAAGCCAGGGATCCTTTCGTCACAGATTTCATCCCATGGAGGTGTGCATTACCGGAGCGCGTGGCTTTCGGTTCCTTTTCTACGGAACTTGGAGAGGTAAATACATGTTTGAACCCCTATTAAAAGAAATAGAATTGAGTAAGAACACGACCACTGATAATGTCCTCACAAATATAAGTATGTCGCTCCTCAATAGACCCTGCCATGGATCTTCGGGATCATAGGCATACTTAGCATATAGAAACATCGGCCACTGGTCGCCACGGACTTCTATTTCACCGCTTTTAAGATTCTGCTTAGTTCTGAATAGCATTGTGGCGGGTATCTTCATTGAAAAATGAAAGGGCTTACTCGGCATTCGACCAGTCGAGGCCTGCGGGGCAGAGCAATGCACCGGTCACTTCATGATTGAAACTGCAATCAGATTTGATGTTTTGGGAGAGAGGCGGTATAAGTGGCTGGCCTTTGGGCATAAGCCATTCGAGCACAGCGGATTTGAGGGTTTTTGTGCCGTCGCCTCGTGCACTGGAGGCTCCTTTGCCAATCTACGAGAAGATGACCATGAGTAGACCTTTAAGTATTTCAATACTTACCAATTCTCTGACATGGATGACATCTTCCTCCTTGCCAGTTGTCAGACGTTCTAGAAGATTAGGATAGGAGTCTACAAGCTCCATAAATACCCTATGTTCACGTCGAACACTAAAGTTGAAAGTACTGTTAGACACTGCTAGTATTCAATTGACGCGATTCTACTCACTCGGCTGGATAATCTTCTATTGAAGAATCCTGTAATTCTTCGAGTCGAAGCATACCTCCAGTCAAAAGAGACGGATAATTGCATAGTGCGAATACCATCCGACCGAAGTGTCGCCCATGGAGAACCAGGGGATTTGAAGAGGCACTGATGAAGACACGTCAGGACAAGTGTGTTTCAAGATGAACCCTTACACTTTTTTATGTGGGCCCATGTGAAGTGCCGAACCACTATGCTTGTGAGAAGTATCGCCAGGATGGGGATTGTTTTCGTCACCACTCATTCTAAGATAAAGGAGCAGACGACTCATGTCAGTAGTAGGTGAGGTGAGACTTTATACCTTTGAGCACGCCATCAGATTCGAAACGGGAACGGACCTTGGCACACTATGCCATAAATATTATGGATGGCATATTATCTGAGCGCCATCCGAGCCACACCATCAGGATCGGGACTTGATGGCGTTATGTCACCTGCCGGTGCCGTAAATCTGGCCCATACACACAGGCACACATGCAAGCACACACATATATAAACTGTTGGCAGCAATAGTCAATATCATATCATGCACAATAGCACGCCAGACTCACCCTCTCAGACACGTTTGCGACAATGCATTCTCGTTGCAAGCAATGTCACACTAGAGTTAGTTCTTCGAATATGATATGACGTAGTACAAACTCACAATGTTCACCTGAAGCTTCCAACTTCCTTTACTCCACACACCGACCGGTACTAAGTGCAAGTGAGTGACACTGTCACATCGAAATGCAGAACAAGACTTACAGTACAGGTAATTCCATCTAACAACAACAGAGCAATGCAAACTAAAGGTGAGATTTCTTAATTAAATCTGGACGTCAGTCTAACAAAAGACCCACCTAGGTGTCGGCGAAAATTGTGCGAACAAAGCGAGGTCTGAACTGAATCAACTCGAGGAACAGTTAAGAAGCACGGAAGAACATATTGCGTACCTCACAGACAGGGTGATAGTGTACAGGTATAGATGGCTCGAAGAGTACTACCGTGCCGACAACCTTGAGCGTCACATGCCCAGTGACATTTACGTACCCGACCTTGCTCAGATTCCCCTGGGTACTTCTTCTCCCGGAAACTCTGCAGAGTTCTTGGCCTGGGAGAGCATGTGAGGGTTCCACACGGGGAGAAAAGTGAGATAGGGTCTCTGAAAAATGGATGCAGGTGTGCGAGGGCCTATCGTGGGCCAAATTGTTAAATTCATCACTACTCAAATGTACTACGATCCGTACACTATTACATCACGTGTTGCGCCAGTTCGACAAGACATATCAGCTCGAAAGCAAGAGTAATATAAGTTGTAGGTGAAGTCGCAACCTCGACAGTATTCTTCTTCATATTGCACCTTGTGACTGTAAAGATGCGACCACAATACTTCCCACTCAGAATGAAGACCAGTTGGTTTTTTCTGCGTGGCTGGGCTGGGCTGAGATCTTTGGCAGGGATGTGGTAATGCTGAATGGCGGCGCCTGCATTGCTGGATGTGCAGAATACAGCAACACAGTTGTCAGGTGCCGGTCCATTCACACCGCAGAACGGGTCAGGGCATGCTGTTGACACATATCATTTGTGTAACCTGCCTCCCATAAAGCGCACCGAAACTTTGAGCACCACATGATGAAGAAGGAACATTGATGAATACTCCTTCCCCATCAACCAAGGCAACGATACTGTGATAAAATAAAATGAGCCACACGCTTGATTCCTCCATTGTATTACTCACCATTGTCTGAAAGTTTCTCCGCTCCAGTATCGATTTCATCTTGAGTGTCCTCGGGGTTGACAACCCAAGGGTTATATTCCGAGGTGTGGGGAGTGACATGCAATGGGGGACGATCTGCAATATCTTCTGGGTTGAAGCTCCAGGAAGCCCATGACAGATTATTAGCTGGCAAGGTAGATGGAATTCGTTCAGGTGGTGGAGTGACACTCCGCTGTGGCGCCGTTGTTGTTGTGTATGATCTTCTCCGGATTTCGCAGAATGAAATCATCTCTAGTCCCTCCAGTATAACACCATTTAATCTCATTCCATAGCTAACAACCATTAACAGTTTGGCTGCCGCGAAATTTTCTGCAACACTCACCTCGTGACAACGTCACGGCATCTGACAGTAGTGCGCGCTTGCCCATGCACAGCGATGGTGCAAGTGTCGGGAGCTAATGTCGCTCGGTAACCTTTCAGGTCGCCCCCAACAATGAACACTTCTTGGCGAATAAACTTGTTGAATGAATCTAAGTTCACATTGCGGCGCTTTGTTACAAATGTGATTGGGACTTCGACCTGTGATAGGTCAGCCATGCTCAAGTCAAAGTAATTGATACTTACGAGGGTGTGATCACCGTCAGATAGAAGGGTCAAGCACGCGTTTGGAAAATCGACACTCTGCACAACCCCTCTCCTCTGATACTCTGGCCTGTGGGCAACACTCACCATGTCTCCAGCCTTTACATCATACCCCCTTTCCTTGGTGAATATTATCGTAGTTGGGAGCTTGGTCCGCTGAACAATTGTCACGGGAACACAAATTCTTGATGGTCCAACACTAGGCTCAACGTCATCCCCAACCAAGAGAGGATTCGTGTCCCAGAACCACAACATGGTTCCCTTCATAGCAATCCACTCCACGATGCCGCATTTCTTGAAGTGTGGACCTGCAAGCACTTCTATATGGTCCCCGATTTGTATAGATTCGGCCTCAGGAAGAGGCTCCAAGTGTTGCAGCGAGGGTAGCCATGTTTGAAGCATGTGATGCAAGGGGCGACGGTCTACGTAGTACCTTGAAATGAGTACCTATGTAAAGCGTTAGATCGATTTGATTGAATTTAGGGAAAAAGTTACCTCTTCCTTGGAAACATCCTGACAAACGTGAAACATATCATCACTAATCTGAACAATATGCCCCTCCAACCCCATGTATGAACCTGCTACCACTCTAACCTCATCGCCGACACAAAAGACACGCTCCACATCCTCGAGTGGAACATCCATGTCGCTTCGCCTATATCGCCTTTGTACAGGCCATATTTGATTCTCACCCACGCTGGGTTGGGGAGTTTGGTGCAAGAATTATCGACCGCTTCGCGTTCTTCATCTGGGATTAGAACATACTGTTTGACTGCGAAAGTGTGCGAGGTTGGAAGTGATGCTGTGATAGTTCTGGGGCTATCTGCCACAACGTAGAGCTGACCTGCCGTCCAAATCGACACCGTAACATGAAACCCTTGATGACAAAGGTGCTCGGCAATATAATCTGTGCTACTTCCTGGCATGTCATGAGAGATATGTTGCGCCAAAATTAGTTTCGAAAATGTACTGTTGACATGAAGGCAATACATTCTGCCTCCGATCACACGGGAGGACGGGACAGCGATGCAATGGCGAGCTTGGCACAATTCTGATAAACTAGGTGCGGTTCCTTCAACCCGATCGAAAATGTTGTTGAATGTTGCAGCCAACCTATCCTTGGCTGATGGTCCAAAATTGCGCACAACCTTCAATGACTGCTCAGAAACGCCATCACTCCCCCTTTCTTCATCATCATCTTCTTCTTCCTCGTCGTCTTCATCTGCTTCAGTGATGATGTATGGACTTGGCTAGACATTTATTTAGCACCAAAACACATCAAATTCATCAGATATATACTTACTTCGGGACGTCTACCCGATCATTGAACACGAGTGATTGAGCGACCAACTGTCCTGGACTACATTGAGATTTAGAATTGAAGTCATCACTAATTATGATAAACTTACTTGAGAGCATCTACGGAGTTGTTGAACGGAAGTTCTTGACAATAAACTGCCCGTCCTTGATGAAGACGAGGGAAGGGGTATGTGACTGGTCTTCAGGGCGTGGAGGTTTGCCAAGGCGATGCTATTATCGTCATCACCAGAAAACAATGCATCTCTGGCATCATTCCAGTCGTCTGCAACGTATTGGTTGCCGAGGTAAGCAGAAAACACCTGTTCCATCTGAGGGTACGTCATATCCGTGGTGAGATACTGCTCAAGAATCTCCCATGCGGCTGGGTCTGCCAATGGCGACAGCTGACAATTTCCTGTCGTACCAACAGGCTTGTGAATGACAATATCGGGAATATACACATTATGACTTACCGTCATCGACATCGATCCTGACGCGTTTTGGAGCATGTTCACCATCATCAAATGCCACGTGTTTGGACATCCTATCTGAAACATGTCAATCCTTACATCACATAGTAATGAACTCAACACCTCACATACTATGCATGATAATCTAGATCATCCAAGTTTCAAGTAGTACTAGTTGTAGGAGAAAGAAGTGTGGAGACGCGCATCCTACTAGTATTTGAGGTGAATTAATAATCCGGCTTAGTAATTGATAAGATTATGATGGCAGTCTCGTCAATCTCAGCTAAAGTAACTACTACTGACATGTACATGTAAATAATTGGTCATACGAATATTTTGACGATGGTGTTGCTAGTGTCCGAAAGAAGTTTCAAATGACGAGCGTGGGTTGATATACTGAACGATTCAGATGATTCAAACTCAGCCGGCAGTGCCCAGACCCATCTGCAAACTCAGCAGCAAATAATTACTGTCAAATCACACAGAGATATTCAGTTAGAACCAGATATTGATTGCTGTGACAAGAGTACAAAGTATTGTAAAGCACTACAATGTAAGGAACCTAGTGCTAGGGATCCGCACAGGTAAACTCCCGCATACTGGCAGAGCCCATAGGGTATGACGAGTTCAGACCCCAACACGATCTTGACCTCACCCCGCAATGCGTACGACTCCCTCCCTTTGGCGATCGCTGCGCGCATCCCAATCTCGTCCACCTACGTAAGCACTGCCAATTCCGATGGCCAGTCCAAATCCACCGTCAGGGCTGAGGCTCCCAAGGCTGTCCGTACTCTCACTGTCATGATCTGAGAATGAAGATGTCTGCATTGCACTCCATCCTTGTGACTGCTGCCCCTCGGCATGTGAGGGCAATGTTGATGACGACACAAATCGGCCACAAGGCGGGTTGGGTGGCTGAAGCAATCCAGATGTGGACGGGAACGAGCTAGACCTGGGCACAGGGACTGCTGTACTTTGGGGCGACATCTGTATGGATGCCAACGAAGGCAATGGTGTGCGAGACCTGGAGTGAGACTTTGATCTGGAACGAGATCTCGAGTTGGAACACGATAGGCCAGCCGATGGCTTACGCTCATGTCGTGACAAGCTTGCAATGGAATAGGATTTCGGGGATGGAAAGGCTGGGCGCATAGTCAGGATAGGCAAGTTAGCAGGTGTAGGTTGTTGCAAAATACACTCTTGCTCTTTTGTGATTGTCTACACTTGATTAGGTGCAGGGGGTATGACTGTAGACGAGGATGACACAGAGGTGGCAGAGGCAGGGGGTGGCTTGCATCAGATCAGGCTCCGTACTAGGTTCCATGTTCAACACAAGCCGAGGTGACAGGCACATAGTCGACACCGAAACAGCTGATATCGTTGAAGAATCAGAAGATGAGGATGACGCAGAGGTGAACTTCTTCTTTGGTGGTTCTGGTGGTGGGGCTGTAACTACAGGAGGTACCCGTGGAACCTCCGGGCTCAAACTTGAACCTTGTTCCTCGTGCGTTCGTGTTCGTGCCACATCAGCATTTGCTGACGTGTCATATGGCCGTACGCCTGATGGCGTAGAGGGCTCGGATAGTATCCATGCTGGTGTTGTCGTTGGTGTTGGCAGCCTCGTTGTTGTGCTGTTGGGGGCTGCTGCAAATGGCTGGGGATAGATATAGCCGTGGCATTGCTGGTGCTGGAGTTGGACGTTTGACATGGAGACGGTGAAAACGATGGTGCTGGGACAAACATTGTGGTGGGTGACATGGTACCGTCAAAAGTCTCAGTACCAAGCAACATCGAGAGGCAGGAGGTCCTGTATATTCTCAGTTTGTGTGAAGCTCTGCGAGTCGGATCGTGTGGCGCGTTACATACAAGTCAGCTTGGGCGGGGGTGAAAACTATGAACGACGCACATCAAAAAGTGACAATAATAGAGCATATAAGCTTAGGAGAGCATGTGCAGTAGCAAGGTGGGGGTAAAAGAAGGCATGAGAGCAGAACAAAGACGAGATCACCATGAGGTGGGAGGTATGTGTTACAAGAACATCTAGACGCTTGGGCCCCTACCATTTTTCTCCTAATACTCCTCGTATCAGCCCTCGCGTCATACCCTTACCCCGACCTTACCCTTGTCATCCTTGTCATCCTCGCATTCCCTTTCACCCTCTACTTGTCGCTTCAGCAAAGCCAGTACATCTGGTCGGACCCTTTCGCTGACGAAGCATACCCATGCTCCGTTTCACCACCTGACTGATCCTGTGGACAGTCCCCCTTGCCCTTACCATCTGGATGGTAACCTATGATACGATGCACGACGCATCCCCTTTGCCCCATTTCCTTTCTTGATCTCTGACTCAGTGCGCAGTCGCACATGTGACTTATACTTGGATCCGCAGCTGCACGATCGTGCCCCTGCATGTTTCACTTCTTATTCCGATCTCTGACTCACTTTATTATCTAGCACGTTCTACCTAGACCGAATGTGCCTTCCTGTTATGGTCTTACCCTTTACCGATTGCCTCTCCCGGTAGTACGAGTTATCATCCACTAATACGCGTCCTATCCTCTATATAAACTCGCTACCATGTACTATATTCCTTAACTTGAATCTACTTGGTTCTTGACCTCCTACTCTCACCAGAGTGATCCTTCTGCCTCGCCAGCAGTCTATATTCTATCTTCTTATCTGCTCCTCGCGGATAAGCCTATAGTCTCGACCTTTACTCATCGACTTCGTCGACGAGCAAAGCCCCTGTTAACTAGTCGGACTTCTGTCCTTCTAATTAACGACGATCCTTACGATTAACCTTCGGGTGTCGTAAGCCTAGGCCGATACCGCTTATCGTCTCGCAACCGCGTGACATAAGCTACCCGATTTGGACATAGGCGTCAAATCGTACTTGCCGAAGACACGCCAAGTACGACCCCTAACCTTGGGCTAGCCCAAGGACGTCCTCGACCGTTGACGACACAAGCTCTGTTTGAGCGTCGCCAACAGATACCATCCAAGTCGTAACAGTATGCGCATAGTCCAGAGCGCATATATCATGCTAGATCGAGTGTCCGTACCTTGTATGCACCATTGGAGGGATCAGCCGAGAAAGGGTACTAGTAAGGGCGGGCAAGAATGGCTGGGTACCCTGGGCAGGTGAGAGTGGATACAGACCCAGGGCAGGCAAAAGTGGGTGTAGACCCAAATGGCACAGGAATGGCTGAATCCCGACATCAGCCATTCATACTGCATGCTCTGCCCCACCAGTGTTTGCATGAGCGTTCTGCTGTGCTCCGCCGGCAAGTTATTCTCTGCAGACGACACGGTGAAGTCATTCAAGACTAAGCGGCTCAATGAGACAGGCGTGTGCAAATCGCTATTGTTCAGAGCGCAGTGCAAAGCGCTGCGCGCAGCCTGGATGTCACATGGACAGGATACATGTTTGCTGCCAAACTTGCGTTCTAGCACCTTGTGGTACCTGGGTAGAGATGTCCACACTGGGGTACAGTGACACTGGAGACACGAGTTACTCAAAAAGGTGTACTGAAATGGAATATACGCAAAGAACTTACAGATAAGTTGCGCACAGGCATTTGTATGAGGATGTCAAATAGCTTCAGCTTCTTTGTCAGTGGGTCCATCGCCTCGTCATCACCACGCTCTACACGAAGGGAAATCTTAAGTATGTGATTGACAGTGACATTGCTCTTTCTGTTCCGATTGGAGAAATTAATGAGGAAGCAGTGTTGAGGAAGCTGCAGTGCATGATGAAATGTCCATGGCCCTGGACCCATGACAACCATGGCCATCTCGTTCTCGTTGTCATTAGTGTTTAAGAGTCGGTAAAGAGGTGATTTTCGAAATGCCTCCGGCTCTCAACCCCAGGAGGGCGAAAATGGCCTTCCACTCTCACCAGCCATCTTGCTCATGATCTCCAGGCCGTTGATCAAGAAGAAGAATGTGCCAGTCTCGTTGGCTACCGCACGAGCCATCAATGTCTTTCTAGTACTGGGGGGACTGAACATCAGAATACCACAAGGAGGTTTGATACCGATGGAATGGAAGAGTTGCAGGTGGCGTAATGGCAACTCGACGAGTTCACGGATCTGGGCCATTTGCTTTCGACAGCCACCAATATCGTCATAGCCAACATCTGCAAGATTTGCTTCCTCGTCTTCGCGCTTGATAGGGTCACCCTCTGTGGAATGTTCAGTGGCCAAGAATGGCTGCAGGCCAAGAGTGGCAAAGAGTGGCTGCTGACCCCGAACGTGCGAGAGTGGCTCCAGACCCAGAGCGGACGAGAAGAGAGAAAGGCAGCTGATTAAGGCAGAAAGTGCAGATGGGGCTGAAGGAAGGGAGAGTTCAGCTAAATAATATGATGAGTGTTGTTTATGCAGTTTACAAATCAAAACCCATGAATTGGAGCAGCAGATTCTGAATCCGTTTCCGAGTCAATCATTAATTTCTTAATGTCGTCTTCCACATGTTTCACAGTAAACTCGCCTAAGAACCTGAAATTAGATAGACTTAAGAAACCACATAGATGTTGACTTACTTGGTTTGCGTTCGGTCACAACAACGCCGCATCTTTAAAACACAGCTTTTAACTTGCTCAAATTGAGGTCACAGTCCGTTGTCCCAGATACTGTTCCAGTGGGAATAATGGCTTCTTTGACTGAAAGCTGTGTGACAAGAGACTATTCTAGTGAGGCGAGAGTGGCGACAGTCTGTGAGTAAACCCACCTCCAGATTCGAGAAAGAATCATTGTCAATGAAATCAGCAACTCCGAACTCCCTGACACTGGTGTCCGTGAAGGCAATGCCAACTGACTTGATCTTGGCTTTGTTCATGACCGAAGCTGATGATATTTTGACAGCTAAAATGATAGGTGCCGATGTAACATTGGAACTGGCAAGAGAAGGTCTTCCATGGCTTGGAGATTTCCAGGTGATGCCTTTCAAATGATTACATCATGGCTATAAAGACAAGACATGACTTGCTCACCTCTTTTTTCAAAACAAATTTGGAAGCTTTCCTTCCCTTCCCTGGTGCAGGCACCCAGATTTCCACGCGCAGCTGTTTAGATGTGAGGGCATCTCGCAAAAAGGAGTGAGCCAGGGTATGGCTAAGCGTAACAACCACCAGCTAGATACTTGAGGATAGAGTTGGTATGAAAGATGCGCGTTGCAACGTAGTGAGCATCCTGCCTGTGGACAGAGTAGTAGTCTGTGTGATCAAATAGACGGATCGTTCCAGTTTCAGGAGATTTCTTTGGGAGTTTGGAAAAGAATGTAACGAAACCGGGGTCAGAGGCTGGTGTCGCGTCAGAGTTAAATTCGATGAACAATCGAAGACTCACTCAGTTCATGCTCTGCATCTTTTTCCTTCCCATGCATGAGAGTTGCATGAGAGCCATGCTACTACTTTTTGACCTGGTAGTAAGAGTTGCGATAAGAAAGAGACTCGGATGTCAACTTGCGATCCGACGTTGGGGCACTCTGGGGCACTCCACAATATCTCTGTGTAGAGTTCGGGTACTGCCAGCAGAGTTTCATTGTCAATGTTGTTCAGTATATCAACCCCATGTGGGTGCTCTCGTTCTTCTTTTCCCAACTTCAAACTTGTAGTGCACTGTACTAGATGAGATAGCATATAGTGAACAATATAATACTGGAATACTTGTAGCAGTTGCACTGCACACATGGAAGTTCGGAATAGTTCAAGTAGGTAAAACTGATCAGTGAGATATGATCCTGTTCTGACTGAGATTCAATGTAAAGAACACAGATGATGGCCCTGCTGTGCAGATTGCTGCAAGGGACACATACTGCCATGCTCGTCATTTTCCAGTAGGACGCACTGAATCTGGACAAATGGATTGTTTCCAGGCATAATGCATCGCCGGTACGTAGGCTTTCCCAATGAATTTCTCAATATTTACTGAATCAAATATTAGCCATTCGCCATGCTTAATTGCGGAGCACACTTACACCTGTAGCCGCAAGTGCTGGTTGCGCATTCAGCAACATATTCCCCTTGCCACATTCCACGGCTCTCCCTGAACACCGATGACTCGACATATGTGTCACCCGTCGCACAAAGACAACACAGGTATCGAAAGTCATGGATCTTGCGATATGCCTCGAATTGTGAGGGGTGGATTTTATCCCCACGTCGGTTAGCTGGCCTGTAGGGTGGGTTCTATCATGAGTGAAGAACTTATGTAGTCCAAACTTACCATTGATACGTTGACAGCTCTCTCATTTGAGCGTGGTATTGAAGTATACCGTGGCGAGAAAACATAATTTGAACCAGCTGCCGCAGAACGTTGGGGTCAGCTTCGTATACCTCAGGCTCGAGGTCCGACCAATCAGACTTTGGTGAAGATGGCATCAATATTATAGATGGGAATTGAGCTGATGTCTGTCCTGGGGCTTATATAGGCTGTGGGATAAGGTTCCTACCCGCCTATATTGCGTTAGTCATGCCATCCTCAAGCAAATTTGGCAGCAGCTGTGCCATGCTGCAATACCTGGTGCCGTGCCATCAATTTTTCTAGCGTATTTGATTGTGAGTGCATCATTTGATTTAAAATCAATTGCAATAACAGAATTCAAGCTTCAGTCATCGATCTATGTCCAAAACAAATTATACCTGCCTATGCAAGAGAACTTTTACGGCCCAAAATTATTTTAGCCAACACCAGCGCTCATGCTCGCATATGAAAAAGCGATTATCATTGGCGATATCTTCATTCAAGGAATTCGTAGGATGCAGGAAAAGGACACGCGCCTCTCTTGGATCGCTGAGTGACGCATCTAATGTGCTCACCACTCATCTCAGCCCTGAAGATGCCAACACTTCAGCAGCAACACATTGTCATGATGCTGGGGTAGTTCCACCACCTACCCGATTACCATCCTCCGGAGCAGGGATCGCGCCCCCAGATCGCAAAGGAGGTGATATTGAAGAAGGGGAGGATGTCAGTTTAGCACAGCGGAGAACGTGACATCAGAATCATCAGCTGCCCCTCAGATTCAGGGACGTGCTTCCTCTGCCTCCCCCTACAGTGCCTATGGAAGTGCGAGACCATCCTCCAGAATCTACTGGATCCGTCATCGTGACAGATGAACGACCCGCCTTACCTGTGCGCAAGATTTTTCGTACCCCCTCAAATATTTTTGGGTTAGTGCGCCAATACTTCTCTTCGGAACCTCCATCCCATGATCCAGAAGAGTACATCACTCTTGCCGACCTCTCGCTCTTACCAGGCAGCCCTAATGTCACCGAAGGACCAACTTTAAGCAATGACTCTCAGTACCATCCCTATCCAAATCGCTCATCTTTCCAGCTTGGCGATTGGTATTGGAATCAAGGGGTCCAGAAGTCGCAAGGTGACTTCACTAAACTACTGAAGATTTTGGGCGACGACAGTTTTGATACCGCTGAAGTGACTTCTACCCATTGGAAGCAAGTCAACTGTCAACTGGGCACAAATGAGTACGATGTGGAAGATGGTGACAAATGGGTCGATGAAGATGCCAACTGGAAAAGAACTCTGATTTCTATTGAGGTTCCCTTCTGGCGCACCACTGACACGCCAGGCTCTCAATCGTACCAAGCCACCGATCTTTACCACTGTTCCCTGGTCGCTGTCATACGCGAGAAGCTCGCCAATGCTCGAGACAACAAACTTTTTCATTACGAGCCATATCAACTTCGTTGGACTCCTCCCCACCTGGATGGTGAAGTTCCCATATATGGGGATATGTACACGTCTCCTGCTTTCCTCAAGGCCCACAGTCAACTGCAAGAATTGCTGGGGGAACCAGGCTGTGACCTCCCTCAAGTAGTAGTGGGCCTGATGTTTTGGTCCGACGCGACACAACTTACTTCGTTCGGAAATGCTAAGCTTTGGCCCACGTACATGTACTTCACAAATGAGTCTAAATATCGACGGTGTAAGCTGTCCTGTAACTTGAGCAATCACATTGCTTACTTTGAGATGGTAAGCCCCCTAATATTGTGGGCTTTGATGTTTCCCTAATTCAACACTTGTAGCTCCCCAAATCATTCAAAGATTTTGCTGGCGGGGCCAGCGAGGGTGCCACTCACTGCTGTCGAGAATTATTCCAGGAGCAATGGAATATCTTATTGGATGATGAGTTTGTAGATGCTTACATGCACGGAATAGTCGTTCACTGTTGCGATGGCATCACGCGCAGATTTTATCCTCGAATTCTGACATACTCTGCTGATTACCCCGAGAAGTGCGTAATTCGTCCTTGGTTCAGTAGCGTTGATCTAACTTAACCAGAGTACTTATTGCGACAGTTAGAAATCTAGGAGGGTGCCCGTGCCATCGCTGCCTCATTCCAAAGGATCGGGTGCAGAATGTGGGAAGGCCTCAGGATAGGCAGGAATGCCAGACCCTGGCGCACAATGCTCAGAGCAGAGAGACTCTGATCAGCACTGCACATAAGTTGATTTACGAGAAAAACTATGCAGTTAGCAGCGTAGCGGTGGAAAACATCTTGAAGGCACAGTCCTGGGTACCCACCTCAGTGAGACTTAATCTCAAATTACTGACTAGCACTAATCATCCCTCAGAACGCTTTCATAGATAAGCTCGGCGAATTGGGTTTTAATATTTTTTGTGCTCTGGTGGTAGATCTTCTCCACGAGTTTGAAATCAGCATATGGAAGATGTTGTTTATCCACCTATTGCGAATCCTTTCAGCACAAGACAAGGGTTTAATAGATGAATTAGACAAGAGGTATGATATCATATTCCGTGTTGCTTTCTCCATCCAGCTGACCTCAACCTTCAGATATAGGCAAACCCTGACATTCAGTGCAGCTACCATTCGAAAGTTTTCGACTAATGCTTCCGAAATGACGCGTATGGCTGCTCGAAATTTTGAGGATCTCCTGCAGGTATGAGCCCACAGCATATTGATATCGGATAGGCTAATGATTATGTGAACAGTGTTCTATCCCTGTATTTGATGGTCTTCTCCCCGAACCTCATAACGGAACTGTGCTGAAGTTGCTATTCACTATGGCTCATTGGCATGGGCTGGCAAAGCTTCGGATGCATTCTGATTTGACTCTTGAGGTCATGGACGAAGTAACATCGGCGCTCGGGCAACAATTTCGTAAATTCAAAGCTATGGTTTGCGATGCGTATCAGACCCGGGAATTGCGTAAGGAGGCTGAAGCTCGCGCCCGACGCCTTGCGAAGAAAGCGGGGAAGCAGGCAACAGTGCAAAAAGGAAAGGGAAAACAAAGGTCTGGCCTCTCAACGCAAGGGCAGGAGGAAGAGTCGGGGAGAGTTGTTCAGAGTGTACAGCGCATGAAGACTTTTAATTTTCAAATGTATAAATTTCATGCGTTAGGAGACTACGTGTCTATGATACGTTGTTATGGCACGTCTGACTCCTATAGTACTGAACTGGTATGTCTTTATCTGTTTAGTCATTTGCTTAACTGATTGACCTCTTCAGGGAGAACTCGAACATCATTCTCCCAAAGCCAGGTATCTATGTACTGATCGCAAAACATTTGTGAAACAGCTTACTCGAATCGAACACCGTCAAGCTCGTATTTGCCGTATCGGGGACAGAACTGTTCATCGTCCCCATTTCGAAATTTCCGAGTTGGTGACACATCCTGAAGCTCATCACCACATTGGCCTGACACAAAAGTGCTATCTACACATAGGATCGTACCTGCGCAGCTACAAAGGTGATCCTGCCATCATAGTAAGTACAATGATGAACCGTCGAGAAACTTTTAACACACTCTCAGAATTTTCTTCCGAAACTGAAGAGTCATCTATTGTGTCGCATCAATACGTCGAGAGATTCTCCAGGCTACATCAATGAACACAACATCAATACCATCATCAAGGACAACCAGATGTATTGGCACAATATCGCAAGGTTTAACTACACAACCTATGATGTTCGCAGATCTCAAGATGTGATTAACCCGAGGACTTCCCATTGTAACGTCATGGTCTTCCGCTCCAACACCGACACACAGAACATGGGGCATAAATATATGTACGCGAAGGTACCAGGTATATTTCACGTGAATGTGATCTTTATCGGCACTGGCATGATCGACTACACTCCCCTTCGAATGGAGTTCTTATGGATATGCTGGTACGAGCCCATAAATCAGTGCCCTACCTGGGAGGCTTCCACTCTGGACCGACTTACCTTTCCACCCCTAGCGCATGAGCACTTGTTTGACTTCCTTGATCCTGCGGATGTCTTGAGGGGTTGTCATATCATACCGCGTTTCTCCTGCCACAAAAAACATGTGGATGGATTGGGTATATCCGCAAGTGCGGGAGATAAAGATGATTGGTCCAAGTACTTTGTTAATCAGTGAGTCCGTCTTATTGTGCTATTCATCAATTATATCAAGCCCTACATGTCAGGTTCGTGGACCGCGACATGGTTATGCGCTTCCATTTTGGACTTGGTGTTGGCCATGTTTACTCTCACCATCACGCTGCGCATACAATTCAGCAAGATGGTATGGCAGCGCAGTATCATGTCAGAGAAGCTGATGATGATGACACTGCATTTTTGGAGGATGATAAGGGCCCGCAAGATGAGGAAGACGATGACGATGATGATGATGATGATGACAATACTCAGATGAATCACCCTGATGAACAGTGGTATGGTAGTAGTCAGGAATCGCTGGTAGAACAGTTTGAAGAGATGTATGCAAGTGAAGTAGCATTAGATTACAAGAACTAGAACACATTACATTTATGCACGTAATAATGTTTGTGTCTGGGCTACTTCAGGCATCTAATGGCGTGCAACGTTGCATCAAAAGCCACTCTGGGCGTCCGATGGCGCCCAATGCTGCATCAAAGGCTACTTTGGGCATCTGATGGCGTCCAGTGCTGCGTGGATGGCTATTATGAGCATCTGATGGCGCCGAAGTCTCTCGGTTAAATCGAGTGTTCAAATTTTAACAAGGTATGTATTTGAAATTTTTTGGCAGTGCGATAGTAATTGATGCCAGGATGCATTTTGCGATGGTGCCAGTGTATGTCGCTTAGTCTAATGCCGAAATCAGAGCACCAAAGGCTATTTTACATACTTAAATGATTCTTTGCCATTGTCGCAGGTAGAATGGCTTCCTCCTCGAGCATCCCTCACAATCATCATCATATGGGCGAACCAATACTGTTCGATTCCTTTATATACGATACCCTCGGCCTCATACCTATTTCTGTGTGTTTCTTGTGACCTTTTGAGCTCAGTTCACCCAACTTACTAGGTTATTTTAGGGCAGCTTCGTCAATGTGGATGATGTCGACTTCATCGGGTATTTGGCTTTGGGACTTAAGCCGACGTTATACCCTCTATATGCAAGTACTCATATTTCTAAAGTATTAACGTGTTATTTATTTTGGACCTAGTGTCGCCCAATGCTGCATGACGATGTACGTGGTTGATTTTGTGGGAGGGCTATATACTCACTCCTTCCTAGCTGAGAACACAGATTTCTCTGTATGGTTACGTTTCAACTTCAATCGTGCATTTTTCAGCCTTCGAAACAGAACAAAGCAAGGAAGTCCCAGTATATGTTAATTTCGTAAATCAAACATCTACTGTGTCTGCCCATCCGCTGAGCAGCCTTCTAGCTTCAACCTGCGATTGAATGGTTGAACTTCCCTGCCAAATCTACGAGGATGGGCCCTGACAATCGCTTTTATGTCGTATACGACTTGGTAAGTCTGCCTTTCATTTCCATATATCTCTCGCGTGACAATACATCTTAGGTTAATTCTGTCAACTCTACCACCGTTGTTCATATCGCACACCATCCCACCGGCTATCACCCTTGGTCTGACTTCACTACTCTAGGTTCCATGTACGATTTGTGCAACAGCGGCAGCCCTGCAATCCTCCCCTCTTCCTCTACATTGTTGTCAAGCGACGTAACACAGACTCACACTTCAAACGAGGCCAAATTCATAACAGGCGCGCACCACAACCAGCATGTAACATCCGTAGCTGCAACCAGTGCTCAAACAGCCGCGTCATCATTGTCGACGATCTATTCATTGTTACGACTTGGATGGTATCTGTTGGCGATGCTCAAACAGAGCCTGTGTCGTCAACGGTCTGTGGACGTCCTTGGGCTAGCCCAAGGTTAGGGGTCGTACTTGGCGGGTCTTCGGCAAGTACGATTTAACGCCTATGTCCAAATCGGGTAGCTTATGTCACGCGGGTGCGAGACAATAAGCTATATCGGCCTAGGCTTACGACACCCGAAGGTTAATCGTAAGGATTGTCATTAATTAGAAGGACAGAAGTCCGACTAGTTAACAGGGGGCTTTGCTCATCGACGAAGTCGATGAGTAAAGGTCGAGACTATAGGCTTATCCGCGATGAGCAGATAAGAGGATAGAATATAGACTGCTGGCGAGGCAGAAAGGATCACTCTGGTGAGAGTAGGGGGTCAAGAACCAAGTAGATTCAAGTTAGGGAATATAGTACATGGTAGCGAGTTTATATAGAGGACAGGAGATGTATTAGTGGATGATAACTCGTACTACCAGGAGAGGCAATTGGTAAAGGGTAAGATCATAACAGGAAAGCACGTTCGGTCTAGGTAGAACGTGCCAGATAAGAAAGTGAGTCAAAGATCGAAATAAGAAGTGAAACACGCAAGGGCACGATCGTGCAGCTGCGGATCTAAGTCGCATGTGCTACTGCGCACCGAGTCAGAGATCAAGAAAGGAAACAGGGCAAAGGGGATGCGTCATGCATCATATCATAGGTTACCGTCCAGACGGTAAAGGCAAGGGGACTGTCCACAGGATCAGTCAGGTGGTGAAACGGAGCATGGGTATGCTTCGTCAGCGAAAGGGTCCGGCCAGATGTACTGGCTTTGCTGAAGCGACAGGTAGAGGGCGAAAGGGAATGCGAGGATGACGAGGATGACAAGGGTAAGGTCGGGGTAAGGGTATGACGCGAGGGCTGATACGAGGAGTATTAGGAGAAAAATGGTAGGGGCCCAAGCGTCTAGATGTTCTTGTAACATTCATGGGTCACATACTCGGTCGGCATGATGGACAATGCATCCACCAGCGCTCATACATCCCAGGTAGGCCCCAGATCATCCCGCACCACTTCTGCGCGACAAAAGGGAAAGGCGCCCAAAAAGGACAAGGTTAAATACGAAGGAGGGCTGAAAAGAGTGATCAAAGATGCCGATAATTGGAAAGAGGCCCTTGCGTATCTCCGGGCCCTACTACGAGTCGCAGTTTGCCTCGGCCATATCGACAATCCCTTCCTGCTCAATTCTCAACGGAGGGCAACGGCCATTGACGATGTCTGGCCTCAGGCTCTCTCGCGGGCTAATATCAGTGCTAGTGAATTGGAAGATGGTGAGGAACTCAATCCCTTTGATACCTACTGGAAATTTTGACCTCTTTCTAGTCAAATCGTCTAAAAGCAAGGACAAAATACTCAATCTTAACCAATGTCCCTGTCGACTTACTTGTACAGTATCCAACCCCGGCTACTGTGTACGAACAGCTCTGCGAGACGGCTGCTACCCTCGTTGCGGAGCACAATGACGTGGGTCACCCGGCGCTCATGGCGACCTTGTCCGATCTATGCCACATTGTGTAAGTTCATACGCAATCTGAATTCCGCACTACTAACTACTGCAAATAGTGCCACTGATGTCTATCGACTTGGCCGAAGTGACAATTAAGATCCTTACACGCAACATCTTGTTCATATGTCATTTACATCAGTCTTGTTTTACAAAGCAATGTTTGGTATCCGTTGAATTACAGACATATTTGAGGTAGTATAAGATTGACTTGCCCTCGCTGTGTATTTTTGTCTGTCAAGCATACAAGTTGCATGCAAGCAAGTCCGTAGCTCTCAAATGCAAACAGGATACATATACATTTCAGAATCAAGACACGCCAAACGACATACGAAACACTCTACGCAAACAGGATACATTTACATTCGAATTCAGAACACGCCAAACACCATGAGAATCACTCTCCACTCAAACAAACTCCAAGCCCAAGAGGAGCTTAATCTCACTCAACTCTTTCCATAGTTACTTCAAATTGTCTCTTTTTTCCTCGAGTATGAGTGTCAGTATGCATCTGTCGCGACGCGACATTGGAATGGGAGGGCGGGGAGGACATGCTGCATGCGGATGGGTCTGCGCATGCTCTTGCTCATCCTGCACGATCGTCTGCACATAGTCCCAGAGAGCCTGGTAAGTACAGCTTGCAGTTAACAATACGGAGTAACTGACGATAATCTAAGACTTACCATCGCGGACGTCGTGATCACAAATCCAGACTGTGGCGCACCTTGTTGCTGCACCTATCGCCCCACATCGTCAACCTTCACGCACTGGATGGGCATCTGTAAGGTACGTCTATCACATACGTTATTATCAACCGTGCTTCCATCTAAAGCTTGCTGAATCTGTTTCAAACGAGTTCGTCAGCCCTTTCTCCTCAACTGTCGCCAACGGCTTACCATGTTTGTGCCTACGTTATGTTGGAGTTGATCCATTGAGTTGCGAGAGAGATGTGTTCGATCGATGAGGTAAGCTGATTTAATGGTACTAGGTTCAAAGTCAGGCTTACGTAATACGAGAGTTGAAGGTGATTTCTGTTCTGCCATGTTCAAGTCATGCTTCAATGTTCTTGTCAGTATATCATCGTTCAGGCGCCTGTCACTCCTGCGATCGCTGTTGCAGTGCTCACCCCTCAAGGTAATGCTATCTCGTCCTCTTGTGCAGCTTCAGGCTGAATAGGTATGTTTTCAGCCCGTCATTGTAAATCGAGCTCTGCAGAATATACTTTAACATCCTCTTCCTCAGTTCTTCAAAATCTGAAGAGTTGTCTCGAAGCTCATTCATTTTATCGCTGCTCTATTCCGGCTCCACCCCACCGACACATGTCAGCCTTTGAATGTCATTCCACTCACACGCATTTACGGCGGGACCATCTCTGCATCAGATTGAAATCTATCATTGAACATCTTCTGCTTATATAAGGCTGAAAAGCTGATACCTATACCATCCACTCTCGCCAAGCGGTCACCTTCCCCTAGTATATCTATTTCAAGCCAGCTTGGTGCGGTGCCAAACATGGATCCCATACGCATGTTGAGAACCTGTCATGTGTTCCCACGTATGTTATCTTGTTTTAAGTTATTCTTAGGCGTCAGGATGCTCACTCCTTGTCAGCTTTCGGACATGCAATGAAGGCACCACGCGCTGTACATCTTTAACCTCCTAAAGAACCTAATCAAACCCTCTTCCGAGGGTCTCCCCCATCATCGATTTTATTTCACACTCTTGGTTGGGTGTTTTATCCCTCCAAATTCATCTACTCATGCACAGCGCATTTCCTTCTTCAGCGCCCAGAACTTGACATGGCCGATGTGCCAATGCTATACGACATGTTCTATGGCACCTCAGATGACTAGAAGGAAGAGCATGGATGGATCGTTAGGTTCCTGTCTGACGGTATGACGAGCACAGAAGATTGGAAGGTGCTTAAATGCCGACGACATACATGAGAGTTTCTTTCTAGTCTTATGCAGAGCTCGGTTCACAATCATGCGTTGCGACGCGCAGTACTGGAGGTTTGTGGCGCCAACTCTCTCATCGACCCTTGATTCGAATTATTTTACAGGTGCTCGCCAACCTGACTTCTAATGCACAGACATGGACTTCCCTTGGTTTGAAGACATCTCTCCTGTCCTAGATAGAGATGCAAGTTCAAGCAACGACACAGCAACGACACAGCAACGAGCCGCTCTTACTACAATACACCCATCGAGTCCTGAAGCAGCATCCTGTCGACCTAACATTCTTTTTTGTTCCTCAAGTCGTTCAGGCTCTTCGCTTTGACCTTGGTGTGTATTTGGAGATCATCGCGATGTTCAAAAACATCTTCACCAGCATTGGGTCGACCCTCAATCATTTCCCTTAAAGGGTTACCGCAACTTGCACTGGAGTAAGTACCTTTTGTTTTTCATTCACACTGGACCACGCTCACATACATCATAGTGCAGTGTTATTGATGTGGTGGAGAAGAGACCGTTGCGTTCCAGCGTGCTTGCCTCAATTTCCGAGTCACCCATGGCCGCATATTCTGTTGCTTGTTATATCCTGCAAATCAAGGATCATCACAATGGGAATATCGTACATATCGGTAAGTTTTACCTGCCTTAAGAGTATGGCAACGGGTATTGAACTTGATTTCAGACTTTGGATTCCTGTTTGATATAGATGAGTTGTTCATTTCACCGCCGCCGATATGCTAACTGACTTCCTTCTTTCCTTGAATCCATAATGTCTCTTGAACCCATAGCACCTTTCAGCTGGTTTGGTATCAAAGTGTGCTCCATCAAACTGGTTGCTGCCTTGCGGCTTTGCACTGTCTTGAGACAGGTCTGGGAAGATTTATATGCCAAGCATCAGCGCCGTACTGGCGATAAACCCGCGTCTGTGGAGGAGAGGTCCTTCCTAAGAGACGCATGTACCTCACTCACAATCAAGTTTGGAGGAGAGGCCATCATAGGTACTTTACTAACTCGAACCTGCGTTATACATACTGACTGCTTGCCTCCACATTCAGGCCCTCTGCTCGGTGTTCCCCCATCTTTTGTGCTCTCAGGTGTTTCCCCTGGTGTGTACATCCCTGTGATACCATCCACATCACTCAGCACCGAGCTTCCGTTGTCTATTGTTGATGGATTCACGCGCGCATTACTTCTCTGCGGTCTCACATCTTTATCACGATACCTTGAGCAATTCTCTGATTATACTTCACAGGGAGTAAAGTTTGAACCCAGCTCCTTTAAGCTAACCCCCAAATGGTCGTTTTAATAGGTGGCAAATTCTCAAGGCTTTAAACTATTTCAACATCTGACGGTGAAGGCTTTTCTCTCCATCCGACCTCATGCAGATCAGCTTATCAGCACAGTCCAGCTCATGCTAGTAACCAGCCTCCCGTCATTCAATGGTGAACTGACCATCAAGCACCTCAAAGATCGGTTTGCGCTTGGATTGAATGAGCATCAAGCTACCAAATGGATGATGGGAATCATCTGCAATGCTCATGAAAATGTGGGGAGCACAGCTTACGATGAGTTCCAATGGGTGCGTAATTCTTGCTTGCAATCATTAGACATTCTCATATGATTTGCTCAGATATAAAATGGTCAGTCAGGTGCATGCTCGATGTGATCCCTTTGGGGCCTGAGGCGTTTGCAGGTATACAATAGCAATGCATCTGCTTACAATCAAGACGTGTGGAGTAAGCTGGTCGAGGACCAACAGACTAAGGTTCGGACGGGAGCTACTTTGATATATTTGTCTCGGAAGCTTACGGGTTTGTTACAGAATCTCATCCAATCCATATTGGATACCATTGCATGTTCCTGGTGAGCGTCAGAGCAAGTTCGGCAAGGCATGGTCTAAAATAACGCTCCTGCGTCTCTCCTCCATTACCTACATGAATATGAATATGCCATGTTTATGAATTATGGAATAATTGCACCCCCCCCCCCCCCCTCCTTTTTTTTTTTTCACAACTTGATTTTTCGCATGCGCTTTTGATATACTTAGTTGTCATTAGCTCACTGTACCGCAATAAACGATTTTGAAATAGGTGATTATGTAATTTTATATGTTGGTTTGATTGCCCTGATGGACGCCATCATAGTGCGCCATTGTGTCCAAACTAGGACAAGGTCGAAGTGCACTAACACCTGCCAACCACCCGTATATTACAATGTATAAGTATTCAACCATCGTGTGAATATCCCTTGAGCCTTTTGCTCCCTTACGAACTTTCAACATGTCAAATATCACTTCAAATTTTCTTTCTATTTTCCAGTCACCTTCGAACACCCTCCTTGAAATCGGACACACTGAGAATGCCCTACAAACTTGGCTCTGGAAACAAGGAGCCGAAATTGTTAGTGTCCTTACTTCATTTGAGCATTGGTCTCTCATAACCTTACCTTCAGCTTCCAGACTCCCTACTTATTGCAGCTTCCGTGCTGTTTGGATCGGTCGACCTGCATGACCTGATATCCCTCATTGACATGAGCCTTGTGGAGATCGCGATGCAAACACAACTCCAGCAAGAAGACAGTTTGACGGTCATCCCAGTGCAAAGAGGGCAATGCTTGATGGAGGAGAGAATGTATAGAGCACAAATGGAAGTTTTGTTGTTTAGTAAAGCTATGGCCAACTTGTGCGAAACGCTGAACACTACAACTAGTTCAATTGAGTCACGTAAGTCATTCTGTTTAATGGAATGCTGTACCAAAAAAACATCAAATTTATTTCTAGCTACATCGTGTCTTGCTCCAAAGATGCTGCCCGTGGATGCTGTCTATGTGGAATCATGCCAAGCACTCAGCTCAGCCAATTTCAACTGCTTCCAAGCTACTCAATACAAATGCATGGCATGGCTTTCTGCATGCCGCAAGGCATCACTTCTGGTGTCATCGCATTTGTACCACACCACAGAAGCTGGTAACAATGCCAACCAAACTCTACATGATTCTCTACAATATCCAAATCTTCATGAAAACCTCTTTAAGGTAAGCGCTTCTTACATATGAAGGACGTGGTGTTCTGACTTATTCAGCCCGGTGATCGAATTTTTAATCTACCGGGTTATTTGAAGCATTTTGTTGATGATGTGGCATATCGTGCATACCTGAGTGCATCCGTTGCAGAGTCAAACAAGTCTTTAGCATACCCCGACAATCGCGGCAGCTTTAAAGCAGAGTCCAAAATGTTGGATGAACTCAAGATTGAGTTCCGTATCATGTACTTGAAGAAGCAGCGCGCACAGGCTGAAGTTGATATGTTTGCTGAAGCAATAGCGCGTATTGCTATTGGTGGGTATGATAAACTTTCTGCCTCGAGTTCTCTCCATTAATGTGGCCGTTTGCTCGCAGATGGCATGTCTGCTGGAAGCGCTACAACATTCACATCACATTCACCTGACCATGCCGATGATTGGTTTGACGATTGGCACTCGACCTCATCTTTGTCTTCCAGTGCCTCCGGACTTCTGTGACACTCATGTTGCTGTACCACCATTTGTACAAGTAGGTGTTTCCCTTCAAAGACGAAGTATGTTAATAACTTTTACTTCTGTGTAGGTATTTTTTTGTATGTCGCCCTTATTGTACATTATTCTTACTGCCCTTTTCATCAACTTTGCCTATCAATTAACATTTACTTCGTGGCTGCGCTTTTGATAGGTAGCACATCTGGCGTATGATATTTATATTCTAGCCACACTTACCCACTTGTTCTGAGCTTCCTCTTATCATTCACATCAGGTTGATTCTGCTCATTTGTTTCGACACCAGTTTTTTTATGGCTTTGTCAACTCATATAACTTGACACACTTATATCCAGCACCCTCATAGTTATAGGGTATAGACTCTATTGTATCCTGTCTCTCGCTATATCATTTCTTGCCTTATGGAATTACTCAGATCTTAGTGCGAACTGCATGAACCTTATTCTTAATTTTATTTTATTTATACAAGTTGAAATTTGCGGCGCTGAAATCTAGAGGTGAAATAAAATGTGAGATCTTGATGTGTCCCACTTGGCTTATATGCGACTCAAGTATGGTACTGCTTTGTAATTACTTAGCACCCACAGTAGTCCAATGTTTGTAGATGCCAGTCGCACTGGTGATGGCCAGACAGGCAAAAGCAAGCAGGCAGCTATATAGTTATTGTAGCTTCCATGTAATTTAGATAGAGTATATCTCATTATCCAAAAAATTTCACAATGCGATATAAGTCTACTGAAAATGTGATGATCAGCAGCCATTCAATTACAGCACATGGGCGGGTTGGTTATCACACTGTTAACTGCTTCCAAGGCACACATCAATGTGATAATTTTCTGGCACAGTCATATCATAAGTTAGATATGTGGGACACCATAATAATCATATTTAAAGCTGGTATCACACTGTTGAATACTTCTATGACACACATCAAGGTGACGTGTTTCTGGGATAGTCATACCATACAGAAGATATGTGAGACATAACGATAAAGCTAGTATCATAGTGTTGAATTCTTCCAAGATATGCATCAAGGTGATGTGTTTCTGGCACAGTCATACCATACGGAAGATATGTGAGACACCATGATAATAATATTTAAGGTTAAAACATATCATACAATAATTTTGTTTGATTACCAATTGTATCTGCTCATATCAACTTCCAGTTGATTTCCTGATGTTTCCGAAGCGCCGCGATTGTACCGCGATAGTACTAGTGTGAGATTTCATTGACTCTGAAGTGTTCCTAAATCATGCAAAGGACTGAGTTTCATTGTTGAGGAATTCTAGCTCTGATCATTTGACTACTACAGTAATATGTCTTATTCGAAAAGAACAAGGTAGTCGTATCTTCGAAACAGCCACGTAGCCAACAAAAGAATGATCACATTGATTTCGACACATGCAAACACCAGGACGTACATTACGTTGTACATCTCGACATTACACTTTCTGAACCCAGTTGGCCTAGTTCTCGTATGAAAGTTATTGTCCACTCCACTAGAGAGTCTGTAATAATTCAGTTCTTGGAAACACATATAAATACCCAAGATACGCAACAAATGTTACAAAGTGTTTGCAGGGTAAGAACTCATTATGGGTTTTCTGGGTTTCGGGTTTCGGGCTCAGGGATCAGCAAAGGACTTCTGGCAAACTGTTGAAGACAATCTAATATTTCCATGTGAACAATTTTGCGAAATGTGTGTTTCCACTCATTTTGTGTTTCGGACTTCGAGCCTCGGCACTTGGCATTCGGGTCTCGGGTCTCGGCACTCGGTGAATCGATAAGTCACTGATAAGTTTCGTGGTTTTGCGATGGGACCTTCGTGAAATTTGTAAGAAATACCATATGGTGTATTGTGTCCAGTGGTCTGTTGTGAGCCCCAGGCTTCGAGCTTTGGCACTTGGCACTCGGCATTTGGGCCTCGGGTCTCGGCACTCAGTGAATTGATAAGTCACTGATAAGTTTCATGATTTTGCGATGGGACCTCTGTGAAATTTGTAAGAAATACCATATGGTGTATTGTGTCCAGTGTTGTGTTTTGAGCCTCAGGTTTCGGGCATCAGCACTCAGCACTCGGCACTCAGCACTCGGCACTTGGTACTCGGTACTTGGTACTCAGTGATTCAACCATTGAGTTTTGGATTTCAGTGTTCTGGAAGTTACACTTTCATGTCAACAATTTTGCAACATTTAGTCTTCCACTTGTTTCAAGTTGCAGGTGTCAGGCCTCGGCACTTGGCACTTGGCACTTGGCACTTGGCACTTGGCACTCGGGTCTCGGCACTCAGTGAATCAATAAGTCAATGATGAATTCCAGGGTTTTAGGATCGGCACGTGGTGAATTTTGTAAGAAATTCCATATTGTGTATCGCTTCCAGCCTTGGGTTTCGTGGCTTGTGTTTCAGGCTTAGGCACTCGGCACTAGGTGATTCAATCAGTCAGTGGTAACACTTTCAGTTTTGCAGTTTGGCTCTTGGCACTCAGTGATATGTCTCAGGACATCAATATTTCACACATTCCTGTGAGTATCTAGTGTCCAGTCTGGAGCTTCCGGTCATCAGGCGTCCGGAATTTGAGACAGTGATTTCTCATTGAAAAATGGATGTTGTACCATGGGATTCAATTTTCGGGCATTGGGACTCGGCAATCCGTGCATGTCAGACAAGTGCTTTATATATCTATATAGTAAACCAATACCTTGGCCTATACGTCTATACAATATCTCCCTACCTCGGCCCACCAGTCTATATCATAAATAATTTCCTGCACTCTCAGCCCACCCATTGATATAATAAATGTTTTACCGCTCACTCGGCCCACCCGTCTGTACAATTCACAATGACCTCGGCCCACCCGTCTATATAATAAATATTCCACCGCTTTCTCGGCCCACCCATCTACAAAATTATTCCTGTATGTCGGCCCACCTGGCTATACAATGTACCTTTACATCAGCCCACCCATCTATATAATAATGATTGCCTCTCATCTCCCTTCAGCCTAGCTGTCTATAATATACATGTCCATCCTACTGTACATATTCCCCGGATGGGCCCACCCATCTCCATCATTAAAAATATTCATCCCGGCCCATCCGACATCATTGAGCATATATATAACATTGGCATAGATGGGCCCACCTGTCTCCATTGGAAATAATATTTTCCCCGGCCCATCCGTCAACATCAGGGATATACATCACATCGGCCCATAGTCTGCTGGCCCGTATAATACGGAATTTGTCACTGAAGGGGCTCAATCATCATGGTGCAGGCCTTGACTCGAACCCTGGAACATTATGATCATGGCTAATCCATCAATTTTGGCAGGTGTTACCATCAGACCTTCTAGGATCTCGACTGCTCCACACTTCTGAGTCAGCTTACCATGACAGCCTATTCAGTACATACTAATCATTCAAACTTTCATCTGGATTTGGAAGACTGCCATAGCATGCCTCGAGGGTTGACTTACTACTTGAATGCGCCACCAGGCTCGAGGCCGAAAACTTGGGGTGCTCGGTCAAGGTTCATGCACAACTCATGATGATAGTATGTAATCTGTACCACAGGTGTTGAAGCTTAAATACAGGCCACCTTCCGAGTCGATGTGTTGGAACTGTGACCTTGGTAATACACATTGCCATTCTTTCTGTACTGCTGCACACCTCAAAATGTGCAGCAGTACTATCCACAGTATAGTCTTGGTTATGCCCACAGGTGTGTCTCATGCCCTTTTTGGAAGCACCGTCCTGAACCATCACAACCTGAATCACAGCACCGAGTCAAAGTCAAAGTCAACGTCGGAGCAACAGAGAGCTTACCTTCATACATGTTGACACCTGGCAAGCAGCCAGAACCTCGAGGGCAGTGCACCATTGACTTCAGCACTATAACCATGCATCAATGGATAGTAGCACCTCTGGTGATGGGAGCACCTTTCTTTACTATCAAGCCCCACCCCACATTCCTTGTCTTCCAACTAAGGTAGGGCTACTACAAAACCAACCAACCATGACATGGTGTGACAGCTGATGAGATGGCAGCGCCAGTTCTTGGTAATCTTACTTTGATAAACACTACAATCCCTTCTAATGTCCATAAGTCACACTACATGCACTTTTTAATGAATTGGGTCCCTGTGAACTGTACTATATAGTGTGCTCCATCATCCACAGGTTTCCGATTTTCTCTCCTTCATGTTATTCTAGAGCCTTCATCAGTTTTGCAATTCTGTCACACTTTCAATACATTTGTCACGTGAGGTTGGTCGATTTTGTAGTAGCCCTACCTTACTCCCTCACCACTAGCACAACCTCCCCAAATACGATATGAGATGCTATCTGCGCAATTAACACCAATCCCATCGCCAGTACAATTTAAAGCCTTGCCTCCACCTGCCTTAGTGTTGGGGCAAGACAAAGACAAAGGCTGCGAGTTCTTGGAAGAAGTGAACAGAAGACTGGAAATGGCCTGGGATGTAGAAAATACAGAGATTTGGGAGACTTGTGTCAGATTTCCTTGAGGATTAATATGTGATCATGATAGTACAGTCTTCCTTTGGAGTGGTTTCAGTCCTCGGACCTTCAATTGGTTGATTTACGCAACTCAGGCCACCTACATAAGGAAATGCCAAGTTTAGACTAAATCACTTTTCCCCCAACGACTGGCTGTTGACTGTGACCGTGACTGGCCAAAGGGTGCCAACTGGCCCAGGGTTCTCCAATGAAGCCTCATAGTAGTAAGTATATCATCACCCTCCTCTGAGCTCCAACCTTCATCTAATAATTATATCAAGAAGACCAGAAAACAAGCCTTACACAGCTCACACCTCCAGAAAAGACCAAGTCCCCACATCTAAGTTGCAATCATCCAAATTCCCAAACACGATGAATGATGTGGCGAACTCGGTGGACACACCATCCCTCCTCGATCGGACAAACCAATCATTTGTGTTAGCCTGTTACGACTTGGATAGTATCTGTTGGCGACACTCAAACAGAGCGTGTGTTGTCAACAGTCGAGGACGTCCTTGGGCTAGCCCAAGGTTAGGGGTCTTACTTGGCGAGGCTTCGGCAAGTAAGATTTAATGCCTATGTCCAAATCAGGTAGCTTATGTCAAGCGGGGCTTGACAATAAGTGTATCTGCCAAGGCTTATGACACCCGAAGGTTAATCGTAAGATCTGCATTAATAGAAGGGCAGAAGTCTGGCTAGTTAACAGGGGCTTTGCTCATCGACAAAGTTGATGAGTAAATATCGAGACTAATGACTTATCTGCGATGTGCAGATAAGAAAGTAGAATATAGACAGCTGGCTAGGCTGAAGGAATCACTCTTGTTAGGAGTAGAAGGTCAAGAACCAAGTAGATTCAAGTTAAGGAGTAAGATACATGGTAGCGAGTTTATATAGAGGAGAGGATGCGTATTAGTGGATGATAACTCATTGTAGAAAGCTGATCTCCGCTGGGCTCAGAAGAAATCATACTACCTAGACAACAAATATTTAGGTAGATCTTAGCACGACCTATGCTGCTATACTTGCAGAGCAAGTGCGTTCGATCCTAAAGGGATCGCTAATTGGTATTAGTAGTAAAATGTGTCAGTAATGCAAATAACAAAATGTCCGATGGTGCAAAACAATGTCCAAAGGTAATCCGATGATGTCCGAAGGTACTTATCCAATGTCCGAAGCCAAAGTGCGATGTCCAAGATTTCAGACTTTCGGACTTCACAATAATGGGTCGGAAACTTTATAATGAGTGTCGAATTGTGAGCGGTATGCGCGAGTATAACGAGTGACGGAGTATGATGGTGAATGAATGGTAATATTTCGCAATGCAACTAAGAACTACAAGAATATTCTGGGTGATCCGCAGAGTTGGGAAACAGCTCCTAACTACTGGATCATGATTGCTACGCGTCACTACAGAGTATTTAAGTAAGTACGTAGAAATTCGGAAAACTACAGGCAAAGATAGTAGCAATATATTTCGGGTCTGATGTCCTATGTAATAAGACACGAGGTGCTGCGGACATGTACTAATGTGGTCCGAATGTCAGAAAACATGCACGGGAATGACTACGCACCTAGTGAGGCTAGTTCAGATGGACAGGACACGGGATGGACAAGTGTGCGCAAAGTGCGATCGGCCGATGCGATGTCCGAAGGTCCGATGCGCCAGATCCGATATGGAGTGGCTCGGACATGTGCGAAAGTGCGTCGGACATGTGTGCATATGTTTCGGGTGTTGACGTGAGTATGGAAATACGTGGTTTTGAGCCCAACGCCGTGACCATCACTACAACGGAAAATAATATAGTCTAACTGAAATAGGAACATACAAAGGGATTAGGCATGGAAGTTAGACGCGGGTCGGATCCGGACATAGATAGAAGTTGGCTGGATCCGGATATCCGGAAACGATGTGTGTGATACGTCCGGGTCCGGAACGCGGGATATGACAGATATGTTGTATACATATTTTCGGGTTTCAGACTTCGGGTTTTGGGTTTTGGGCTTCGGACATTGGGCCTCGGCACTTGGTGATTTGTGTACCGGGTGTCGAGTTTTGGGTTTTGGTACTCGACACTTGGTGATTGGTGCAGTGAGGGAAATATGGATATGTTGTATACATATTTTCGGGTTTTGGGCTTCGGACATCGGGCTTCAGGCCTCGGCACTGGGCATTCAATGATTTGTTTAATGTAAATGAAAAATGGGCATGTTGCATACCGGGTTTCAAGTTTTGGGTTTTGGCACTCGACACTCGGTGATTTGTGCAATGGCTGAAAAATGGATATGTTATATACATGTTTTCAGGTTTTGGACTTTGGGGTTCGGCCCTCAGCACTTGGTACTTGGTGATTTGTGTACTGGGTCTCGAGTTTCGGGTTTTGTCACTTGACACTCGGTGATTTGTGCAATGAATGAAAAATGGACATTTTGCACACATGTTTTTGGGTTCTGGGCTTCGGATTTTGGGTCTCAGGCTTCGGGCTTATCAGCACTCGGCACTCAGTAATTTGATAAATGGACTTTCAAGCTTCAGGCTTTGGGTGTTCAGGTGTTCATGTGTTTGGTGTCAGGAAATAGAAATTTCACACATTTTCACAAGTTTCCAGTTTCTAGTCTCAAGCTTGGGGTGTTCGGGTGTCTGGAATGGATGTTGCACAATGGGATTCGGTTTTTGGGCATCTGGGACTCGGTAATCTGTGAATGTCAGACAGATATCTCACTACCTTGGCCCACCTGTCTATATAATGAATATTCCACCACTCCCTTGGCCCATCCGTCTATACAATAAACCCTTACATCAGCCCACCCATCTATATAATACATATTCCACCGCTCCCTCAGCCCACCCGTGTACAAAATACTTCCTGTACGTCGGCCCACCCATCTATACAATAAACCATTACATCAGCCCACCCGACATCTTTGAGGATATATATAATATCAGTATAGATGGGCCCACCCGTCTCCATCGGAAATAATATCCCTCCTGGCCCATCCGTCAACATCAGGGATATACATAACATCGGCCCATAGTCTGCTGGCCCGTCTTATACAGGATATTATGTAGGTCGGGTGATCCGTATAATACGGAAATATGTCACTGTAATATGTGGATAAAGAGCGAGAGAAGGCTCTGTACCCAGGGAGAGTGCTTTTGACCAGTAAGTCTTTCTAGAGTTGTCGACACTACCTTTCACACACTTCTGTTGTTAACTTCAACTAATCTCGACCTCTATAGCTCATCCTGCCCAACATGGAATCAAACCCTTCCATGAAGAGGACCTGTGATCTGTTCACATTTACCTTCCTCAGTCAAGCAACGCAACACTATTGGTGCCCACTCTGGTTTCATATTCGATTTATTGTGCCCTTGCTATAGCCATGGGAACTCTTGACCCCACTCATAAACCAGATTATTCTATGACAGAGCTGCCTGTGCCTATTCCTCCACAGCCTGCATGGTCAGACCCACACAAGATCATTTCTTTTGACCCCTGGAGACACTGTGTGCCTCAGATTTATAGAAAAGAGGTTGATGAACTTGGCCTCGATGTTTGTCCCAGTATAGCAGTTACAAGGGCGCACATCAAACCACACCTTTCAGTCTTATAGTACTGCATAACCTGTTGATAGGACGTGTACATTGGCCTGCAAAACCAGGTTTACAGGACACCGGCCGGTGTCCGCACTGCCTGTGTAGGCCGGCCATGCAGAACCTTGCAGGCCAATGCCTATGATATCTCTGCACTGCCTGTATAGGCCAGCCATGCAGAACCTTGCAGGCCGATGCCTATGATATCTCTGCACTGCCTGTATAGGCCAGCCATGCAGAACATTGCAGGCCGATGCCTATGATATCTCTGCACTGCCTGTATAGGCCTGCCATGCAGAACCTTGCAGGCCGATGCCTAAGACAGAACATGATATCTCTGCACTGTCTGTATAGGCTGGTCATGCAGAACCCCCCCATAAGTAGAAAAGATATATTTCGCTGATGATGTAGGACCCCTGCAGGTTCATGCCTCATATAGAGAATGATATTTCTATGCTACTTATATAGGTGAAACCAGCATATCAAAGTACAGTTATCAATCAGTACTTGAGACGTGAAATTGAAAAATGAAGTACTGTGCTTTTACAACACTTTATACAAACTTGGTTGTATTTTTCCCAGCAAGTAGTATATGTCAAAATTGCATATCTGAAGTTTCAGAGAAAAATATAAAACTGTTCATGGACAACACTCAAACAGTGAAGCGACCTTTTTTTTGCTCATTATCACTCCATGAGACATGTGACTCATTAGCAAAATCATTATCAGTTGCCAAATAGCAGTTCAGAGGTATCATTGAGGCCATAAAGTGAATTGTAGATGTGTGAGATGCATTTTGTATCCTGGAGTGATAGTGTCTCATGGACCAATTGATAACTGTAGATCTGGCCAACCTTGCACCCTGAATATTTATGCAGGCTGTCCTAAATTCTCTAATATAAAATGAGATTCCATACAGGAGTAAGTCTAGCCAACCTCACTCATGTAACCAAAGATGTATCTCATATGGGATAATATAAATGGTGACTGAATAAAAAATAAAAATACAGTCTACCTACACTCCTTACATGGTGACTAGGAAGGCTGGCTTAATGGGCCAATATGTTATTCAGAGGCCAGCCGGCCATAGTCTACATACTGCACAGACTGGCTGGCCCAATGGGCCAATATGTTATCAGTGGCCCGGCCGGCCATGTTCTACATATTGCACAGACTGGCTGGCCCAATGGGCCAATATGTTATCAGTAGGCCTGGCCGGCCATGTTCTACATATTGTACAGACTGGCTGGCCCAATGGGCCAAACAGTGTTCAGTGCCGGCCACCCCTGCCCTGCATACAGCATAGGGTAGCTGGCCCACTGGGCCAATATAATATCAGTAGGGCGGCCGACCATGGCCTACATGCTGTACAGACTGGCTGGCCAATAGGCCAATAAGGTATCAGTGGGTTGGTCATTTCCTCTGTGTATACTCTGCTAACATTAATGTTACTCAAAATATACATGAAAATCGAGGTGTATATGACAACAAACTGCAAGAAGGGAATTCTAAGGTATTGTGCTAATGATAATGTCTCAGTTCTTATACTTCTTTGAAGCTACTTTGTCTCTGGCAGAGCGACGAGGAGGATTAGGAGGAGCAGATGTCTTCACCTTTTTCATGACTGAATCATCCACATCTGTTGCTGGGCGTTTACCCTTCCCTTTTCCCCCAGTGTTAGTACTGCTTGCCTTCTTTGATGTGGCAGCCCTCTCCTCAGTGATCCGAGATGCCTCAGCAACCCTCTTCTCCTCAGCAACCCTCTTCTCCTCAGCAGCCTTCTTCTCCTGAGCAACATGAGCCTCCTCAACAACCCGAGCCTCCTCAGCCACCCTCTTTTCCTCTGCCACCCTTGCCTGCTCCACCTCCCTTCTCTCTTTCACCTGCCTTTTGTTCTCCAGACGCCTCATATGAACTTCTTCCCCCACTGTCATCTGCTTCTCATTACCATCTGGAAGCATTGCGTCCACCTTCACCTGGATTCTGGTAATTGCCTCTTCAACCTTGTCCCCTACCTCTATGCCAAGGATGGAGTCGCCCAAATATTGAGGCACATCATCTCCAGCCTCATCTGCCTCATACTCCTGAGCGCAGCGACACTCACGAAGGAGGAGTCCAAGGCCCAGGACAACAATCATACCCCAACCACGGGATGTGATGATATAGTTGCCTAGTTCCTCCAAAGCCACAATGGACGCCTGAATATTATTGTGCATATTTTGAGGTAGATAGGGCTCAGACCACGTCCAAGATGCCCAGACAGGCAGATGTTGCTTTCTAGCCTTGCCCTTAGGATCTGGAGTTTGCTTTTAAAAAGAGTAAATTTAATGCTGTATCACAAAAGTAGTGAATTATACATACTGTGTTGGAAAGTTTTTGAACTGTGGCCAACAGATGACTGGTATGATGGGAGGTTAGAGAGGGATTGAAGATAACTGACTGTGTCACCACCCATATGGAATTTTGGGCAGGAATTAGAAAGAGATGGGGTGTGACGTTCCAAGTCTTCCTCTTCGTCAGAAGCAAGATTGGCTTGGGGGGTCTTCTTCAGTACCTCGTCCTCATCCGATGATACCTCGAACATATTTTCCCTTCTTCCTTGATTTTTTACTTACATCCTCCTTCTTAGCCAGTGAATCATAGAAGTCGCCTTCCTTATACCCAACAAACCGTACAATTGGTTCATTATGGTTAGCACGATATTTCCAAAGTGAAAAAATCATACTGATAGCTTCCTTCTGCAGGTGAGAAGGATCCTTGATGACGACATTCTGAGGGATACAGTCCATGTCAAGGTAATGGTCTGGATCTTGGGTAATATGACCCCAGGGGACTGCAGCCCGAGGGTTGTTTGAGATGACTGCTGTTGAATGTAAGCCGTCAGAAAAATACAGTACTTCGAAAATAGAAATGAATCACCATAAGCCTTTTGAAATACCTTTCATACAACCTTCTGCTGGTTTTTGAGCATGAGAGATTCAAAGCCTGTTGGTAGGCAAGGATAGCCCTCATCGTCTACATCCATGGTTAAATCGGGCAACTTCTCATCTTCCTCATCAGATTGGTCCTCAGGGTCTATGTCTGTCGCTAGATCATTAACAATTAAATATATTACAGTATCCAAGACTTACTGTACTCGGCTTCATTCAGCCAGTCAGCAAGTCAGTCTTGTGACTCTCCAGCCCATTTCTTGTTTTCTTTGGAAGCCAGAGTAAAAGTTTTCTTCACCGTCCTGGGCCAGGATTCCCAGCTAAACCAATCAATTATTAATAGTGATGTCAATAGGAAAACATAACACTGACATGGTTGTTCCAGGCATTTTGCCCTCCCCTCGATCATGAGCTACAAGCATCACAATATGTAAACCCATAGTTCTTCCTGCCATCTTTATGAAGTCCTCCATGATTTTCTTCTGGTGTCGGCTGCGGTATCTGTAGATACACATGAGTTTTTCCTAAATATAACAATGTAGTGTTAAAAAAATACCTGTCCTTGGTGTCGGAATGAGCACCTTCCTGGTTCCACTTTTCTGCCACAAGTCTGAGCTCCTCATGGACACCTGGTGACAGGGCATTGTACCAGGACCGGACCAGCTTTGTCCTTGTCCCCATGGACCTTAGGTCAGAGGTGTCACGGTGCTTCTTGTCATACTCCCCAATTTCTTCTTTGAACAATTTCTGAGTGACATCAAAAGTCGAGAATTCAGTCTTGAATGCTGCAGCATCAGAGGCTTATCATCCTGACGGTCTTTGACCATATCTACAGTGATGATGCCTGCACCAGATGTGAGTTTATGAGCTCCCTCAATGATTTTTTGCTCAAGATCGCGGTCCTCATTGTCCTCCAGAAAACACAAGTAATATGTACGGATAGCCTATAAAATTAGATTAATATAGACAAAGAGACTGGAAGCTCACCTTCCGAATGTTATTGCCTGGAAGCATAGTTGAAGGATCCTTAGCCTCGTTGCTTTCAAGTATAGTATCTTTGATGTTTTTGAGGATTTGTGCCCTCTCAGCAGGGTTTCCTTTAGCTGAAACATAGGAAATCTCGTGCTCATCCAAAACAGCCTTGAATACATGTGTCCAGTCAGCCATTGTATGCAAAAATCTTGAGAATGCAGGCCGGTATAAGTTTGCAGAACGTGTAACCAGTCCCAACTCACTTGACAACAGATCAACAAACCATGTCACATGATTAAAACACGGTCACATGCTAATCACATGATTCAAATCACCAGTACAAAATCATCTAAGTATACATCTGACCGACTCACAAATTTAATGACATTAGATTATATACCAAATTTCAAGATTCAGACACCAAACAGATGATTACTCAAACTCAGAACAATGATAACATGAGCAAAGTACAAAGTAAGACGGAAATTGCAGAAAAACATGTAAATCAAGCTAACTGTGTCTCCAATGGAATATCCAACCAAGTACTACCATTCTTCCTACCAGAATACAGTACTGTGGACCCTGGTGGCTGAGAGAATGTAAGACTTACATTGCAAGAGACATTTTTGCACTCAAAAATGTAAGCCTTGTCCTTGCTGCCTTTGACATAGGCGGACCTCCAAGAGTTAGCCCAACCACACCCACTGCATTGGATAGGCAGGCGGTGGCCCCAAGGACGGAACTCTGTGTTGGCCCATGCAAACCTAGAGCAAGTGAGGGCGCCCTCCTTGACAGTCAGCAGATAAATGTCAGAGTGGTGACCAAGGTCACAGGCTTGTGCGAGCATATCCTTGAATGCTAAACGAAGTGGGCACCGTCCAATGAGAACCTTCTCGGTGAACGCAATGAGCAAGTGCGAGGCGAAAGACAGTTGAAACCGAGTCGCATTGAATGTGATGGTACCAGTTAAGTTGTGTCTGTAGGAACATTAGATATGTGAGGCGTGTCAAATGAAGGCGAAAAAAACTTACCGGACAACAGCCTCTTGCAAGCCATGGAATGAGTCCAAGTTGGTGACAAGGGAGCCACAACATAGCATCCAGAGGTAAGATTCCTGGGCGCCGTCGATGATACTTTGCCAGGGTTCGAGAATTATTTCCAAGAACTGTAAAAAGAGTTACTATTAGGCCGACTATATATAAAAAAACTCACATCTGTTAATCGAAGTACTGACATAGACCTTTGGACCCTCGTCGCCATACCCAGTAAAAGGGTCTCCAAAATCGTCATCAGGTGTGAGTAGACACGCCAATGACAACTCGCTCCCAGACAAACGAGTTCTTCAAACCTTTGATTAACTGCTTGATTTTGCTGCGGTAGGGGCCAAGCTTGGCATCAGGTGCCAATGTCATAGTAGACCTCGAGATACTCGATGCCAGTCGCCAGCGTAGTAAGGTTTGAGAAAGGCGTGAGCAAACTCAAAAGGGCTACCAGCCACAGCGAAGTCGACAACGACAAGGTGAATAAAAAGGACTGGGGCTGAGGATATTTCGGCTCGGTCAGACACCTCGAGTGCACCATTGATGGGTAAGAACCTGTCCAGGACAGGAAGGAGGTTGGTGTTATAGAAACCCTGTTATCAATGAGGCGTGAACAAACAAATAAATTTTTTAAAAAAACTCACGAAGTAGGCGCTGCCTGGTTCCATCTTGATATGGCAGCAAACGCACTGGAAAGAGACGTCCTCTTGCATGACTTTGGTCTCTATGTCAGGCGGCAGCTGCAGGCAGAGTCTGCACACTACTCTGGGACACAGAGCGCACATGAAGAGAGTGTTCTCTTTGTAGCCGTCTGCACCATCCCTGCAGAGTATGCAATACTAAAAGCAAGAAAGATAAAGCAAATTAGCAACTAGAGTAGTGAGAAATGGACTGCACCTCATTGTGACTACTTCTCTTTTCCAAGTCCCCAGCCTTGGCAGCGGTCAAAGCCTTCATAAGAGACAAAGATAAAGTAAGTGAGTAAATACAAGACAGAAAGAAAAAAATAGACGCACCTTATGGTGAGCATCTCTCTTTTCAAAATCCCCACCTCCCACAGGTTTGACCTTGGAGGCAGTCAAAGCCTCCCTTCTCTGCCTATCTACTCCTCCAGAAATCTGGGTGCTTGAGAGCTTGAGGAGGACGCGTGGCACTGAGCCACCGTTGGATTTTTTGGCGGTGTTCTTGGTGCGGGCCATTGAAAGCTGAGATTGTAGTTGGTATTAGCGTAGTTGCACTTGCTACACAAAAATAGAATAAGAAAACTCACCTGAGCAAAAAGATGCAGAAGCAGAAGAGACACGTTGACAAAAGGCGCGCGTTGCGTTGGCAAAAGGTGCGTGTTGGCAAAAGGCGCGTTGACAAAAGGCGCACGTTGCGTTGGCAAAAGGCACGTGTTGGCAAAAGGTGCGTTGACAAAAGAGAAGCTGAAACAGTCAGTATCAAGTCAGTATACCACAAGCCACAGAAAGATATACTCACATGACTAAAGTAAAGAGACACATCAGGAAAAGAGATGTGTCAGGAACAGAGACGCGTCAGCAAAAGAGACGCGTGAACCAAAGAGACATGTTCACTCACATGACTAAAGAGACGCGTCAACAAAAGAGACACGCTGACAAAAGAGACAAGTCAGTAAAAGAGACGTGTTGAGAAAAGAGACGTGTTGAGAAAAGAGACGCATCAGAAAAGAGACGCGTTGAGAAAAGAGACGCGTCAGAAAAGAGACGCGTTGAGAAAAGAGACACGTGGACAGAGAGAGAAAAGACTTTGACAAAAGAAACAAGTCGAAAAACCAACCAAACATGCACGTGACTTCCACCGGCCAAGTCCGACAACCAGTGGAATTGAGCACAGGAACATTTGGTACAAACATCAGCAAATCAACAAACAATACTTCAACCATCAATCTTGTTCCCACAGTTCGTCTTTCTCAACTTCAACCATGTTTCCACTTCGTCCCATAATCATATTTATCACACCTTTCTTCCTTATCTTTTTGTACCTGTCCTTTGGCCACTTGCAGACTGCAGCTGCAAGTGTTCAAAGGCAGTGTTACATTAACTTTTTGACGCTCTCAGTAAGTAATTTTCAGTCATATGATTTGTAGTCCTGACTTGGTTTTTTTTTAATTTGACAGCTGGCGCGCTATCAAGCTTTTGATAGCGCGCCTAAAGGTCAGTCCTTTCTCTTGATTCTTTATTGACTTTGTTTTAGTTGTTCTTGGCCAACCATGTCTCCAGGGACTGGTGCCTCTAACCCTTGTTTTTTTAGTTCTTCCTGGCCAACCATGTTCCCAGGGACTGGCGCTAGCGCGCCTTAAGGTCAGTCATTTCTGTTGATTCTTGATTGACTTTGTTTTAGTTCTTCTTGGCCAACCATGTCCCCAGGGACTGGCGCCTTTAACTTTGGGATCTGAGGGATATGCTCTTGGCCAACCATGTCTTCAGGGACTGGCGCCTTTGCTTTGGGATCTGAGGGATATGCTCTTGGCCAACCATGTCCCCAGGGACTGGCGCCTTGGACTTTGGGATCAGAGGGATATGCTCTTGGCCAACCATGTCTCTAGGGACTGGCGCCTTTACTTTTGTCCAGGTTTTGCGCCTATTGACCTCTCTTTCAGATTTTCCACCTGCCTTGTTAAGCCCCCTTTTTTCTTCTTCTTCAAGTATACCCCAGCACTAACCACATTTTTTTCTCTAGCTTTCTATAACAGTTTCTTGCTTGCGCCTGTCTGGTTGAGCGAGTTTTTCTTATTTCAATCATACTCTAACACTAACCGCATTTCTTTCTCTAGCTTTCTATATCATTCTTTGATTTCACCATTGCTTGGTGATTTTTCAAACTGGTAAGCGCTGGTTTAATATTCAATATCATACTGACTTCCACTACATTAGATTATTAGTTATTACTGCGCATTTTACCTATATTTTTGTACTCTAGGGTGCAAGGCTTGGATGGAGAGGGCCCCTCCATCCTTGTCTTGCATCACTTACATTAGTTTTTTGTCTTTGTTTATTTTTGCCAACCTTGTACACTTTAGATTAGATGTGTAGCGCAAATGTATTGCCCTTTATGGGTATTTTGATGTCATGTGATTGTTAATCTTTTGCCAAAAATAAATGTCACGTGATCGTGAGAGTGCACCTTAAAGGGTAATAATGTCTAGAGATTATATCTGTCTATGGCGATTGATAGGGTGCATCATGGTCATTGTTGTGTTTTTCGCCCGGTATTCCAAAACACGAGCCTGTGCCAGTACCACCACCATTGAAACACAAGATGTTCGCATTCGCATTGCCCCTATGCTTCACTTACTGCATTATCATCCATATGTTGTTATTTACCAGGACTATCTATACCCTACAGCATCATTACCCAGAACGAAGATGAGATGCTTATTGACGAATCTAAAACAGTGAGTAGTTAATTAGCTTAAATCTTGACTTTCACCTTCATTCACTCCACCAACACCACCATAGCAAGTCATGGACTTCGTCAACCTCCAGAACGAAGATGCGATGCTTATTGACGAACATGAATCCCAAATCACTAAAATGGTGAGTAGCATATATCTTGTATTCATTTATATTTACATTTTGTTCCTTCCTTCACACTACATAGGGAGTGATGGACGACCTCAGCCTCAATGACGAAGAGGTGATCCTCATTGACCAAGACGGTTCAAACAATGTGAGTTTATTATATTATATTTTGCTGCTATATATTGACACTTTCTACACTATCATAGGATATGGATGTCGACAGCCTTGATGAGGAGGATGTGATGCTTATTGACCAAGACGGTTCAAACAATGTGAGTTTATTATATTATATCTTGCTGCTACATATTGACACTTTCTACACTATCATAGGATATGGACATCGATGAGGAGGAGGTGATGCTTATTGACTAAGACAACAACAACAATGTGAGTTTATTGTATTATATTTTGCTGCTATATGTTGACACTACACTCTCCTTCTACACGATCATAGGGAGATATGGACGTCTTCAGCTGATGTAAACAGGATGTGATTTGCGGATTTATCATTTACCAGGGAATCTGAAGATACCCCTGAATGTAAACATTGTACTACTATCATAGCTATCATACAACCACTTCTTTTTTTTTTCAAACAACATCCATAGTCATATAATGCAGTAAGTGAAGCATGGTCCCAGAATGACACTGGGCCAAGTAATGATACTGTAGGGTATAGATAGTCCTGGTAAATAAAGGCACCGCTACCGATGGTGACCAACAGTGATGAAAGTGTATATGTTAGCGGTGTCATCAAGACGGGTGAAAATGAGTGTATAAGTGGCGACAGAACAAACGCCACAATGACCACAATGCACCCTATCAGTCGCCACAACTAAACAGCTGGCAATCATCTTGTGTTTCGATGGTGGTGGTACTGGCATGGGCTCGTGTTTTGGGAATCTGGAGATACCCCTGAATGTAAACATTGTACTACTATCATAGCTATCATACATACTGTAGTAGGGTATAGATAGTCCTGGTAAATAAAGGCGCTGCTACCGATGGTGACCAACAGCGATGAAAGTGTATATGTTAGCAGTGTCATTGAGACAGGCGAAAATGAGTGTATAAGTGGCGACAGAACAAACGCCACAATGACCACTGATGCACCCTATCAGTCGCCATCACCAAACAGCCGGCAATGCGAACACGAACATCTTGTCAAATATGCCTTAATTAGCGATGATTAGCCTAATCATGTTTATTTATAGACTTATTAATTACATCACAGCTAAGTTTGAAGTCCGTGAGAACTTTGGTTCATTTTCTTTTTTACATCCACCATGGAAGAGAACCTGAAGAGCCAGGCATCTGAAGTAAGGGAAGCTCTGAGTAGCAGGATCAGCAAGATACTTGGGAATTCATCTGAAATGGGTGTCCTGAAAGATGGGCAAGTGGTAACTGAGCTGTTGCATAAAGCTAGGTATCTATGGTGGATCATCAATTTTAGCTGAATTCTAATTGATTAATCTTTTAGAATGAGAATATCAGTGCACCTCCAGATTTGCTTGGCAACGCCAGATCACACTACATTTACCAATACACCAATTTTGGAATATGAAATTGATCGGGCCGCACTAACTATTGCCCATGCAATGGTCAATCCCAGTGAGTGTCCCCAAATATTTCTAACTGTGATGAATTCTTAAGCAGAAGTATAGTCAATGTTGATTGGGATGTGGATCAATATGCTGACAGGGTCAAGTTGTCACCACCGAATCGGGATGGGTCAGCAACCTCAGAGCCAGAAAGGCTAAAGAAGTACTTCCCTGAGGCAGTGCTCAGCAAAATTTCAACTCCAGCCACCATTGTAGACAGGCATGGCAGAATTTTGATGGTTTACCTGCCCAATATTTTGTCACCTGCCCGCCTGGTATGTGTCTGGATGGGATTTTCCCTCAGGGACTGATTGATTAATTAGGAGTACGTTAACAATGCCACCTCAGGCTTACGAAATTCTCTTCTTGATACCCTGCCGCCCATTTCGGATCAAAAAAAGAGTTGGAGAGATGATGGCTTTGTGGTGCCAGAGGGAGGGGGTAAATTTGGGGCTGGTAGGATTACTGTGTCACCTGCATATTTCATGCAAAGACAAGAGGTATTGTATTTTCAGTGATGAATTTTCCCAGTTCTCACGCAGTGATTAGCGTTTGATAGATCCTCTCGTAACGTCGGAGTCTTACCACTCAAAGGAGGTCCAAAAATGGCTAGAAGCTTCAACAACATCAGAACTTCTATGGAACTCCATTACTGCAGCAGTGGCACCAGAACTTTTTGAATCAGGCACCTCTGCATTTTCCAAGGTTGTCAAGGAGGTTTGGCGGCGGAAAAATAATTCGGTTCCGGTGGATTCTTGGTCTTCTATCTTTTCAGGGTTGGAAATCATTGCCAACCGAACAACCTTCAGCCACAGAGATCCTGGTGGTTCTCCTTCGCTTTTTGATCTTCTAGTCAGTTTAGGTCGGAACCATCATGCAACTCTTTCTTTGGCCGATGTCCATGCAGAGCTAGACTATTCCCCTGGTGCAATGGTCTACATCGCTGGTAGGGTACTGGAGCACTCTGTGGGTCCTTGGATTAATGGAGAAAGAATTGTGGTTGCCCATTTTATGAAGGATGCTGTGCATGATAGAGTTAAAGTGCCAAGGCCAAGTTTTCCTTTGCAGAGGAACTTTTTAGAGTTGGTAGGGAGGAAACCCAAACCCGCGGGTCGGAGAGCCAATAAATTACAAAGATAGTTAGGTTAGGAACATGACTGTTTTGGGGTGTGTGGGCAGTGGTGGTGGTGATGGACTGCCCGGATAATGCCAATGTTCTTGTTGTTTTGTCCCCTTTGACAGACTCTCGATTTCATGAGCTCACAAATCACACCAAGGAATAGAAACAGGGTCAGAGTCCAGCCATCTTCATCTGGAACTCGCCCATCAAAGAGAAAACGGGGGGCTTATAAATATGCATATATCCCTTCAAAAACTCGGAGGGGAAAAGATTCGTGGAAAGAAGCTAATGCTTCATTTGTCTATGAGGACTCTGATAGTGAGATAGAAGTGGCTTCACCATCAAAACAAATCAGGCATCACCATATTGAAGATCATATACCGCTGGAATATAACCAAGAGGTTCATGGTGATTTTTGGTTGGGAGGGAAAAGAAAAACAAAAGTGAGTTTGTTGAATTTCGGAGTCTCAAATTTTTAAAACAAAAATCATGTGCAGGCCCAAAATGATTTCCTTCGAGATTATTTGCCTTGGCGTACTGAATATCTTTCAGTGTTATTGGAGTTAGAGCAGCTGGTCAACAATGGGAAATGCAAAGATTGTGGAGAAGGAGAGGGGTTAATCCGGTGTTTGTCTTGCTCAGGAACACATGCTTGGTGTTCTTCTTGTGTTCTTAAAGCTCATCAACACAACCCCTTCCACAACCTTCAACTCTGGAATGGCAGGTTCTACGAGACTACTACCCTGCAGGCTCAAGGGTATATAATGTATCTTGGCCATGGGGGGGAACCTTGCCCCAATCTCTCACATCAGCCAGACCCATCTCCCTGGGAAGATCTTGAATCCATGGAAGATGTGTTTGCACAGGAGGAGGGGGATACAATTAATGACATGCAGTCAGGAGTATCTAACCTGGTTATTGTACACTCTACTGGTGTTTACTCACACAGTGTATCATGGTGCCGGTGTCCTGGAGCTGAGAAGGCACATCATCTCCATCTCATGAAAGCAAGGTTATTTCCTGCCAGTATCACTCGCCCTCGATCTGCTTTCACATTTGATGTTCTGGATAACTTCCTCATAGACGCTTTGGAGTGCAAGACTTCAGCCATGAGTTTCTATCAAAAGCTCCGTCAGTTCACAAACAATGCTTTCCCTGATAAAATACCAGTGAGTAATTTTATATGATTGTGTGCCCTGCTGATAGGACAAAAAGGACCAATACCGTGAGCTTATGCGAGTGTCACGTATATGGCGGGATTTGGTCAATAGAAAAAGGTTCGGGTTTGGACATGACACGGAACGGTCTCCTGGTCCAGGGGATTTAGCCCTTTATTGCCCAGCATGTCCACAACCTGGAATCAACTTGCCAACATCTTGGAGATATGACTATGAAGAGTAAGCTGACTCATAACTATTGCAGTAGTATGTCACTCATTATTGGTCTGTGGTAGGTGGTTAGTTATGCGAAGATATGTGGTTGATGGAAATTTCACAGCACAACATATGAAAATGAAAATTCCGGAAGACGATGTTTCTCTAGCAGATGGAAAGGGATACATGGTAACAGAGGGACCTTATCAAGCTCACATCCATGATTCTGTAGAAGAGAAAGAGGCAAGTGATGATTTTGAACGATTGGTTACTCCTGACTTAATAATATTTTTGAAGAAATCCACTTGCAGCAATCATCGGGCAGTGGATGCAACAAACATCCAAAGAAGCAACCTTAGAGCTACAGGGGTTGGGGCAACAGCATGTGCTAGGCATGGATGCTTTGTTCCTCACGCAGTGGTGGACTTCCAAAAGGGAGAGCGGTCTGTGATTGTTTTGTTGTTTCAGACAATGGACTGACCCTGTAGTCAGGCACATGAACATGGACTATTCCATTTGCAACGCAGTTAAATATACACCTGAACATATTGGCAGTACGCTCATCATCTATGATGTTGCATGTCAGTGGAGTATTCACTTTGCTGAATGGGTGGACCAAAGCTATCATCTGTCCCTTCCCGAGGGGACCAAAATATTACCTGCAGTTGGCAAGTTTCATTTGAGCGCACATAAGCTTCAATGCTTTCCTAGGTTCAGCCTGAATTTTATGACCGGAGCTGGGCATATTGATGGGGAAATATTGGAGACGCTCTGGGCTCCTTTCAACAAGATTTCCCCTACTGCAAGATCCATGTCTTTGGCTCACCGAAAGGAAGTTTTGGATGACCATATGCGGGATTCCAATTGGAAGAAGCTGGTTGGCATTGGCAAGTCCAATTTATTCTGGTTTCTGTTACTTCGCCTGACATAAACTTGGCAAAAGTCAAGTCATTACTCAAAAAGTATCGTCAAGCCCTACAGGGTGTTAGTGACACTCAGGGTCCATATGAGGAATTAACCAGATCACTTGACTTGGATGATGTTCAGGAGTGGAAAAAGGCAGCTGAAAAAGCGGCTCAGGCCCATGGAGAGCTTCTTGACATCTATCAGCTTAAAATGGACAAAGGTAGGTCTTACATTGTGGATATTGATTTTGCCCTGATGGAAAATAATTTAAAGCACTCTCTATGGCTGAAATACATCTCAGATTGACTGAAAATGAACTATCTGCTAATGGTAGGACTGGGTCTGTTGCATGGTTGATTGAGGGTATAAATATAGAAAATTCTCACTAAGGTGTTTTAACTTTGGGATTGGATTGACTTAAATTGTGTTACTAGAGATGCCTTGAGATTGTCTATAAGGCAGCTGCCCCAGGATCCGACTGCCTCTCAGAGAACCACAATAGAAGAAAAAAGGCAAAAGCTCATGGCACGGATTATTAAGTTTCATGAGGCTGCAGAGGTCATGACTAATGGTATGGAATTGAAGGGAGGTAAAGGAGTGCCACTGGACAACCCTGAACTGTGCCTGGAGGAGGCTGACATATCCAATATGGAAGATCCAGAGGAAGAGGACATTTTGGACTTTGACGGTAATATTGACTCACCTGCAGAAGTCACCGAGATTTGGATGCCATCATGGGCAGCCTCTGGTCACATCATGGATGATGCTGTCTTGGCATTACGTCAAGAAGAACTCGAGCTTCGGAAGGGCCAAGCAAACGACTGCCTGGAAAAGCTTCGTCAAGCCCTGGGTGATAGATCAGTCGTCTTTCGGGAGAAAATACACTCCAACAAATCGGTCCATCACCAGGGCACTAGATCTAAAAAGGAACTTCAAACGATAACTCTCTCCATCAACAGACATGCAAGAGGCTACAGCCGGGCAAGGGCTGCAATGCTCCGCCTAGGGGCTGACTCCGATACAGTGGCAGTGTATCAACCCCTAAAGCCTCAGGACCTAGTGGTGAGCAAAGAAGTAACAGAAAAAAACAGGCATGGGCAGGGTTCAGATAAATTGGCTTGGTTTTGGAGGATCAACAATGCAGAGAACAGTCAGAAGAACGTATGGATGAACGGGTGTAAGTTTCATTGTGATCTATTTTTTATCAAGTGAATTAGCTTATATTCCCCATTTCCAGTTTATCGTGTGAATTGGTTGAAAGCTAAAGCACGGTACAACCGTTGGTCAGAAGAACTGAAATTGGTACAACATGAAATGTTTTGGACCACATCCTGGTTTCGGACACAGGAGGAGAGGTGGATAGTTCGAGCAGATGAAAGCATCAAGAATGGGAATAGGGCATATGCTGAGAGGCAGGCATCTATGTGGGCAGAATTTTCAGCTCAGGGCCTCAAGAATTTTGAAGGAAAATTACTTATAACAAGTTGATAGTTCACGAGTTGATAAGCTAATGTAATGTTGATCTTCCTGACTTGTAAAAAAAAGTGTGATGTGAGTATTCAGAATGTAAACAGATTCTGGCCTAGTAGGCCTGCCCAGCTCTGTGGTATGTGGGCCGTGGCCGGCCGCCCCATGAATGAATTTTTGCTGGGCCAGCCCCCCTTACAGTCTGCAGGAAGGGGCCAGCCGACATCATGTGGGCATCTGGCCCAGCAGGCCTGTCCATTTCTGTAGTATGTGGTATGTGGCCAGCTGGCCTAGGAATGAATTCATGCACGGCCAGCCCCCATTTGCAGCCTGCATAGAGGGGCCGGCCGGTAGGCTTTGGGCATCTGGCCCTGTGGCCTGCCCACCCCTGCAGTATGTGGAGAGTGGCCAGCTGGCCTAGGAGTAAATTCTTTCTGGGCCAGCCTCCATGTGCAACCCGCAGGCCATGGCCGGCTGATGTGCTTTGGCCATCTAGCCCAGTAGGTCTGCCCACCCCTGCAGTATGTGGAGGGTGGCTGGCCGCCCTAGAAGTAGAACTTGACTTAGTGTGGTTAGGTGTGATGATAAGGGGTACTCCATAAATGTGTTAGATAATGAGTGTATAACCCACTGGAGCTTTACTGAGTGGTTGGGTCAGAATGGGGAGGGGGTGTACTCTATACATCAATTGTAAGGGCAAAGGTGCCAGTCTCCGACTCTCCTCTGTGGTCAATTCTGTGGACAGATAAAAGACAAAAGTACTGAGCAAGTATGTCCCAAGAGTCCACAAATTGACTCTAGCACATGCAATTCTGATGGAATCCTTATGTATGTTGTATTTAGGTTCCCCCAAACATAATACACAGTGCCATATTTTTGTTTTGAAGAAAATCAAAGTAGATCTTGTCCCATGGCCAACTTATCAGTGCTGGAGGCTAGTTTTGTGGTTGACTCTAAAGGTCAGATCACCACATAAAGTTCTGGAATGCAGTATGCAGAAGTGAATGGATGTGTCATAAGCTATAAATTGAGCACACTACACACCCACTCCAATAAATATCTCTCCAAATGTACTCAAATTTGCTTCAAAATGACAACTTTAAAATCTATGAATGCTATTGTCAAATTTGTTAAGTGTCCTACTAGCTCTTGTCTCACATGTATGCCAGCAGTATGTCCCTCCATGCAGACCATAAAAGGAGGCTGACCTAGTAAGAATTCATTCCTAGGCCGGCCGGTCACTCTCCACATACTGCAGGTGTGGGCAGGCCACTGGGCCAGATGCCCAAAGCACATCGGCCGGCCATGGCCTGCGGGTCGCACATGGAGACTGGCCCAGCAAGAATTTATTCCTAGGCCGGCCAGCCACTCTCCACATACTGCAGGGGTGGGCAGGCCACTGGGCCAGATGCCCAAAGCCTGCCAGCCAGCCCCTTCCTGCAGACTACTCAGCCAGATATGAGAAGCAAACCGGCCGGCCCCTTCCCACAGGCTGCTGCTACTGTGGGCCGGCCTACTGTGCCAGCAACCAGCAGCATGCCGGCCAGTCACCCCATACAGCCTGCATGACCTAATCTGCATCACCGGCCTACACAGATACTGCAGAGATATCATTCTGTATATAGGACACCAGCCTGCCAGGGTTCTGCATGACTGGCCGATACAGGCAGTGCATGGGCCGGCTGGTGTCCTGTACACCTGGTTTTGCAGGTCAATGTACATGTCCTATCAACAGGTTATGCAGTACATATGACTGAATGGTCTGATCAAACTCAGTGAAATTGATGAGACTGCAAGGAAGGGCGAGCTGGAGGTGGACGGCAAGATTGTATTAGCCACACATCCTCTCAAAAATGTCAATGGAACAGAGAGAGTGAGGCTTATTCTGGTGTAGAGATCATGACCAGTAAAGCAGCCGTTGAGCCAGTATGGTATCTGCCTGGCATCACTGAACATTTTGGGATGTAGGTGACCGCTGCTGTCTCAATCTACTAATTTCTAATCTGTCATCAGATCCGAGAGCCTGCTTCGCCGTGCCCTGTTCAAAGACACTGGAGGAATGTATCCTGAATTGATCACCCGCCCCGATATCAAGGTCTTCCTCCCTCCTATTGGCAATTTGACAGTTGACATCTGTTTGTGTTATTATTCATCTCCAAAATTTCCACTGACCGCTTTGTCCAGTTGGAAACCCTGCCTTCCTGGCTGATGAGTCTAAGGAACTGACCTTGCGTGTACACGATGAATGTATATTTCTTCATCTGTTCTCTTGATCATATCTGAATGCTATAATTATCAGGTAATGGTTCTGATCTCTTTGGATCCGACATTTGCACCTGCAAACCTTACCTGGTCTTTGCAATCAAAGAGTGTATCTGTTGTGCCCAGAGAGGTGGAGTAGGCCTTGTAGTCTACTTCCACAAAGAGGGCAGAGTGCTAGGTGAAGTCACAAAGTAAATATTGATTCTCTTTTCATACTCCCAGGCTCACAACACCTCCTCAGGTACTTGGTCTACAATCTCCGGAAGCGTGGTGGCAACTCTGACAAGTACTTCAAGTCCATGGAGCTTATTGCTGGTGTGAAGGACATGTGATTCCAAGCTATGAGGTCATGTACAGCGCTGATACATTACAGATGGACTTGATCAAATACAGACTTGGAGAAAAACTTCTCGATCTACTTCCAGCGACTGCTCAAACGAAGTGGAGCCCACCACATCAACATACACAGTAATCTCCCACCTCTGATGTGTCTTACAACCTATTTTAGTGTCATTGAGGATGGCCTCACGTGTAGTACGCCTAGCCTGAGTACTACATGTCATAGTATTCGGGACAGTGACTCAGCTTAAAACTTTCGGATTTCTGACGTATCCTCATTAGGCATTACTCTTTATACCTCCAACATTTAGCGAGTATATATACCACGAATGTTGCCAGTTTCTTACTTTCATCTTGCCCTACAGTTCCAAGGTCCAACCACCACTTTTTGTTATCATTCGCTGCTTTTTATTTCTCCATTTTTCCTCACTTCATCTTGCTTTAGGAACATTTCTGTCTATGTCTGAGGCCCAGTTCCAGTCTCCGTCAGAGGATACTCATGTCAATCAGACACATCCTATGGCAGCCCCCATGGTTCCAGACCTCTCTATGGCAGTCCCTACATTGACAAAGGCAAGGGCCAAGCACTGTATTGCTGCACTGGAGGAAGAACTGGAAACAATGAAGCAAGAAAAAGGCACAAAGCAGAGGTTTGTGGCATACTGCCTCTGTTATATTGCCCCTTCCTCACCCATTCCTCACGGAAAGACAACCTATTACATTGCTCAAGGCAGGGCAATTTGTCACATGACTGTTCTCTATAGTAACCTGGAGGATTTGATCACTGAGAATGATCATAGGTACGAGGAAAGCTTGCGGGACAGCTTGGTGGATGCCACCCCAGAGTAAGTTGCCTTGTCCTTCCCAGACCCATTTAATTCTGTCATTCAGACAAGATCGATTGCAATGCGGTTACCTCGCACTTGCGCAGGCTATACCTTGGCTTCATTCTAAGCTCGTGGAGCTTGACATTGACAACTGTGAAGATATGTTGAAAAAGGTTCATGCTTTGAATCATTTTGTTCTGCATGCTCATAGCACTATAGCTTAAAAGAGGAGCTGACATGGCCCATGGCGATGATACTTCAACTCTCAAGGACCTCATCGTGACATGGATCAATCAAGATTTTCAGCCATCTCCTCTACTGAGGTCTGATAGCAAGCAGTTATGCGGCTTCGCACATGATGTTAGTGGAAGACTGCTCTGCCCTGCCGAATGGGACTGGAGCAATAACCAGTAAGCATTAACCTTCATGGAACCATTACATGGCACTGAGGCTAGGCAGTGTGAAGGCCGGCATCCACAACCGAACTTTGGATTACATCATGTCTGAGAACTCCTGGCTGCTGTTTGTTTATGAAAACTATTCATTCAGCCGTGGCAACCTGGAGAAAGGCCTTTTCATGTCTAAGATTTTAGTTCAGGTCAGCCTGAGTACCTGGAGTTCTAACAGTGAATATCTATTCATTATCATGCTCGAGAGGCACACTGAATAGTTGACAAAACTCAGGTAGGCAATGGTACATTACCAGTGGATCGCAAATCAAGACCAATCAATTATTGAATTAAGCATGACACGCATTAACTAGTAACTCATCATCACCCCGCAATTCCATCATCCTACTCTTCTGTCTTCAATCAACTAAGAATTCTACATATCGCAGACAAAGACCCATTAGTCACCAACTTGAATGCTGGAGAGATCTCACTATCTCTCCGCACCTCCATCATCCAATATTTCAATGGAATGCACAAATAATTGTTGTTGCCATTATTCATGTTTTCCCGAGACTAATGACAATAAGCTGACTTGCAAAGTATCTGAAATATATTCATTGTCTCAGTTCAACAATACGCTCTGTCGTTCCTCACACGTATCATAAAGTATATATATAATCATATCAGGTGTCGTCTCTGATGAATGTCCTATTGGCTCACCTGTTTTTTGATGTGCTGACATTTACCACGATTCCTCTGCCCACCAAATGAACCTATTTTGTTGCAGCTTGCACATGGATGGGTTTATGATAAAATTTTGACTTTTGTAATGCTTATCAAACAACTGAGCTGTGCTGCAATATTTTGTTTGGTATGGCAATCTAGGCAATATCCTGTCTGATATGGGAGCCTAGACCCTCAGCTTACAAATGTTTATGCACCACGTGATAATGAATATCAGCCGTCACAAGTAAGATTATCTACAACTTGCGGTGTCATACTTTGGTTGTACTCTTGCAAGCAGCATCACAAACATATAGTCGACACAGTACTTCAATGATGGAAAATATCTGGACTAGTCACAAGACTGGGTGTTATGCATGTGGTGCGATCTTTAGGCAGCATAGGCAAGTACCTATTACTTCGCAGTGAAGTGCCCTGTGTTCTAGCAAGTAAACACGTTATCACATTAAGTCTCACCTTTTACCATCACATGGCTGAATATTAATGCCAGGAATCTGCGACTAGTGGGAAGAATTGCTGCTCTTGCACTAGGCATCTTGATTTACTGATTGTCACAAGACCGAAGGACCTCGCACTATTGTCTAGTAGGGACTTTTATGTCGCCATGACACTTATAGACTTACATTTCATTTGTTGGCTTGCCTCAACTTATTCTGTTTGGAGGATAATATAAGCAGACAACAGGAAGTCGAGTGCAGGACAACTCATTTGGCTGCCATGAAAATACATCATTACTATGCAAAGCAAAATATCTACATGCAACTACCGGTGACACATTTATGGAGATTGACGTGATTGACATCAATATATAGTCTACTATGACATTTGAATATGTTCATCAGTTCACTGATGTCACCATCCACATTCCAGTGTCGTTGTCAGGTGCAGCATAAACTCGGTTGAACCAGTAAACAACAGCGCATGGATAATATACACCCCAGGAAAAAATGTGAGTACCTCACCTATTACTCCCACCTTTTCAAAAAAAAAACGGTGAAATTAGCGGGCTATAAGACCTACTACAGAGGTAGCGGGAATATAGTAAAGCAGTACAATTATAAGACTCACCCTTATATTAAGTTACTGTAGGAATCAACTCAATTCGGCACCCCCATGTGACCATGACATGCCAGGTCGATTCGACATTCTGACACTTAGGCCTGTGATGTGTGACATGCCGAAAATTTTCGACACCACAAGTCAACACCAATGTGATGACTAAGTACTTATACCTAAAATATCCCTAATTAGGCAGTAGCATGATAAGTACGAAATGTTAAGTTTTCATTTTGGAGGTTAAGGACAACAACATTGTATTGAAATGAATGCCGTTAAAGCCCCTCAACAAATGCACCCCCTCCTTGAGCTACCAAAGGATGCTCTCATTCAGATTCTCCCCCAAGGAAACCTTTCTGTGCTTGAATTCTTATCCTTCAAATTTCCTGCCATCATGGTCACTACAAAACACACAAGTGTTGAAGCATTCTTCGCTAAAGATCAGCCATCCCTTTGTGATGCCCAGCTCATACAAGACTTTCCTATCCCCTCGACACAAACACTTGACATGCTTTCCAAATCAAGTTCCGAGGCCATAGAGAATGGAGCATTGTCACTGGAGTGTGCACATCTTACAGGTGATGCCACCAAGACACAACTCCCACTCTGCGTTCTCACCCACTGGTGTGAAGTTGCAATGCTTCGTCACAAACATCTTGAACTGTGGATCCGGGCTGAGCAAAACATGGAAAGGAGGACTCAGCTATGGAAAAACGAGGAGGGTGAAGAAGCTCGAAGATTGGTTACAAAGATTTATAATGCTCCTACCTGCATTTCGTGGTCTGGGAAACTCAGTGGTTTTGCTGTTGCAGAGCCTGTTGTCGAGCTAAAAGCATAAACCTGGATGAAAACATGTACATGAAAAGCAGGATGCAGTCTACCATAACTGGCATGGCCTATTTACATGGGCTCAAATTGACAACACCGCTAAACATCCATCAGTTATGTGGAGCTCATCACGTCTTGTTCAATACTTACAGCAAAAAGACCCCATAATTTTCAAAGGCCTCACACAATCAACAGTTGAGGGCTGGATTGACCATGTGGAAAAACCAAGATGGACAGATGCTGTGATCCGCATGGCGGAGCTAGGTAATCATCAGGGCCACTCAAAAGGAAGTACAAAGGGGATTTTGGTATGTTGACTTACTAAGTATCTCATCATCAACCCACCCTAATGTGATTTAGACAAATTACCCAGCTGTTGAGCAAGTCATTGTCAAGTGTCTAGAAGGACTTCGAGAAGGCGGAGCAGTCCTTACCCTCATGACAATTCAAGCAATCATAATTGCTGTCATCTTGGATTTGGCACCACAGATCTTTTATCAGCAAGCTAAAGATGAATCCCGATTTCAGTGCTCTGACACATTTGTTCAATGCTGGCTACATTATACCTTACATTGGTCAGAGAGACATGCAACTCGAGCTGCGCAAAAGATACCTGAAAATTGGGAGGAACTATGTGAGCACTCATTCCTTCAATTAGCATACACCATCAAAGAGGAAGATATCCCCTCCGCACTCTACATTAATTCTGACCAAACCCAGGTCATGTATGCGCAGGGCTGCCAACTCACATGGGCGAAAACTGGAGCAAAGCAAATTTCAACTGTTGGCAATGATGAGAAACGAGCATTTACTGTCATTGTTTCCATTTCGAACAATGGCACAATGCTGCCCCTGCAAGCCATCTATCAGGGTTACTCAAAAGGATCCCGCCCAAGCCAGTCCGCACCAAACTATGAAAACTGTATCAGCGCTGGATTTCAATTCGAACATTTGAATACAAAAAACTTACTGGTCCATGCACACGACCATGCACTCCCTCATTGACAACATCATTGCTCCTTACTTCGAGCAGAAGAAGCAAGAGCTAGGTCTACTGCAGATGCAGAAGACGATCTGGCAAATTGATGTCTGGTCCATGCACAGGTCAGAAGAGTTTCAGTCATGGATGAAGATACACCACCCAACTATTGGGTTGCACTACGTACCTGGAGGTTGCACTGGCTTGTTTCAGCCATGTGATGTTGGGATCCAGCAAGTCTTCAAACACTCCTTGAAGTGCTCGTATCATAGCGATGTAGTCTTGAAAATGTCGAATCAGCTTGCGCGTGAGGAGACGCACCTTTTTGTTGACAAGTGGATTGGAGTTCTTCGTGATCGCAGTGTGACATGGCTGTGGGATGCGTTCAACACTGTAAACACACCGGACATCGTGAAAAAGGTAAGTAAAAAAAACTCACCATTACATCGAGGCACTAAAATTTTGTTTTAGTCATTTGAGATGTGTCGTGTGCATGGCTTTAACCTCTCGTACCAAAGTCTCACCAGTTATACTGCACGAGAGAAGTTGAGGAATTTGAAAAATGATGAACCAGAGTTTTGGGACGAACTCACCAGGCAAACAGGAGAGAAGGTGAAAGATGGTGATGGCATAGAGGTCCTCAGCGATGAGGCAGAGCTCAATGGTCTCCCAGAGGGTGATGATACTGATGTGCCGTGTTTGTCTGTTATTGCAGACATGTTGAGTGGCAACATTCATACAGGATCCAAGAGACCAGTTGGAGTGCTTACCTCCAAAGGAGAAGTCGAGACCATGGACTTTGTAGTGGACATGGTACCTGAGGCGGAGGGTAATGATTGCAAGAACCTGGAAGATGCAATGGAATTAGGGTGGGGGAGAAGGAAGAAAAAAGTGAATTCTTTGTACTCACACTCATTCTTGCACCATCATGATGATGAGAGCTAGATTTTATTAGTAGCCAAAACATTTTGTGCGTCGCACACTTACAGCGCAAATCCGGAGTCATGTACCACGCGCAAATCTGGGGTCGCCATGGAAGCAAAATTCGATGTTTGTTGTGACGTCAAATGGTTTCGACACATGCTGATGTTACGTGTGACAACTACCTAATTTCGACACCGACACCCACCTGACCTTCCCAATAGGTAAGCCTTACTATGCTGAGCGATCACATGTATGGTTCAGTATTATTTGGCTTAGTTGCAATAATCCTCAACACCGGCATTAAATCATGTACTAAATCATCTAATACCTTCAGGTATTCTACAGTAGGCAGCTCGGCAACAACGCCTTCGGCAGCAAAGGTGCACATTTCCCTGTAGCGGGGTTCTCACACCCCTTGCTCTTGCTCACCGTCATTGCCAGTGCCCTCCCATCCTCACTGTCCTAGGCTCGGCAAAGGTGCACATTTCCCCCATAGCAGGGTTCTCACACCCCTTGCTCTTGCTCACCGTCATTGTCAGTGCCCTCCCGTCCTCACTGTCCTGGGGCTTCCATCTCGGCCTTCTCAGCCTCTCTGGACACCATCCCCGACCTCTTCTTGCGCTGCTGCCATCACCATCCTGTGCTCCCAGCCTCTGGCACGTCATTGTCAGTGCCCTCACTGTCCTGTGGTTGGCAAAGGTGCGCATTTCCCTGTAGCTGGGTTCTCACACCCCTTGCTCCTGCTCATTGTCATTGTCAGTGCCCTCCCATCCTCCTCATTGTCCTGGGGCCCCCATCTCGGCCTTCTCAGCCACCTCTTCCTTCCAGCGTCCCCCAATGTTGTCAACGGTGCTCTCTTAGCCCGTTTTACTCCTGTGTCAAGCAGGATCTCTCGGACTTTGTTCATTCTCATTGGTTGCCGTTCTTTGTACAATGAGTCTACATACAATTAATGTGTTTTGTTCTTACTTGATATCAATCTAATTAAATTCATTGCCGCTTTATTTGATTGACCAACAGTAAGAATATAGCCCATATTTGACAAGCAAGGTAACTAAAATCTATTCAAAGTTTATGAAGTCTAGCATACCTGAGATACCATCAAAATTAAATTCGGACCTCATGTCAACAGATGTACCAGCGCCAGGACTATTTGCAGGCAAGAAGTCCATGCCAAACATATCACCATTGAAGAACGACGAAGTGGGAGGAGTGGATGACGTGAGCTCGGGGGTGCCAGCAGGCTTATGCTTGCAGGAGGCTGTATTGTCAGGGATGTCTGACTCGTCATCACTTATAACGGTTTGGGCGCTCTTATATGTCTTCCTGCAGTGACTAGAGTGGTTCGAAGGCTGATCGCATTTCTTTCCCTTGTCAGAGCGAGTCTGGCAGTGTTTTTCAATGACCTGGCCGCTGCTAACCTTCTCACGGTGTTCTTGACAAAGTTTCTCATACTTGTCTTCGTCCAGATGCTTCCAATGGATTTCTCCAGTCTCCCATTTGTCCAAAAGCATCTCCAAATCAGGTAGGGCGCTGGATACTGTGCTAAGGTTGACAAAAGGTATGTTTTCAGGCCAACCTTTGATGACGACAAGGTAGCGCTGGACAATATTCCGCCAGTAGTGTGCCTAGTGCATCCGTGCTTTCGGATCATGTGTGATTGCCTCTAGAAAAATTGCCGTCATCAGTAACATAAAAAAACACTTCAAATGTAGAGTATTTATGAAGTGTCTTGTTGATTTCCTGGCAAATTGCGCTCCGAATATCTGATGTGCATTTTTGGTGGTTCCTCGCAGCACCTAATAGATGCAGTCAGTGGAAAGCAAGTTTTTGAAAAAACGATCCTCACCTTTCATCCCCTGGACAGCAAACCCCTCCATCTTACTCACAAGGTCCTGGTCATCAATATTTATCACCAAGCCCATGAACTCATGGACACCTTCAGTTGCAAAAGCGATACCACAGAGGGGGAGATCCATAGAGCCACGTGTGGTGTAGAGGATACTCTCGGCACCTGTACGTGTCCGTAAGTTCTTGAGCTAGTAGATGTGTCAATAAGTAGCACAACAACAGATATATAATGACTTACCTCATTCTCGACAGCCTTGAGTGTCTGCGTTACATCGTTGACTTTTGATTTTGTCGAGATACAGATGCCAGTAGTCTTCGTCTCCTTGTGTTCACGGTACTCCTGCAAAAGCTGTGCCTTCTCATCGTCTGTGAGGTTGTGATATTCATCATGGTTCTCATCCCTAATGAGATCTTGCAATACAGCCTTTCCTGTGGCCCCTTAGTGCATTGTCAGTTTGTGCATGCTAAGGACAAAGATGTTGTTACTTACCATTTTCCTTGTCTTCATGACGCTTCTTCCAGCAGAACGTGTTCCATGCGCTCAACTTAGAGTGTTGGTAGTGTAACATCCCACAGCCCATGCATAAGTCGTTCTGGACACGACGGAAACTCTTATGGTGCGAGGACGCAATGGTCTTCATAGTCTCATTGAGCTCATCCCAAGCATTGTGAAGAGCTACCCTAAACTGATGGGATTTATTGTGATGTTGGGCAGTTATGGCTGCACGAGCCTCCTTGCTGAGGGTCACCTTTGGACGGCGAGAGGGTTGGGCTTGGACCCGTCTGCGACTGTTCGTCACCATGAAGCTGTGTGAAACCATTGGTGCCACAAAATTCACACTGTTGGTGAACAGATTTTATAAGTCAACAGTGTGAACACAATTTACGATACCAAAATGACAAATGGAAGCAAAAAAACAGCAGGTGATCTATGAGAAGAACAGATAAAATAGATCAATTGCACACAAAAAACTTAGGCTGCCAACCACCCTGAAAATGAGTGTAAGTAACGAGAGAGGCGGCTGTGAATGACCATATCATCAGCAAACTAAAATGCAATGAAGGAGACTAACTAAACCTGTTGATGCACTCCCTGGAGGTCCACAAGGAGGGCTCTAGCTAAATTTGAAGCCTGTTCATACATTAGATCCCATTTTGGGAATCAAAGCACTGCTTCCCAATGGCTGCTGCGAACGGATCCAATGAGTGCATGAAGCCTAAGAAGCATCGTATCGTCCATTTTGAAACGATCAAGTATGGCATCTGTATGTGGGCTGAGGCTAATTAGTGGTGGTGTAAAGGATGCTGGTGCTCACATCTCTTGTATCTAGGTTCTGGGAACCATCAAACCCTTAGTGAAAAATGTGTTAGCAGGTCGACATTGTTGGATCTTGTTAGGTGGTGTGTCGGAGTCCAAAAGTGCCATAGATCTACCCTCCCAAACAGCAGAGGAGGTTGCTGTGTTGGACTGGGCATTAGCTTGAAGATCATGCTGAAACTGCTGAGGAGGATGCGCTGAACAACGAATGTGGGAACCTGTAGCAGCCATAGATACCGGCAAATGCGGGACTGCAGATGGATTGACCTGACTTTCTGGGTCTTGTAGGAACAAAAATGCAAATCAATTTTAGATCGTCATGAGAGAAAAGGAAGGTGCTGACTTACAGTGGTGAGGAGGGACAACACCCTCAATGTGGCAGCGCTCTGTGAAGTGCCGTAAATGTGGGACTGCAAACTCTTCCTCAAAAGCCTGCACCATGACAGATATATCTCCTCCAATGCGGTCAGGAGATTCACATAATTCACGCGGTGTGATATAGAGATCAAGAGAGAGATGCTCGGGTGAAAGAGTTGGTGTAGCTTCAGAGCCAGGACAACGAATAACAAGAGAGATCCTACCATCAAGACGGTCTTGCATTGCAACCTATTGTTCCCCATCCCATTAGTATCCTGCCAGATAGATAGGACTAGTTGTACTCACTGCATCAAAGAGGTCCTGCAATGCTGCCTCAACAAATTCCTTGTGCATCATAAACTTCTCATCCAAAGTTGTGTATGAGTTGAAAGCAATATATGAAGGATGAAGACCAGCGGGTTTCCTGGTATGAAAATGAGTGCCATCAAGGTGAGCATCATGTCTGAGCAGTGCGCGCACAGCCGCCTGGTGTTCGGTCTCGGTAAATTCCTGAGCAAACGTGTTTGAGTCCAAGGCAGCAATGCTGGCCAGCGAAAACCGAGGTCGGTTTGTGCTGGGCACATCATTTGTGATGGCAGGCAACATCCGAGATATAGGCTGTGGTGTACCACGGAGTCATGAGGGTGCTGATTTGACTTTCAAAGGGGAGAATATGATCGAGTCCATAGTAGATGTTGGATGTACCAAGGAGTACTGAAAGCGATTAGTGAACTGGCACTCCAATTAAGTAGTATGGTGCTTACCAGTTAATGCACTGGCAAGTCCACCACATTTTGAGCAGTTGCGCAAGGATTGGCTTCGATAGACAGTAATAAAAAATGTTCACATCCAGTGTATTCACTGTACTAGTAGTGCTTGCTGTTGGCAGTCCGACCAGTGAAGTCAATTGTACATGTGCACTTCTGAATGATCTACTATTACAAACTCAGTACTTACTAAGTACTCACTCCTGATCAACAGATGGCACCAGCATAACCAACCAATCACAACCCAACAATTCATCAGATCTACCACCTAATTTCATCCTCTATGATGTGGCCAACCACAACCCAATTTATCAGATCTACCACCTAATTTCATCCTCTGCGATACCGCCAACCACAACCCAATTTATCAGATCTACCACCTAATTTCATGTGTCTTTGCCTGCATGCTCACCTCTGATCCTCGTTCTCACTGGACCGCTTTGTAGATTAATTTAATAAAACATATGATTATTCAGAACATGAGGATAAGTGCTGTAAATAAATACTAGTCTCCAACTGAGAGTAGATAGCTAGCAAAGTCATCCGTCATTTGCACTTGATCTGTTACGACTTGGATGGTATCTGTTGGCGACGCTCAAACAGAGCTTGTGTCGTCAATGGTCTGTGGACGCCCTTGGGCTAGCCCAAGGTTAGGGGTCGTACTTGGCAGGTCTTCGGCAAGTACGATTTAACGCCTATGTCCAAATCGGGTAGCTTATGTCACGCGGGTGCGAGACGATAAGCTATATCGGCCTAGGCTTACGACACCCGAAGGTTAATCGTAAGGATCGTCGTTAATTAGAAGGACAGAAGTCCGACTAGTTAACAGGGGCTTTGCTCGTCGACGAAGTCGATGAGTAAAGATTGAGACTATAGGCTTATCTGCGATGAGCAGATAAGAAGATAGAATATAGACTGCTGGCGAGGCAGAAAGGATCACTCTGGTGAGAGTAGGAGGTCAAGAACCAAGTAGATTCAAGTTAGGGAATATAGTACATGGTAGCAAGTTTATATAGAGGACAGGAGACGTATTAGTGGATGATACTCGTACTACCGGGAGAGGCAATTGATAAAGGGTAAAACCATAACAGGAAGGCACGTTCGGTCTGGGTAGAACGTGCTAGATAAGAAAGTGAGTCAAGGATCGGACTAAGAAGTGAAACGCGCAGGGGCATGATCGTGCAGCTGCAGATCTAAGTATAAGTCGCATGTGCGACTGCGCACCGAGTCAGAGATCAAGAAAGGGAACAGGGTAAAGGTGATGCGTCGTGCATCATGTCATAGGTTACCGTCCAGACGGTAAGGGCAAGGGGACTGTCCGCAGGATCAGTCAGGTGGTGAAACGGAGCATGGGTATGCTTCGTCAGCGAAAGGATCCGGCCAAATGTACTGGCTTTGCTGAAGCGACAGGTAGAGGGCGAAAGGGAATGCGAGGATGACGAGGATGACAAGGGTAAGGTCGGGGTAAGGGTATGACGCGAGGGCTGATACGAGGAGGATTAGGAGAAAAATAGTAGGGGCCCAAGCGTCTAGATGTTCTTGTAACATGATCCTCGTCCTCGAGAACATTACTGGTTGATTCAAAAGAGATAATATTAGTTAAGTCAAGTCCCTCAGCACGCTCTCCATCAATACTGGTTACAGAAACACCTGTAAATCATCAATTAGTGAAGTAGAACAACAAAGTCAATGAAGTCCACACAGACCAGCATTTGGCGATGAAACTGTTACCTCTGGGTGACCATTCAGCGACACTGACAGATTTGCCACTCGGATACCAATACCACGTCTGCCCGAAAATGCAGGCTGTGACTCAATTCGATCTAGTCGGTAAAGATGGACAGCATTGACAGCAGCGCGTGCCTGCCACCTCCTTCTCAACTCCACAGCAAGCGGGGAATTTGTGATGAGGAGTTGGTCAATCATTGCAATGGTCTTGGTTTTTTCATCATGTATTGCCGTGCGCAGACGATGGACTTCTATATTCAGATGCTGTATTTCTTTGCGAGCATGTTGGAGCTTGAAGTATTTAACTGTAGCTTCCTGATGAGCGGGTGTGGTCCAGTCAGCGTCTCGAATGTCAGTACGTGAGTGACGCAATAGATCAAATTCACCAAGGAAGCTATATTCGACAATATCCTTCCATGCCAGTTTTGGCCTAGGTGGGACCAGAGCAGCAGCCTGAGTGTTGTAATGATTGATAGTGTTCCGAATAGCATCTGAACGTCATTGAAGGGCTTTGGTAATCTGTTGACGTAACTTGTAACCTAAACAAGCTACAATTTAATCCTAAAACAAAACGAACACGACTCACTTACCTGTCCCTGATAACGAAAGTTTGGACAGTTCAAACAGGCACATGACTACCAGGTGTTCAAGTTCATCAAGCGCTGAACGATACCTCAGAAGCAAGGCTTCTTCTTGAAACTGACTTGTAATGTTCACCTCCAATTTCCCAGTGTTTGTCAATGCCAAGTTGAACCTCTAAGTATCCAGCTAACTGTTCCGTGTTTTGAAGTTTTGAATATGCCGTATCGACATGGACCCGAGCTTGATTGAGAGCAAGGTGCATATGACTCAGGCTGCCAACATGAATTTCAACTAGTGATTGATTAGCTACTTCTCAGGCTTGGTTCCATTCCAACCTCGGTCAAACTTAATAAATAAATTTGCTAGTGCGAAACATCAGAACTCACTGGCACTCAGCAAGCTCGTCAAGTACATTGATGTATCAGATACTGACAAGATCCTTGACCGGTGCTTGTTTCAACCCATCAATATATTCACGTTCTTGCACATGAAAACGAATAAAGTCAGCATCAGAAAGATTAAGGGTTTCACGGATGACTGAAAGTTCTGCTGTGAGGGTTCGGATATCTGCCAGGGCCTCCTGATAATGATTCCATATAAAAACACCTGGACAAGGGTGTCATAAGCGGTCATCGAGTAGATATTTATAAAATGTACTTAATGCTGTATACTTATCCTCATCCCAAAATGTAAAATGTTGCTCGATTGATTGATGTCAGTGAAAAGTTGTAGTGTGCCGAGTGCTTCGTGCAAGGTCATTTGATGAAGAAAGAATGTGTTCGCATCCTTCGCCCTCTGTGTGTCCAGTGCCTTCGATATACATAGGATGCCAATCTATCTGGCACCTTCAATTATGTGCATGGCCGTGAAACGCTCCTACCATCATCCAGAAATTGAGGGCGGAAGCACGTGGTCCCAAAGTACTGTTCCCTAGCGTCTTAGCAAATGCACAACCAATGTCATACACACAACCTCCATTTTTGCCATAAACCATTAGCAGTTGATCAACAACCGCCAATGGATATTTCGCACTAACAATGATCAGCAAATATAAATTGAATGGAAGATAAAATAGCTTACAGTTCACCGCTCTTAACCATATCGCAGGCAAGAAGGATAAACCGGTGTCGACATGCAGCAATAAATATCCCCGACTCATCAAACACTGAAAACATCCTTTTACATTGTTCTGGACCGGCATTTCGCCACCGGTCAACACAAGTAAATGATAATGGCACTGTTTCAGTTTTCTCGATGTCTTGCCAGTTTTCAGTATCTGCAGTCGAGTGCTAGTCAGGTTGAGTTGCAGCATCATATAGGGTGGCAGTGAGAAGACTTACAGTTTGTCCTCGCACTTCATCCTTAAACTTATCAACTCTCGAGCGGTTGAGCCAGTAGTCAGAACGGAATGTCCGTGAATCGTGTCGAGCAGTTGACGATGTCCATTGTTTTAAGCTATTGTTGCCATCCATAGTCACCAGCCACTCCAGAGCCATATTTTCTTCATCCTCTAGCTTGTAGAAGCAACATGGGCAGGAGTTCAGGAGACGCCAGTTGGGTGAGTCATGATTAAGTGCTTGGTTGATAAGGACATCGATGCGATGCAAGATTTCGAGATAAATGTCGTAAGCATCTGAAAACTGCGCATTTAAGTATGATCAATATGGAATCTAGAAGGGTTCGAAATGAGTAAACGATTATGACAGACTAAAGAGCTTACATTATGGAGATGACATAATGCCTTGCATTGCGCCTGAATGCTGAATCGGGGACAAGTTCGGTGAACCTGCCGATATACTGCGAGTGTGCGGATGGAGATGGCGACAGTGGGAAATAATGGAGAGCAGCCTAAGTAACCATGATGAATAAGTGTTTCGTTTGGATACTTGTGAGATGGATGAGGCTGCAAAGATGCGTGCTTCTGACCTGGACAATGTCAACAATAAAGCCACACAATATGCCCCAAACTTACTAAAAATATCAACCAGTTCAATATTTTTGAGAGATAGGCAGTCACCATCCAGGATGGGTTCACCTGAAGGCAGAAAGCTTGGCATACCATCGCCACCATCCTGGGTGCAATAGTCAAGGTACGTGCTGACCAGACGCTCAATTTGAACACCCCAATGTTCATTTTGAAGTCCTATATGATCAGTACGAGTGCACAAATCCACATAGTGGCTATCAACACCAACGTTGCTTTAGTATGAATCAGTAGGACAACAAGAACAACTGTGTACCATCCTGAGAGATCTGCCATCTGCTGAGCCAATCCTTCAAAAGCCTCATGCTCTCCGCCCTCGTGGCTGAAGTCATGTCCCTCCTCACCAGGTGGTGCGCTGTAAGGTATATCATCTATGTCAATGTTAGTATCAGCCATCATACTCTCAACAAGATCCCGATCTTCGCTAGTCATTTCTACAAACACAATTCAGGAGAATGTAAGAGTTAGACATAGGCCTCGCACCCTGGACATGTGATCGGCGCTTTGCATCAGTTGCATTCCTTCGCTGTTGCTGTTTTCCTGCTGTGAGTACCTCAGAAGCTCGAGTAGAGCGCTGGAATCCATGTGAGATTATAGCCTTTGAGAGCCCTGTAATTTTCCTGGAAGATCCATGCGCCATAACAGCCCAGAAGAGCAGCAGGTACAATGTTGGGGGAACCAGAGAGATGCTACAGAGGAATATGCTGCCGTGGACAATGAAAAACAGAGGATGTAGATGGCTGAGAAGATGCCAGAGGCTGGGAGCGCAGGATGGCGATGGCAGCAGCACAAGAAGAGGTCGGGGATGGTGTCCAGAGAGGCTGAGAAGGCCGAGATGGAAGCCCCAGGACAGTGAGGACGGGAGGGTACTGACAATGACAGTGAGCAAGAGCAAGGGGTGTGAGAACCCCGCTATGGGGGAAATGTGCACCTTTGCTGAGCCTAGGACAGTGAGGATGGGAGGGCACTGGTAATGACGGTGAGCAAGAGCAAGGGGTGTGAGAACCCCACTACGGGGAAATGCACACCTTTGCTGCTGAAGGCATTGTTGCCGAGCCGCCTACTGTAGAATACCTGAAGGTATTAGATGATTTAGTACATGATTTAATGCCGGTGTTGAGGATTATTGCAACTAAGCCAAATAATACTGAACCATACACGTGATCGCTCAGCATAGTAAGGCTTACCTATTGGGAAGGTCAGGTGCCGACACCACCAACTGTGATGTGTGACCGTCGAATTGAATTGATTGCTACAGTATTTGTGAGGACCGGGGGTCCAGACCAGACAGGAAATAACAAAAATTCAAATGTCGATTGCAAATTGAAGTTTCAAAATGAATTGACGGTTTGCCACATAAAGGCTCTTACATAATCCAGTACCTGGTTCACTCTTCTGGGAGAACGAGACTCTGACGCATGCGGCTGCCGCACTGTCGTCGATCAACTCACTAGTAAATTGCGCGTCAGTGTCAATGGTCATACTCCACCGATGTGAAAGCTCACGGTGCACCACCCCCCAAAGGTCTGCCATGCAGGTGAGTCATGTTATCAGGTCCAGGACAATGCTGATACTCACGCAAATGCCCCAAGTGCACGACCTAGATGTGCAGTCTGAGTTTCCCTTGCAATAGTCGGGACAACTGAGATCGTCGGTGGCACTTTCATCACTATTAATAGTGGGGATGGCAAAGCTTGATGATACTAAGCCAGCAATGATGGCGAGGATAATCGCAGAGGAGAAATGCATCGTTTGCGACTTGTGTATGTAGGATCAGGTGATTCTGAAGGCGATAGTAGGAAAACGACTGGCTTTTATATTGTTCTCTGCACTTACTGTTGCGTGGCTGGCAGAACCTTTCCGGCAGAATGTGGCAGAAATCCCTCACATGTCAGGTTCTAGGCTAGGTGCTATGTTGCGTAGATGGCAGAACCCTTCCGGCAGAATGTGAGCATCACCAAAATTGCGCAAGTGAGAGATTACCTGCCAGTAGTGTGGCTGAACGCAAGTCCGCGTGATACAGTTGATATGCTCATAACGCATACCGTTGGGGCGGCAAAAAATTGATGCATTATAACCCTCAGGCAGCACTTCTCGGTGCCTATATAGGGTCTAAGAGACCCTGTTTCTATGTTATGGGAAACTGGTCTCTGAGACTCACCCTCGCCCCATCTATTAATAACATACACTCCTAGCCCACCTCGCGACCCTCCGAACGACCCTCCAGCTCTACCCTCCTAGAACCTCCCATATCAGTCGTGATACCTCTCGCGCCTCTAGAATATCCAGAAACCCTCTCACGACACCTCTCGCGGACCTCTAGAAATATGTTTAATATCTCCGACGCGGCCACAAAACATAAATTGTGCCAAGACGCTATGGCCTCAAAAGAAGGTTTTGACATATGCTCCGCCTCAGTGAACAACGACTTCGATGACTTAGACATACTCGCCTCTGGCCTATTACAAAAGATATTCAATATACAAATATCCTTTCGCCTGTAACGCTCTTCGGGGAAATTTACACGCTCTAAATCATTGCAGATGCTCTGCGCAATAATCCACAGTTGACCACCTGATATTGCACAAACATCCGCAGACGTCAACACGTCCAATAAGTAAGCGACTAAATCAGAAGACGAACTAAAACCTGCAGCAATCTCACAGCAAGCAGTATAATCATGATGCTTAAAACGGGCATGCGAAGCGACGCACTGTCCATGAAGTAGGTGTCTCAATAGTAAGTTACGTAGCTCGGTCAACGAACAAGACTTGTCGAATTCTAGACCGTGCAAAAGACACGCCCTTTTGAGCAGTGCAACTTCAGGCGAAAAAGGATGCCCGAAGAAAACGACCCCAAAAAACATCATTGAGAATAGACTCAGAGCGTTGACGAGAAGACAAAACTGCCCCGCCGAGGGACGTTGACTGAAATGAATAAAACATATCAGATCGAACAGACTGTATATGGTCGGAGTCACGATCAAAGATATCTAATACAACGGACCAATGTCAGCAGATACACAAAAAAATGAACAAAAGAAAAGAAACAACTGGAAAAACATCACCAGGAAGTGAATAGGGGTTGACAGCGAGTGCGTCTTCAGCCCCACCAATGGCACGCGGTCGTTGTAAGAAGCTGTGAGATTTTCGGAAAACCGCGAACCTCGATCAGAATGACGGAGCAAGCGAGCGGTTGAAGAAGAAGTCGAAGACGACAGATACACGCAGACACTGACGAATCTACCGCAAAACGGTGAAATTAGCGAGCTATAAGACCCACTACAGAGGTAGCGGGAATAATACATGAGTCCTCCCACGCGGCATGTGCGGGAGTTCAAGTTCTGCCACATTTTGCCCGGGAGGTTCTGCCATCTGCCTGGCAGTGCTAGTTCTACCCACAACACTCGACGCAGCTGACGCTGTCGTCGATCAATTCACTAGTAAATCGCGCGTCAGTGTCAACGGTCATACTCCACCGATGCTGAAAGCTCACTGAGGCGCACCACCCCGTAACCTGCCATGCAGGTGAGTCATGTTATCAGGTCCAGGAAAACGCTGATACTCACGCAATGTATCCGATTGACCGAGCACTGTGCGCAGTCTGCGTCCTTCCTGCAACGGGCGGGACATCTGTCGGTGGAAAGGCTTTCACCACTATCAATAGTGGGAATGGCAGAGCTTGATGATACTAAGCTAGCAATGATGGCGAAGACAATTGCAGAGGAGAAATGCATCGTTTGCGATTCGTGTGTGTGGGATCAGGTAATTCTGAAGACTATAGTAGGAAGACGGCTGGCTTTTATATTGTCCTCTGCAATTACTGTTGAGTGGATGGCAGAACCTTTCCGGCAGAATGTGGCAGAAATTACTCACATGTCAGGTTCAGCCAGTTCAGCCAGCATAAAATATGTGGCAGAAATCCGTCGCATGTTAGGTTCTGCCAGTTCTCGGTACCAGCGTAGAATAGTTCTGCCCAGCCTCAGCACGAACCCTTAGCATCACTACTAAACCTCACATTTACTTCACCGTTTATACGACATCTACGATTTTTTTGGTAAGGAGACTCACCGTAAATACAAAGATGACTGTTGTTGAGACAAGTTCAGCAAATAAATAAGGTAAGTGACCGAGTGTTTTGCTGATGTCGAAATAAATCTGTTGGCGAGCTGTAAGGAGGTATGACGATTTTCACATCTCCTGAACATATCATAAACTCGACCCGAGATCTTCCATGAGCCTGGCTTTCATGGCGATTGTGCGCCTCGCGTGCATGTGGCCAATAATCTCGCAAGACATGATTCAAAGATGCCAAGGCCTGAGGTGTGACTGGAAAAACTGCTTGGAACAATTTTTCTCCCACAGACTTGGAAAGACCGTGATAATCAAATGCAGGACAAAATAGTACACCGTTGGCTGTGCACTGAAATCTATAGTGTTGGGCCTTTTTGCTCATTGTCACACCACACAAGGCGCTGACTCGGAAAGCAATAGTCGACACTTTCGGGGACGCTGAGCGCTGAGCTGCAATGTATTATCGACCTCAGTAACTTGAACTTCCCATATAATTCCAACGAGGTCCTTTTAAATGACCGTACTAGCCTCCACAAGTCGCAAATGACAGTAACGCTGCCTTCAACGATATTTAGGAAACAAGGGCATGGTCGGGGACTCAAATGTTGGACTAAAAATCCAAGATAGATAACTAAGTAAATTATCACCACCGTGACGTTGATTTCCGCTAGAAACTAAAGGATATCACTGTTGACTAGGGCTCCTCATCTTTGTCAACTTTCACAGGACCTTTAACTACACCTGCGTATCGGAGCCGATGCTCATGTAGGCTGGGAAGGAACAGACGCCTGTGTCTGTAGGTTTGAGGTGAGGTGTGATGTGTTGACGGAGGGCTATGCACGTGGTTCAGTAGGTATTTACATCTTGTTATCAATTTTTGGACTGCTATGGCGCTGGATCTGTTCAACTACATCAGCAAACTATCCCAGGACGACAGAGTAGAACTTCGGACTGCGTCGGTCTTCTAAGTTTAGTGTACGATGGTCGTTATCGTTCGCCACAGACAAACGCAGAGTCAAAAGCACTTATAGCTGTCTCTTCCGCACTTCGGAAAATATGTTGCTCGAAGAATCTCATACACCTTTTGTGTGATATATCACCCGAGGACGTCTTGCTTCTTCAATGACATAGATGGTGTATTCAGTAGTTTCACAGTTCAGTGAAGGGATAGAAAAAGAAAATACATTTCTGGTCTCAAGAGCACATCGGACATGGTAAATACTGGCGAGAATTGGGGAACAACGGCATCGATCATACAGCTAAGTGAGAGTGTGCGCAGCATCCGGTTCTTTGACGCTGAGACCTACAGCAAGTAAATGTCAGTGATGCCTGTGCTAACTCAAATCTCGTCACGCACCCATTTCTGCGTCTCGATCCATCCTATATTTGCTGAACGGTCTATCTTTAGTATTATCCAGCGATGACAACATGTCCTCTGCTCTGTCCCGGAATGACAATATGGAACGCGTAGACTTGACGCGTTCTCGGAAGATAAGGCCGATTAGAATGTTGAGACAGCCAATGGAAAAGAGGAAGAAACCAGAGACGAGGGGGAAGACTTTGACGAAGTGAGAAAGAACAGAAGCTCCTATCCTATTGATGTATAGATGAGTTGGTAAGAAAGCGATTGGAGGGACTTATCGACTTACAGACATTGCATCACTCCCAAAGCACCTAGCCCAAAGTCACTCCCGAGAACGGGGAAGTAATGATCAAAGAACGCCGCGGGCCAGCCTTGAGAAGTTGATAAGACGCATACTCACACACCGTTGCCAATATCATACCTAGTTCTGAAAGAATCAAAACGACGGTTTGTGCAATGATCAACAACCGATTCGATACTGCCCAAAACACGCCAGCTGGCTGATTAGGAACTGTACTGTTTCTAGCCAGAAAATTGAGTACATTCGCAGTGACCTTGACAAGAAAACTCACTGTATGTAGGCATAGTTGATCGTGGAGTTTGAGTTGCTCCCGCCATCGACAAATACATTGACTGCCTCGATGTCATCAACCATCACCATGATGCTGCTAGAGAAAACCAAAAGAAGAGCGATGATACTAAGAACGCGGACAGTATTGAGACTGATGAAGATATCTGACGGCCATCATCCTGTCAACTCGCAAGTACAAAGTTCCTGGATGGTAGTACTCACAAGCTTTGGGTGGTAGCATCACGGGCAATGTAAATGCAACAGACGATCAAAGTGACACTATGCCAGGAAGGAGAGTTAAATGCTACAAAAGTAAGAGATGACCAGCAACAGAGAATGTAAAAGAAAGGGAACGACAATGCCTCCACTGTCGGATGACAGCTGAAGTAGACAGAAGGACAGGGAATTTCTGAATTGATAGTCTTCCACTGGCCACCGGTCTGCTTTTCATAAAATCTGAGTCCAGGGAATCATCTGATCTGGGGAATAAAGAGCCATTGTTCTCGCAAGGGGTCATCATCGCTGTGGACACCGTGTGGGCGACTTTTCACAAGCCGCAACGTCATAAAACGGTAAAGTATAACATTTCCCAAATAGGGCGACTTAGTGACTTTCCGAAGCGCCGCGATTGTAGCGCGATAGTACTAGTGTGAGATTTCATTGACTCTGAAGTGTTCCTAAATCATGCAAAGGACTGAGTTTCATTGTTGAGGAATTCTAGCTCTGATCATTTGACTACTACAGTAATATGTCTTATTCGAAAAGAACAAGGTAGTCGTATCTTCGAAACAGCCACGTAGCCAACAAAAGAATGATCACATTGATTTCGACACGTGCAAACACCAGGACGTACATTACGTTGTACATCTCGACATTACACTTTCTGAACCCAGTTGGCCTAGTTCTCGTACGAAAGTTATTGTCCACTCCACTAGAGAGTCTGTAATAATTCAGTTCTTGGAAACACATATAAATACCCAAGATACGCAACAAATGGTACAAAGGGTTTGCAGGGTATACGGTGTATGATATACAGAGGCTACGAGGCAGCGGAGGGCAGTGGTGGAACTTGAGGAATTTCCGCCTGCCGCGGTCGTTGAGATCTTCGCTGCTGTCTATCAGCTTGTGCGCGTTCGCGCTCGGCTTGCACAGTTGTCATCATTTCAAGCTGCTGGGCAATGAACTCTTGTGTGTTCGGTCTGTGCACCTCGGTCAGAACTAACGCCCACAAGGGACGTGTGATGCGTACCTCATGCGAAGGATCCTCATAATAGTTTCACCGTTCGAGACTTCCTTCTCCTCTTTCTTTACCTTCTTGCGCTCCTTAATGGTCCCCAGATTCCGCTGGTTATAGACGCTCTTCACGCGCTTCTTGATAGGAACAGCTTCACGCAAGCTTTGCTGCATGGTACGCACGCACTCTTCCATGAGAGTATCCCTAGAAGAAAAATAAAGCGTCATCACAAGTACATGAAACGAGATTGCGTACGTATGCCAGTCATAGTACAAACGAATGGATACCACATCCCGATATTTCTGGTTCTGTAGCTTTTCCAGCGGAACGCCTTCGCCTTCCGCATAGAAATAGTCACGGAGGAACTAGTTGGAGCCATCAGGAATGCACGCGCTCAAAAGCATCACACGCACCTTCAACCACTTAAAAACTATGTCTACCTCCTTGTCGCTGAGTGGTTTCATATCGCTGGAGAGCTTGGATAATGGCGGTATAAGCAGACCCTCTATTACGACTAGGATCTCCTTCCACACCCTCATCATCACCATATCTTTTGCAGTATCGCTAAGATAGGTATTGAGAATATGAAGGTTGGCGTCGAAGTAATCGAACAGAGGAATGATTGCGCGCTCAATCTCCACGTCAGTGAGTTCCTCGGGCCGAACACGAGACTTCTCGTTCTGAGGAAGAGGTATCTGCACTTCGCTGGCGTTGGAGCCCAAAGCTGAGCGATAGAGCGCTGTGACATTCCCGAGTGCCTTGTTGTAATCTAACCCCAGAGATCCGGCTTTGATCAAGGTTTTGAGGACAGGCCGGGACAGTGACTGTCGTATATATGGTGACATCTAGCAACAAATGAGACCTAGAATAAGAGCCCAGGCATCGTATTCAATGACTTACTTTGTCAATGAATATCCGCATCATGTCTCCCTCGCTCCGCTTCAGGAATCGAAAAGCCCGGCCAAAGTAGAACTGCACGTCATCCTTCTCACCTTCCATGCTGATTCGAAGAAGTATCCTCCCTTGATGACCATTGTTGGTGTTCTCGAGGTTCAGCCATACATCGTGGGTCAAGAAATCACCAAATTCCTTGGGATTGAGACATATAAAAGACCGGCCAACAACGTCATGTTGACCCATGAGCGCGCGATCACGTATACTGCACATTAACCATAAAGGCTTGTCGATCGATATGTCATGTGTCTCTTCCCCTTTTCGACATATAAACGAGCCATGTCCCAGAGTTTTGACGGAGACTTACAACGCGGGTTCAAGCTCTCATATATTGTCCTCGTCTTTACAAGTCGATTCCCAGCCTCGTCGCTGAGCGTTACGAAGGTATCCAGCAATGAGGACGGACTACTATCAAGTGGCACCAAGTCCTCTGCCATAACAATTTTCACAGCAAACAGAAATCGCGGCCGCTCATTTTTTTCGGGAACAGGCGGCCCGTGATTAGCGATCGTGTCGGCAACCTTGTCCACCTGCATCTGGTTATAGAGGTTGTCAAGGAGCATCCGCGCAGCTTCAACGTTGTTCAGCTTGACGCAAGACTCTGGACGAAAGTTGAACGGTTCGATTTTCTTCTCGCCTGTCGTTGCAAGTAACTTGGCTTTCTCGAGCCAAGCAGAGGATTTCTGCGGCTGCAGGTAGTCTGTCGGGCGCGGAAACATCTCTGTCATGAAAAGTTCTTCGATAGAGCGACAGTATTGCTCGATTGCCTTGGATATCGTCTAGGAATACCACCGTCAACAAACGCTAAGTGATAAAAATGCACTGAATCAGCACCTTGGAGAGACTGGTAAAGAATCTCGCTTCCTGATACTCATCTGACCACTCGAGGTCCTGCAAGAAAGATATTGGACTACGGAGGGAGTCGAATAGATCGACGATAGATGCACTATGCCGTTCTGTATTCTCTGCCTCAAACTAAAGTAGCTTTAAGTGGAAAACTGGAGAATACAAATATAGCACGAACTTTGTCTGCTGCAATTGCCTGATAACTCCCGTTCAGCTTAATCCCAGCGACTGTGAATGAGACTTACAGCTTGCACCCACTGGCCGGTCTTATTATCTGTGTCAACAAGCCAGTGATGAACGTATGGCATGAAAAGCTGCCCAAGGTCAAATTCCAGTTGTCCCCTTGCAAACAATGAGGTTTTCGCCGCAAACCTATGAAAACACTCACTGAGGAACAAATGCTTTGTACATTGACAGTAACGCTTGTGTTCGTCGGTAGAGCGAAAATATGTCTTGTATAGGCACGTCTGGAGTTGGACCATTCATTGACGATTCATACAAACGCTTTGAAGAGTTTTGAAGTTCGCTGATAAACAGTGGAACCTGGGCTTCCACGACGAGAGAAACTAGATCCACCCCTCTGAGCACATAGCATCAGTATCCCAAAGTCAAGCTTCGTGAAAGGTCATACCCTACAATAGGATCAGGGAATCGCTTGTCCAGCTGTTTGGCTGCCTTCTCTAGTTCGTCTGTCATCAACAGCAATGGTAATGCCCGGTTGACTCCGGGGCTTGCTTGCAAAGATCGCATCTTATCTTGATAATACTGGACTGACACATCTTGAATGTGAGTCGTCAAGTCTGACAAACGGGTACTGATATCTGCCTCAAAACGCTCGATGAGTCCACTCTCTCGTATGTGGTCGAGAATAGTGAGATATGGCTGGACCACGCTGACTTTTAGGTTCGGCAAGGTATCCATGGCGTGATATAGAGAAGAAAGGAATATGTTGTAAAGTGCACCATAGACGGATGCCAATAGTTCTGACTATCAAGAAACTCAGTGACGGGTTAGATCATACAGATTAATCACGCACATCATGGATGGGCCACTTGTCTACCTCGAGATCTTGTAATAGCTTCGTGGTGCCTTGCAGGGCCTCTGGTATGCACTCCATGGGAACGTCGCTACGCTCATATAGTTGCTTGATCTGATCCAAAAAACATGTCGTACGATACGTATGGTTTATGCGCCAACGCATCGCACACTCGTTTATAAGGTCCACATGAGGAGGACTGAGGATACTCAAAGGAACTTCATCAGCATCATCCACTTCGGGGCTGAACATAAACTCTAGATCCGTAACGAGACAGTATTCGATGAGACGCCTGTAGAACTTTTTGGGATTTGGCGGAATAAACGTGAAATTGTGGCCAACACGAATCTCGTCATCGTCGTCCCCCTCGTCGCCGCCGTTTTCCTCACCCTCGTCTGCGGCTCCGAAGAACGAATGTCGGCTCCCAATCGAAGTATGTCGCTTCGTTCTACTAGGAGAGTCGATACGAGTAGAGGGCAACGATCCTGGACGAGCACCCGATGCGGAATAAATGGAACCATTGTCTGAAGGCATGGACTTGGCAAGTTCGGGATTAAGCGACACCATTGCCACCATGAGTTGGGAGAGAATCGAGGTTTCCTGAGTCCGCCAATAATTCCATGCAGCATCACTGCTGAAGTCTTCCCTTCTACCGGGAAATGGTGCGCCAGCATTGATATTCTTCAAGCAAGTCTGCGATACGCGCACGGTCAATACACAACTCTTCTTTTACCTGTCATCTCACCTTGAGGTCTATAACAGCAGCCTACTGATGTTCAGTGGCAAGATCTGCTGGGAGGGTATCATCTACCTTCTCTGTACATGTTTTCCACAACCGATCCACCTCGCCCTGCATAGCATTCTCAGGAATCTTGAACAGGCGTGCCACAATCATCACAAAGGGCATATCTGAAATATTTTGGCTGATGCTCGGCTGTGTACTGATGGAATCTCCTCGGTCGCGCGACGCGGATGCAGAGTCGTAACCCGAATCATTCGCAGACTGCGGCGGTGCAAGTTTGGCATGATACATATCCAGGCGTGAATTGAGCTCGGGCGAAACATGGCTGAGAGTTTTCAAGCAATCCCGAAGCATCCTCACGAACTGTGCAATTTGGTTGTTCACCTCAACCTTCCATCCATCGTCAACGAGTGTGGGCTCCTTCCTGAGCACACTGGTGGCTTGTGAGGCAAACATCAAGATCAACTCCTCTATGCTTCTGTTCTCCTTCATCTGCTTCCTGAAGGAGTCCCCTATGAACTGCCCGTAGAAAACGGCCATAGTTCGCCTTGTTAATTGGTCAGAATACCTGCAACCTTAGCGTCAGCATATAGTCCCAGAACACAGTACAGTTATGCCACAGACGCAGCATCTTTCCCCATTGCTATATTCTGTAGTTTCTGTTCCAAAACTTTGAGGAGTTTCTCTGGAAACTTGACGCTCTTCGAACCATCCCTGAGGTCCTTGAATATATCACCTATGGATACAATGGAGTTGGATATAGCTCCTGAGAATTTTGAGTGATGTTCCTTCTCCTTTACCTCGGAGGCGTTAGCGTGCTGATTCGATACTTTCGGCTGGATGACATAGCTGAGGATACTGCAGATGACATAAAATACGCGAGATTCAAGTTGGTGCTGGTACGCGGGGCAAGGGTACGCACGCTACACGAAGGACATATCTATGTTGCGGATCCAAAACAGTCAATTGCATGAGGTGGGTGATGTTGACTCATGCATACGTACTCGAACAAATCGTCGTCGTTGACACGATACTTGGAAATGCGTTTCTCGTGAGCACCGCTATCATAGCTCCGCTTGGACATGGGTCACAGCCGATATTGAGAACACGGCACGGCCGACCAAGTTTGAACAAAGGAGTCAGATTCCGGTAGATTAAGCGGTGATGGTGCTTGGTGAAAGGAGAGCTGAGATATCACAAGTTGATAAAAGCTGTACTACCACGGATGATTGTATCATAGGCCACATTGGCCCTTGGCAAGCACTGACAAACACACTTACCCACAGCGGACACCACTTGAGCGCAACTGCGCAAATAAATGCACATTAACAAATGTAACGCAAACTCCGTCTAATTAGTATGAGTATCATCTACAATTCGTCATGTCCTGGCTGTCTATCTCCAGGTGCCTGCGTTGGTTCAGTAGATGACGATCCATCGGCGTCATCAGGCTTCGCAGTTGGCTTTTTGACTTTGGGTAACTTCCTCTTCACCAATCTTTGTAGGTGCAGTTCCAACGTCTTCGCTCGCTGCTGCATCTCCTTAGTTTCAATCGCCGGGTTTTCATTCATCTTTATCTTCTTTTGCCGCTCAACACCATCATGAAGCCAACTTTCATGCTCCTTGAGTGCTTTCTCGAGCGCATCAAGCTCCTGGGATGTCCATTTCGAAGGAACCCCTACGATGGCGTCGGCCGTGATGTTCTCCCTTGCTTCGGTAAGGAATACTCTGGTACTCCAGTTCCACTTTTGTGAGTTATTTAGTGCCTGGGGGAAAGACTCTATCTCCTTGTAGCGGTGTACGATTGGTCTCTCGAAAGCCCTGTTCAGAAATGGTAAGCAGTTAAAAAGCCTTTTCCCACAAGCCACTTACTCGAGAACTGTTCGCTTCTCCCATAGCTCCATCACATCAGCAGTGTCTCCTTCGTCATGTAGCCATGCAATGGTATCCGAGAGTTTCTTCGAAAGTTTTTGCCTTTCAGATGGCTGAGAGCACTTCATGAATGGCGTTTCTGGACCATCATTCAAAAGATCCCGTAGCTTATACAGATATCCTTCAAGAGTATTATGCGCTTCTTCCCGAAGTTGCCTCGACATCTCCATGTTGTCTAATGCTTTGAGACTGTTGCAGCATGACTTTGATCAGTCAGTCTTATGACCGCAGACAATGCAAACGTACCGTTCACGTGCAGCTCTTTTCGCCACAAGATTCAGTGGACCTTGCGAATTGTACACAATTTCGATCTCAAGTGGAACAGTACTTTGGTCCTTCCCAAGCGGCTTCTTGGCCTTAGTCGTCTTATCCTTCTCCGTCTTCTCGTCCTTTAGGGCTCCCTCATCAACGTCAGCCTCTAATGGTATCTGGTCACCACCACCTCCAAATAGGCCTTTCAGCTTCCCTATTCGAGCTTCATAATTAAGAAGAAGAAAAAGTGAAGATACGTACCAGTGATGGAGTCGTCTTTAATCTCGCCGTAGGCTACCGCGTCTCCTACAGACACAAAGCCGGATTCAGAAAGCACGACAGTGGCCTTGATCACCGGATCGATTGCGCCGCGTTCAGTGAGATTACCAATGGCCTCAGGAATGCCAACAATCTTTGCCTCCAGGATCTCGCGGGGGAAGCCACTAAAAACGAAGTTAACAAAATATGGACATTTGTATGTACGGACCACGCACGACATGACTTCATTGGGATAGTTCAGTACCACAGAAAAATCCTCTTTACGCTTGAACGTCAAAGTCTTTCTTGCACCATGCTTCGATCCAACAGGTAAGACTGTCGTGTGAATCGTCCGCGCGCCTGCATTGGACGCGAGGTAGGACGCCTGGATATCATGTATCAGGACATCAGTTACACGAATGTCCTTGGTCTTGAATTGACGGGAGAGAGAAGCTCCATAAAGCGCTGCGCCAAGTACGGCGGCTTCATCAGCATTGACGTTGAGTGCAATGCGATCTCTAATAAACATTTGAACTCCAATTGTCCAAAAAGAAAAAGAAACATAAAACTTACTCGCCAACAGCTGCTTTTACAGCAGCCTGGACCATAGGCGTGCGTGAATTTCCACCTGTTAAGATAACGGATGAGATATTTGCCTGTAACTGTGTCAGACAATATTTGCAAGATAACCTGTGGGCATGCATACCAACGAAAGTCCAGCATTCGCAAGCGCATCATAGATGGGTCTTGCAAAGCGCGAGTGGAGGTCTTTACAGGCGTCCTCAAATTCCGAGCGAGTAACCTTGGCCTTGAAGTCAATGTCAAATGCAACACTCTCCACCTGAGAGCTGTGAGCATCGAAATTACATATTACGTTTAGCCATCTTGCTTACCGTCGACATCGCGTCTGAGTTGGCACTGAGAATAGCCTTGACGCGTCCAGCCTCTTTCCAAAGTTTAGCCATAGCGCGACTATCCTTTCGAATATCCCGCCGGTGCTTTGACACAAAACTGTCTATCAAAATATCCCGCAACCTCAAGTCTAGCTCTGTTCCGCCCGTATTTCGATCATGACCGACACCCATAACATTGATCTGAGTGTATGATGTCTTCATCTTGGGATCCTCGGCCGCGGCGAACGACACCACTGTGGCACGTGTCGAAGATGCGCCAGCGTCATAAATGACGTGGTGTTCGGGAGTGGTCGAAAAGGTTCTCGTCATGGCGTAGTTGACTGCTACAGCCGTGCCGTCATTGACTAATGACAGTACTTTAAGTCCTGCTATCTCTATTGCGTCTGCAATCGAATCGCGCTCGAACTGGGAGAAGTATGGTGGAACGGTGAGGATGACCTCCTTTACCGTCTCGCCTGCTAGATCCTCAGCAAGCTTCTTGATATATGCTAGTTGCATCGCGACAAGCTCCTCCGTACTCCATTCCGTACCGTCACTTTGTTTCAGTGCAACAGTTTTGCGGTCAGTCTCAGAAATCTGAGCGGTGGATATGGAGGTGAAGTAAGTAGCAATATCAGAGTTAAATGGTGCGCCTTGTAGGTATTTGAGGGATGAGAATGAGTCTTGAGGGAAACGAGATGCCTGTATCCTGTCAGACCAAGGGGAGGATGCTCTGGAGAACGGTACTCACGATATTCGCCGCGTCAGACCCAAATAATCTTTCGTCTTTCTTCCACGCGACTGAGGACTGTATCTTCCGCTTGGAGTCCTTGTTCAGTAGCACGTCGAAGGGCACACCAGGCTTCATGAGCGAAGCCTTAATCCAGTCGGACCCATAGTCAACTGCCAGTACCGATGCTAATGAACTCTCGAAAATAGCAGCAGAAAAGAGAAATAATGTAACCGCCTTTATGAGCGAAATACAAGGCATGACGAGGACTCAGAAGTAAAACCGGGCAAAGAGCATCGAACAACTGAGGACTACGAATTTTGGTTCTGAAAGGTACACTAGCGGTACCACCAACTATTAGGTTCCACGTACTGAACCGGGAATTGCCGAAACACCTGTCACCGTCCTATGATCTCGTCAGTAACTGACATCCAAGCTAGCTGTGATGTGTGGTGCAGGAGGCTGAGTTAGTACACAGAAGCATGGAAGTGCTTCCGCAACAATGATGATCCATGGTACGATTCACCTGTATCGGGGAACTTTGATATTAATCGCGTAACTAAGCTCTCGAGGCTGTAAGCTGAGAGAACTACAGAATTCAGCTTGCAACACCTTCTCGACTTCGAGATGTTCCTAGGTACTAGGTCATCAATTGAAAGGCGAAGTTGTCGAACAAGTCAAGGCTCTCCGCCGCAGGCCAATTATTGAATTAGCCACATGATCAAGAACCTTTTTATGTACATAACAAGCTGTACATGCACATAGCCGCTCGACCTTTTTCAAACTCGGAACCACTATATTCTAGATCTCCTACGCTTTTAGGTTTGCTCAGGAGAGGCTAGCGCTCAACCTGAACACCAAACGACGACGGCAAAACATGTCAAACACGGGGCTAATTCAAAAGCTCTTAAGACGTCTATGGCAAGTCTGGGCGGCGCTCGCACATTCATCTGCCCAGCGACTGTGTATCCTTGTGTCTCGCTTGTGGCGCTGTGTCGCGAAGGTTCGCGCTTTACCTGGACACAGCACCGACGCAAAATCTTCTACTGCAGATTCATGCTGTGCCGCGGCTAGCGGTGCACAATGTCCACAGGTTACCTTGCCATTGCCGCTTCACCACCAAATAACTCTAACTGATACAACAAGCGGCACTGAAGATGCGATGTCGTCTTCAACAATTCCATACGCCATGCCTAATCCATACATTCCCGAGCAATTTATCCCGCATTGCACGTATCCGCCCCCAGAAGCTAGTAGTGTGATTTCTTCCAATGCTCCCGGTACCACTCCCCGTTTTGTACCATTTGCTGCGAATGATGTTTTGCGATATGATAATCGTCCTCTTGTGTACGTGCAACGCCCTCGTGATAGTAAATAGTCTTAAGTACTCACTTTACAGAGAAAAAACTCGTGAGCGCAATTACATTCCAGCATTCATGAGGCACTTCACAAACGAGTGAGTGCATTAGCCAGACAATATCTGATGGAATGAAAAACCATGCAGATCATGTCCATGGTTAAACGGTGATTGGACTTCTTGTGTACATCCCGAAGGCGCGCTGTATCTCTATAATATGAGTCGAGTAAGCATTCGATGAAAAAATACAGGTGCTTCATGGGCCACTGATCATATTGTTTTAGAAAACGTTCACTGAGGCCATCATGGATGAAACTACGTTTCACCTGCTTGCCAAATGCGTGGATGGACTATACGACATGGCGCGCGCGAACTCGGCGTGTCTTGAAGCCTGTGATGTTGAGCTCGTTGTGCAGTTATGGCCAACTGAAGGCGAAATGACTTGTCAATATTACTTCGTCGACCACAAATCTCGAATTCTCTTTTGGCTGGAAGATAACCATGAAGCGACGACGAACATCTTTAGCGGGCTCCGGGGTGTCTATGATCCGAGTCATATTCGTGCGTTATGTTGAACTTTGATCACACTGATATGAATTTGGCAAGCAGGACTTGCCTTAGAGTCCGAGTACTGGTTTGTCACTTGCAGTTGTGTAAGTTTCAGTGATCTTTCCTATTTTGATTCTAATGTGCTTCAAGATTCCGTATGACCATCAACACTTGAGTCGAGCAGGACGCATTGCGAACGCTACCCAAACCACCAAACGGATCGAGTCAAGCTTCTCAAGGAACTGAGGGAGGTCGTCATGCATGCGAGTGCAGGTAGTGATCAACTGTCATTAGCCTTCAGTTGATTTTGAACACGACATTTCAGAGATTATCACTTCAGACATGTCCTTGTCACCTTTTGATGCCGATGAACTCTCTAAAATCTTAGAGCTGATTAACCACCTCCGAGGTGCGAAAACTTCTTAAGAACAGTTCATATTGAAATTACACATATCCAGAGAACGCTGAGGAAAACGATTGTCCTCATTCCACTTGTATCATTGGTAAGACAAGCCTATCCATTTCATTGATTGTTCATTAATTTATAAACAGCTAGATTCATGCATTATTTTTGTACGATCTTGATTTCATCGCCGGGTTCAGGTCACTCATTCATTCTGAAGACAGAGCCAAATTTTTTAACTTCTGCGGCCTACCCTGTGCTCGACTCGACGCTGACAAATCCGTCTATGAGGAGGACACTGGCTTTCATCCACTGATCGGCCCTCTTTCTCTGGTTTTCGAAGCCATGCTTTTTTGGGCACCGCAAGCGCACTTGAAGGATCTTCGAAGGGTATGGGTAGATGAGTGTATCAACACGCCGCGGTGGAAAGACTTCAACACAAAACTCATGACGGAGTGGACTGGGATCACCATATACGTGCGTATCTGCAAGTCACCATTCTGCTTTATATCTTGATTTCTCCCAGTCAACCGTCATGTTAGCCGTAGATGTTAGTTTCCTCGCAGTGCCGAACATGAACATCAGCCAGTCACAGTCGACTGGAATCATTGCTACCTATCTCTCGATTATCTTCATCACCGGCTCCTTGATTGTATCGGTCCTTCTGGCGCGTCAGAACCAGAGATACGGTTTTGAATCAGCTGATAAAGCGGCAAGTCATCGCCCTTGCATCCTTTTCTGCCACGCTAAGTAGTCTCCTCAGGCTGAGTTTCTGTCAAGTCTGACAGGCACGTTTGTTGGGGTGAAAGCCCTCGCCACCATTCACAGTCTGCCATATGCAATGCTTATGTGGGGGTGCGTTGATCAACATTATCTAACCGGGATGATTGATTGATGTGCCCTTCACCAGGATGATCTACTTCGCAATCGGCCTTCTGTTCAACGTGTTAAAATTTACGACGACGGCCATGCTGGCATCAGTCGTCAGCGGGTTCGTTGTCGTTATCATGTTCATATCGTGGTTCATTTGGGCAGCGAGAGATGTTCATATTTTCAAACGACTGACCAAGTTCGTTCTTTCTGTCGCTCGCAGGAGATAGTATTCAACTTTAGCTCTTCGGGTATTTGTATTATGTCGACCATGCAGTGGACAATTACCAACCGAGTCCAAACTGAGTGTTCAGTAAAAGCACATAATGCGTGAACTAGTGCACAGTGCACATTGCTTGATCGATCTACAGCTTGATGCCACACTTGCGTCAGCCAAATCACCTCACCAGACTGTGGTACATGTAGTACAAAGTACCCAGGTATGTGGGCACGTCTCACTAAGTTTAAGAATCCACTACGATTGGATACACAGGTAACGAATAACAAGGATCCTTTCGGATGCTACGTTTCTGTATGACATGTTAGCCGCGGTACTGATTCGATTATCGAATGTATGCAGTGCTCATTCACTGGACACGTCGATGCCTTCCGCCCAGTATTCACTGCCTCCGAGTCGTTCTGGATGTTCTGTCCAATCCGAAGCCTTCTGCAACATGGAAATTCGAAAGGAAAACACAGGATGTACGGACTCGTCCGATTATGGAAGCTGTGCGGCCGACTACGTGGCTGCCCTTCTTCCACTTGTAGTAACCTTTATCATGATCATTGGTTTGTGCAGCCCGCGCTGAGATAGGTCATTATGACCTGTGCAAGTCGTTCATTGCATCTTAGCGCCAGCTTAAAGCATATAAGGAAGTTTATCCTGCCCATGGTCCCAACCAATTTGCCTGTCTTCTGGTAACATCGTCGCGATGAAGCACCAATCACGGAAGTTTATCGACCTCATCCAAGCCATTACATCCAAGTGGGCCAACTGGGATCCAACAAAACCAATCCATGTATGTCAAGCCAAGCGCTCGGTTTTAATTAATCTAACAGGCACAGGTGGGCGACTATGGAATGATCAACAAGAAAACTGGAGAATTCGATTGTGAAGGGAACATTTACACAACAAAGGACATTGTCGATATTGACATGACGGATCCTGCACTACGTCCCGTAGAAACGGGAGAGGACGATAAATTCATCGTCACATCGTGGGGTGTCACTACCAAGGAATTCAGCAAAACTGCTAAAGTGTAAGTGCCACAATATGCATCGTTTGGGTATATATCTGACTGTGTGTGATATAGCTCCGTGCCTGGTGCAGAGAATGTCGCCCTCAAAGTCGGATTTCAGTACGATGGTAGGAAACGAGGAGCTGGGCTGGCCATGTACAAGTCAAGACATATCAGCCTTCCCAATGATGAGCGCATCGTCAGGCTGCTCAAGTCTAGATCTCAAGTCCTCAAAGGGAAGCACGTCGTCACCGAAGTGATATGTTGCGCAGCATATGCGATGTATATGTCTACCAATAGTAAGTCCGGCATGTGCAAATTATTCCACGCTATTCACAATTGGCACAGGAGTAGAAAGATTTTTCAGACCACGTCAAGCCACCGGCGGGCTTATCTGGTCTTCAGAGACTAACCATGGTATCTACCGTGAAGGAAGCGACTCGAACACAAAATATATGCCCTTGTACAGGCTAAATAAGTCTGGTACTTAGTTCTGGTAGTCTCGGTCAATGCGATGAGAAAATTGATGATTCGATCGAGAGGTGAGTTGAAACCCTCTTGTGGTTCAGCAGTGCAATAACTTCCCTGTAGGTGGCAGGATCTCGACCTACCTTTGGCATCACTGGAGATCGGTGCATTCTGACTGTCAAAGACGTCGCCTTGGGACCTTCGGACACAGTCAGATCGTCGAAGTTCAACTCCTCAACACATTCGAAAGCCACTGCATCCCCTGTACCAGCTTTGCGTTCCATCCAAACCGTTCGTCGTGGACAGCGGATTGAGGAAAATTGCCTCTGTGACTCGCGTATGCAACTACATTTAATGGTTGCCAAGAATTGACGCTATCGCGACTGCGGTTGACCTTCGAACGGATTCATTTGCTCACGACCAATTGCACACAACGCACGTCGAGGATGAGAATGCGGAGAGATATAGCGCGTCTATTCGCCCACTCGGAGACGAATGAATGACCAGAGTGTGCTGATATCATATTTCCCGAATTGCTACTTTGAACAATATATCGTCGAAGAGCCTTCCAAAGGGTATACTTGTACTAAATATCAACACACGTACAGCCGCTGCCATGGCACACCTGTAGCTTCGGTTGATTCTTACCTAGAATTTTAGATGTTTCCTCTTCTGTCTCAGACGCAACTCACCTTGAAAGACGAAGAAAATGAGGCAAACTCTGCTCCGGCTGCAAGACACAATGACAAAAATCTTGACAGATTTGTTCCGGAGGTCTCGAACCACGCCGCGTACAAACCTCGTTGGTTGAGAGAATACCCGAGAACATCTCTCGTGGCCCGATTGAACTGCAGCCTGAGGCACATATGATCACATCTGCATCATCTATCCCCGAACAGTTATTCAAATTGATGTCGTTACCCTGGAATTAAGATGAGTTACTCACTGTGTAGTAAATTTGCTCCTTTGTTTCTCCCGAGGAACGTATTCAACTACCCCTGGGCCGAAGTGCCATAGCCTCGGGGGTCAAAATTATGACTTTGTGACAGCGGCAGTGCAGCGGCACGTGATCTCATACAGTGCCTTCTACCTTATTCACACGCTCTTATCCTTGTTGTCTCTCTTCTGATTCCTCACAGCCTACATTGCTACCAGCACCTAGTAAAGGGAGTCAGCTTCAACTACATACTAGCACCACATTTGGCACTCACTTCCTCTTCCAGGCCGCTGGTACCTAGACTTGCTAAGTTTGAGGCTGCGAGGCTGTCCCTCACAGCTCACCTCGGCTCTCTCTTACACAGGTTGAGGCTGGGTCGCCCCTTAGGAGCTTCCATCCAAACACTACTCGCTTCGATGAAGCAAACATTTTTTTGTTCTCGTTATCGCTATTAGGACTGCCGCACGACAGTATATCGACGCGTCGACGCTGTGCATCCATGATCCGGTTTGGGACGCTCATGGACTACAACCTACGTCAACACAATTCAAGAGCGGAGAAATCACCAGGCAATGCCGAATCCTCTGCCAGGACCCTTGCAGCATGTGGACGGCAGATTGAGCAGCTCCGGAAGAAGATCCCAAGTCAGTCGATGTTCCTGGTAAAATCATGAGAAGGCAAAGCGTTCACCTGCATGCGTTGCCCCATCTGTCTGTACAACGCATCAAGTTTACAACGACGGCTATGCTGACATCAATATGGGGGCGCGGCCTGCCATTGTCAGCAGATGCGTGGCCGTTATCACGTTCATATCGTGGTTAATCCTCCAGGCAGCCAAGTCCGTTCTTTCTGTCAATAGTGGGAGAGGTGGTATCCAACATTAGCACTTTGGGTTTCTATCATGTAGACAGCTGGTATACAATGACACTATTTAAAATTTAATTCAAGTTTCCAGTAAAAGCATAAAAGCGTGAACCTAGTACTAGATGATCCGATCCGCCACCTGTGCCATTCCAACTATTTGAGCCAAACCTTACAATATAAAATCATGGTATCTTCTAAGAACCTGTGCCGCATACTCTGGATCAGAAGTACTGAATACTATGGTATGTGGCACAGCTCGTACTACATTGCTTGAGGGCGCTAGTTCCAAGTTTCTCTGATCGTTACGTTTCACTATTAGTTTCTAGAATCCCGGCAGTGTGCGACTCTTGGATACACAACATTCTCATCGGATGCTGATTCGACTATGCAGTACTCGTTCACTGGACGTGTCTCATGCCTCCTGTTCAATCCGAGGCCTTCCGAGTCTTCAACGTTCACGAAAATTCGAAAGGATGTACGGAGTCTGTTATGGAAGTTGTGAGGATACAGCTATACAGCTTATGTGCCTATAGCACTGTCCTTCTTTCACATGTTCTTGCTGCGGCTTCTGTCCTGTGGGGCCTGCACTGCGATAGGTAATCATGACCCGTTCAAGGCTAAGCCTTTGAAAATCGTGCATTGTTTATATCTCCAAGTTAGCGCCAGTCAAAGGCATATAAGGAAGGTCTATTCTGCCCACAGTCCCCACTGGCAAGAATTTACCCGTCTTCTGGCAACATCGTTGCGATGAAGCACGAGTCTCGGAAGTTCATCGACCTCATTCAAAACGTTTCATCCAAGTGGGCCAACTGGGATCCACCAAAACCGATCAATGTATGTCAAGATACCGCTTGGTTTCAATTGACCTGACAGCCACAGGTGGGCGACTATGGAAAGATCATCAACGAAACTGGAGAATTCGACTGGGAGGGGAACATTTACACATCAGGCATTCTCGATATCGACATGACGGATCAAGCATTAGTCCCTGTGGAAACGGAAGGGGACGACAAATTTATTGTCAAATCGTGGGGTGTCACTACCAAGGAAGCCACACCTGCTGGAACGTAGGTGCTACAATATGCAGTGTTTGGGTATATATCTAACTGCGTTGCAGCGCCACGACTGATGCAGAGAATGTCGCCCTCAGAATCGAGTTTCAGTTCGAAGGTAGGAAACGAGCAGCTGCACTGGTCATGTACAAGCCAAAATACATCAGCCTTCCCAATAACGATCGCCTCATCGACCTGCTCAAGAACAGACCCGATGTCCTCAAAGGGAAGTACATCGTCACCGAAGTGATGCGCTGTGATGCGTATATGATGTACATGTCTACCAATAGTAAGTCCGGCATGTGTAAATTCTTCTGCGTTATTCACGCTCGGCACAGAAGCGGAATCTTTTTCTGTGACCCTGAACACCACCGGGCCTTCTGCGTCAGCTTTCACCTGGTGTGCGGAAACTACCTATGGTCTTTACCGTGAAGGAAGCAACCCGACCACAAACTACATGCCCTTGTACAGGCTTAAAAAGCCTCGTTCCAAGTTCTGGTGGCTTGTAGGTCAACGCGGAGATGAGATCATTGACGATTCGATCCCGAAGTGAGTTGAAGTCACCTTGTAGCTCAGCAGCTCAATGGCCTCCTTGTAGGTGGGAGGATGTCGACCCTCCTTGGGACCCCCTCGACGATGAGGGTGAAGAGGACCCAATCTATGATGCAGTACGTTCTCGGTTTTTTTTTCCATTGGAACTTAACTGGATTCATCTCTCTCCAACAGGAAATGCATGGTGACTTCGGCGTTTTCAATGATGGTTATCCTGAGTAAGTACTGCTCTGGTGCAAACTTCGCATGTCTCAAGTACCTCTCATAGCAATAACGATGATGAATGGTGATCATTCGCGAATGCTATTATTGATACCCCAAGGGCCAAATCGTGTCATTTTGTATATAGGATCAGTGCAACAGTATCAACGCTTGTTACAATGGACAATGTCTTCTCTAGCTAAATTTTGAAAGTTACACAATTCTGCCAATATTTGTCAAGCAGCGACAACTATACTCTTAAGTGTGTGAGTTGCTATATGCCAGTGTAAGTAACTCGTAACCAGACTGACTAGCATGCGTCAATTTGAGATGGTGAGAATCGAGCATCCGTGGTAGTATACGCCAGACTAGTAGTAAGCAATCCTGTCGTCACCTAATCATAATTTATAGTTTAACTTGTTAGATCCTGCCCCACAAGGTATCAAGGACTCCTCTTCCAAGACCAATACTTATTTCTTGTGGGTGTAGCATGAATAGCCGCCGGCATCGAATGCTAAAGAACTCAATCGGGAAGTGATGAACAAAAGATGGAACATGATGAGGGTGCATTATGAGGACACCAAAAACCTGGGATGGAGATCTCGAGATAAAGTCGTCGCATGCAAAATCAAAGGTTACATACAAGGCTTGTGTTAAATTATATTATGTTCCCACACTCTTGTAGGTAGAGGTGACTTTGCGGCTCACGTGATTTGTGAAGCTCTCGAAGATCGACCGATCTTTGCCTTCAACCCAGGTGAACAGAAGCTCGCATGCCATATCACTTGAAGTATAAGATGATAGTTTGCGACATTCGACTGAATAACGCAGGACTGGCAAATCTCGCTCTGCATAGTCTGTTTCTGGAAGTTTCCCCCTTCGTGCTGCGCGGGACCAGGTATTACCTCGGGCATGCACCAGTGCATCAGGAAAACTACCAGTTGCTTTTTTTACTTTATTTGTCACTTAATTACACGAAAAGGGACGCATAAGTCGATGGAGTGAAAAAGCGCGAGCCACTTAATTAAGCCCACTCGTCCTCTGGATTTTTACTTAATTCACTTAAATAAGCAGAAAAAGCGGTTTAAGCATTTGATAGCAGGATAACGAGGATACATAGAAAGCGTGATAAGCATGAAATTAAGGAGACTCTCAGTAACATAAGGAACTGGGGGAATGGGGGAAAAGGTGGGCATGCAGGCAAAAAAGCAGTCAGCGGCAGAAAACATGATAGCAGAGCTGGCGGAAAACATGATATACGGCAGAAAACAACCACAGGACAGCGAAATTCATGCACTGGCAGGTGCTGCAACAAAAACAAAATCCTGCAACAATGGATGTCAGTGAGAGGGCGCCTGAATGATAAATACTTACAAATCATAGCACGCTTGTCATCCTCCGACTCGTCATCGTCGATCAGCGAGCCCAACGGTGTTTCAGTGACATCATTCAAGGTGGTACGCGCCATCTGTACTGTAGTTTCGAGGTACCCAGCAGGCTTGCCTAACAGAGATTTGATGTACGAATTAGTTGGTTTAAGCCAGAGAGCTGCCGAAAATAAAAATGGAATGTTGGTCTTTTTCCCAGTAACTTTGTTGAGGACCTTCGGTAGCCTGATGCTAACCCGACCTCTTGATGCGGATGACAGAACATTTTGAACTTCGAGTACTTCATTTGCGATCATGGAGACAGCGCGCTCAATCTGGAAAAAATGAGCATGATTAAGCCATTATAGGTTGAACTCACCGCTGCAGCAGAAAGAGCAAGAGGCCGTAACATCCCACTTCATCAGGAAAACCCTCCCCCAACAAATTTGACTAAAGATGTAACATTAGAACTAATCCTGCGTTATTATGTCTAAATTTTACAAATTCAAGTTTTAGCAAGTTTAGTTCGGTTTTTTTACCCCCTAATAAAAACACAAGAATTAGCAATGATTTTCAGCAATTCAAACACATTATCATAACTTGTAGAATTGATTGTTTGATCTTAGACGAGGGTTCCAACCGAATCAGACAGAATAAGATAACAAGAACAAAATTAAATTTGATTAAAAATGGGTATATGGGCAGTAGGCTAATTTAAATAACAGTGCGCGCTATGACCAACCGGGAGACTATGTATCAGCTTCACAATTCCATATTGTACACCATGAAAACAAGTGGGGGATGATTCAGTCTTCTTCCATATTGTTGAGGTCAAGTAACTCGAATGCTTCGAGCTCAGCAGCATGGCCACTGGCAGCGGTGCCGCTGTATCGCAACTTCCTGCAAGCAGAGTGAGCATCGAGGGAATACTACCTAAGTGGAACTCACTGTGCAGCCTCATAGATGTCGGCCATCATACAGTGGAATTTTGCAGGTGCGTCCTTCTTCAGTTTTTCCAGGAACCTGACATGGTAGTTGTATGTCTCGCTGAATAAATTTCCTGTAAAGTTGAATTTCGATGGTGAACCTTGCGACTTCCACAGAAGGGCTGCGGTGACACCTTTGCAACAAGTTAAACAGCGCATCCGTACAATGACGACAAGCACATTACCGCAGTGGCAACCAATGCCAGCAAAGGGATAGGGACTTCGGGGCGCTGGCCTTTGTTGTTGGCGATTTCGATGAAGCGTTCCACAAACTTGATGGCAACGGACCTCGAGCTATGAAAGAGCTGCCGATATATTAAGAAAATTAAGAGTTCACCCTGGTAGGGCTTCTTTCCAATGGGCGAAGCCTCGTTATTGATCTGTATAATTTCAACAATGTCAGTAGTACAGACAAGGGGAGAGATCTCACATCAAACTTCAAGGCATATATATATGCAAGCTTATCCAATAGCCTTCTCACTGCAGCTTTCCCAGTGTCGGTGTGTCCAAGGCGAAAGTAACCATCGGCATGCGCACATGCGTCTTCCTTCAGCTCACGACGCAATATTGGAACACGAGCATCCACCTCGCATATGGTTAGAGACTGATAAGAAAGGGTGCGATTTGAACTCACCAAGCTACCGAGTTGTGACGCATACCGTTCGTCCGATTGAAGACGTTCTTTGATTGGGTGCACACCACGTTTTTCGGCGACAACTATCAATGCTTGCAGCGCAACTTGGTTCTTGTCAACCAGTTCAGGATAGCCGTGGGTGAAAAAAAGGTGGCACTTGACTTCCATGATTGCGGACTGAAGGACTTTGCGAGTCTCTAGGTTCTGATCAAGTAATTTCACCTTTCCACTTTCTGTTCGAATGAGCGAGGCGATACTCCGAGTCTTCGCGTCAGAGGTAAGTTTCCGAGTCGGTGCAGTGCCTTCGTTGTCGGATTGGAATTCTGAGTCGCCACCAGTTGAGCGATCTTCAATGGACTCCGAAACTGCATCTTCGACATCCATATTGGCCCAGGTAGGAGTCTCTGCTGCTTGTTTGTGATCTCGGGCCTTGAACTCGGCTTTTGGACTTGGGGTGCCACGTGACTCGGATTTCGATGCTACCTGCTGCTTGTTGGTGACGACCGACGCGACCTTCAAATTTTCAAATGTGAGTTCACAAGCATATGATATAGAAAAGCTGACCTCATCGAAAAGCCTCAACGCAGCCGAATCTTCATCCTCACCGTCAGTGGCGCTGCTCTCCGAGTCGTTACCGTCTGAATCGGTTAGTAAGCTGTCCCGACTCGGTTTGTCCCTGGGCCGACTCATATCAGAGTCAGTACTCTGCTCATCTTCATCTTCAAGCAATGCCACATCTTGCATAGTGTAAGTTCGGCAGAGTTTCGCTGGTCGTCGATAGTAAGGCAGCTGCGCTGCACACCGTGATCATGTGAGACTCGAACTTCCTTTTTTGTCACGGCGTAGGCTGACCATCAAGTTGCTTATCAACCATCAGTGGAGCCTGCAAGATACCATCATCTGAGTCGCTCATGTCGCGCGGACGCTCTGCCAGTGCCCAACGTTTTTCCATGTAAGTACCATAAATTAGTTTCAAGTGTATCAACGGACTCAGTGTTGACGGCTTTCTTGATGCCTTAGTCCTGTTTGACTTGCCAGTGGAGCTGGACTTCCGACTTGGAGTAGGTGCTGGTGACGCGTCAGTTCTCTTTTTTGGGGCAGGACGGTCTTGGGCTGATGTTGCTGTTGCATTCTTGCGTCTTGGTTTATCTTGCTTCCAAACTGAATCTCAGGTCAGTTTGATTTATTGATGGTGTTTTCGGTCGCTCACCTGCATTTTCGATAGCTTTTTTCTTGGCACCACGCGCTCCTGTCAAGCCTTACAGTCAGTCACTTGCTGAGTTGCTTATACTCACTTACCTTGATCCTGCCGAGGTAAAGTCATTTTTATTATTACTTTAATTTCGAGACTCAGAGTGTGTAGGACTCAAAAGAATAAAGGAGCGTTGAGGAACCCGGGTGGATTTTTTTAAAAATGAGTGTGAGTGATGGTCAAACGAAAGGGAATGGGACTGAAAATTTTACTAATGCAATGTAACAGGGCAATTATGTAGCAGGTGAAGGGCGCTAAACTGTATTTTCGCCGGCGCTGTATCGGCGGCACTGTCTGTCCCTGACTTTCGGGACACTCCCCCATCAGCATCGTCGTCCACAGGTATCATCGTCCTCAGGTGACTCAGATTCCCATCGCCATCCCCAGGCATCCCAAAACACGAGCCTGTACCGGTACCACCACCATCAAATAGTATGTTTTCCCTCACTCTGCTGGCTGCAGTGCTAATATTTGTTAGGTTGATCGGGCACTAACTACCCTGCAGTGCTAATATCTGCTAGGACGATCGGGCCACCAATGACGGCAATTGGACCGTCATCCTTCGCAACACCATCATTCCGCCTGTTCTGCTCACTATGGCTGCTGTACATGGTCCCATACTACCTGCTCATCCCTCCCCATTCCGCAATGCTCAGAGTGTGCCCCATTCCAGAATGGGCTATCATCCCGCACCCTTGGTCAGTCTTTAGTAGCCGCTCGTCATAATTTGCATATATCTAAACGTACTTAGGCACCACTTAAACCTCAGTCTACTCGGCCCACCACAAGACAATCAGATCCATTGGCGCCACCTAAACCTCAGTCTACTCAGCCCACCACAAGACAATCAGATCCATCGGCGCCACCTAAACCTCAGTCTACTCAGCCCACCACAAGACAATCAGATCCATGATCCGCGCAATGGACGTAAGTCAATTGGTTTTTGAGGGCTTCAATACTAGGTGGGTTAGTGCTTGAACTTAGTATTTGTTCGGGCCATTACTTACCACACCCTTGCCCTTTTTTCATCCCTCCCATCATCCCTTCAAGTTCATCACCCACTCATATCGTTTCAGCTTCGTCACCCGTCGCTCGCATCGCTTCAGCTTCGTCACCCACTCATATTGTTTCAGCTTCGTCACCCGTTGCTCACATCGCTTCAGCTTCGTCATCCCTTCATCCCCCACTCATATCACTTCACTGGCAGCTTCTAACTATGAATGACCTGGGTTACCGCACATGTTCAGCTTGTGGGCGTGATGATCTCACTGTAACTGGTCTCAGCCAGCATATCGCAAAGAGTCGTGACCCACGTTGTCACACGCTCTACAGCCAGTCGCGATCAAGAACAAACAACAAAGCCAACTTGGTAGACGACACCGAAGCCGAGCTTGCCTTGGATGAGGGAGACTACAACAGAATTTACAATGAGGACGAGTTTGAGAGGCCTGCCAGTGCTGCGAGTGAGCACGCAGCTGATAGTGATGAGGAAGATTTTGATGAGCATCTGCTCTTCGAACCTGAATGGGAGGCTGCACCATTGCAACCTCAGGCTGATGAAGACAATGACTCGGACCTACTGGATGATGTTTTTGCCTTTGAAGATGACGAGTTGGAGGATATTCAACAGAACACTCGTCAAGACGTTGAGGCTCGCGCACAAGGCCAGTCTGGATTCGTTAGGGTGCCCTATCCTGATCCACGCGCTGGCCGAAGTATGTCGCATGGTTCAGTTGACCATGGTGCCAATGTGGCATATGGGGCGCATCTCGCCAATGACGAGAACCCATACCATCCTTTTAATTCCCAGATTGAATGGGAGGTTGCAAGATGGGCGAAACTTCGCGGAGCAACATCGACAGCATTTTCGGACCTGCTCTCGATTGATGGAGTAAGTTTCTTTTGCCGCTTCACAAGTATCACTCATTAATAGCTAATACTCCTAGGTTAGTGAACGTCTAGGGTTGTCGTTCAAGAACGCCAACGAACTGAACAAGATCATCGACTACGAACTTCCAACCGGACGCCCCAAATTCAAACGGGAGCAGGTCGTTGTCGCGGGAGAATCATTCGATGTGTATTACCGCGACATCCTCGAATGCATCAAGTCGCTGTACGGCGATCCCGACTTCGCAAAATACCTTACATTTGCCCCCGAGCGCCACTACACTGACGAAGATCAGACTGTGCGTCTGTTTCATGACATGCATACCGGAAAGTGGTGGTGGAACACACAGGTAAGCACTCGATGTGACATCAATTGGACTTCGTAACTTATAATGCCTGGCTAGAAAAAACTTGATCAGCATTGTCCAGGTGGGACCATTGTTCCAATTATCATCTCGACGGACAAAACGCAAGTCACTATGTTTCGCAACAAGTCTGCATACCCAGTGTATCTCACCATTGGTAATATCCCAAAGGAAATTCGCCGCAAACCTTCGCGTGGTGGCCACATCCTACTCGCCTATCTACCAACTACTCGTCTCGAACAAATCACCAATAAGGCTTCACGCCGTCGGTCTCTCGCAAACCTATATCACGCTTGCCTGAGTCGAGTGCTTGCACCATTGCAACATGCTGGATTAGAGGGCATCAACATGCGCAGTGGAGATGGCGCTCTTCGCCGCTGCCACCCCTTATTCGCGAGTTTTGTTGGGGATTATCCAGAGCAACTTCTCGCGACAGGAATTAAGTTTGGCGACTGCCCGAAATGTGATGTCGAGAAGGATGACACAGAAAGCAATACGGTACCGCTCCACCTACGAAAAATAGGTGAGGTGCTGGATGCACTCGCAGCGCTTGATCAAGGCAATCTTGCCTTTGTTCGCGCATGTGCCGCAGTAGGAATCAAACCTGTGATACATCCTTTCTGGGAGAAACTCCCGTTCGCAAACATATTTCAGAGTGTCACGCCTGATGTATTGCATCAGCTATATCAGGGCTTGGTGAAACACCTTTTGGCATGGTTAGAGGCCGCTTGTGGAGCCACGGAAATTGATGCTCGTTGTCGACGGCTTCCTCCCAACCATCACATTCGATTATTCACCAAGGGTATCACCACCTTATCGCGTGTAAGCGGCACCGAACATGCGCAAATATGCCGCTTCCTCCTCAGCATCATTATCGACATTCGTCTGCCCAACAATCTCAACACAGGTCGTCTTCTACGAGCTGTACGGGGGCTACTCGACTTCGTGTACCTTGCGCAATACCCTTGCCATAGCACCGAGACCCTTCAGTTACTGGACGAGGCACTAGACCTTTTTCATGAAAACAAGCTCATTTTTGTTGACCTCGGCATTCGAAACAACTTTAACCTACCGAAGTTGCACGCTGCTCGTCATTATCCTCTGATGATCACGCTGTTTGGCTCAACTGACAATTATAACACAGAGTACACAGAACGGCTCCACATCGATTTGGCGAAAGATGCCTACCGCGCTACGAATCACAAGGACGAGTTCGCCCAAATGACGCGCTGGCTCGAACGAAAGGAGAAGATTCTGCGACACCAAAAATATGTTACTTGGCGACTCGCAGGTGGCCACGAGTCTGATCCTTACCATTCACGCCCACCAGATATGACATTCGGCCATGAACAGGTCATGACAAAACACCCCAGCGCAAAGTCCGTCAGCCTCGAAAAGCTGACTACGGATTACGGGGCTACTCATTTTCGAGATGCCCTTGCACGCTATATTGCTCAGCAGAGTCGAGGAAATGATCCCGCACCACTCCACGGTCACGCACTCGATGTACTGGCACACGACATCCATTTTCCGTTCCATCGACTGCCTGTCTTTCATAAGGTCAAGTGGTGCTCGGTTGATGCCCGCGGCCATGGCGATGCACGCATTACTTTGGACAGTGTCCATGCAAAACCACAACGCAAGTTCGGCTCTCGTCTCGTTGCTCGCCGATCCGATACAGCTCTAGTGAGGCTGGGTGCGAATTCGAAGGATCTTCGAGGTGTGTAAACTGTCAGTCAGTGTTACTATGTAATACTTACTTTGTACTGATCATAGAATTCCGTGTCGGTCAAGTTCGAGTCATTTTCACCTTACCACCAAAGTCCATCCCACTGCTCTTCCCACCAACAATCCGTCTTCCTACTCACCTTGCATATGTCGAGTGGTTCACACCGTTTTCGCCAGCTCCAGACCGCAATAGCGGACTATATAAAGTCTCGCGTTCACTGCGCGGTGGTGACACCATGGCTAGTATTGTGTCGATTGCTGACATTGAGCGCAGTGTTCATCTTATACCGAGGTTTGGTGTTATGGCCCAACGAGAGTGGACGAGTGATACAGTACTCGAGGACTGTGACTCCTTCTGGTTGAACTCGTACATAGATAGATATACTTTTTCAATGTTCAGATAATGCTCAATAACTCTTACTATGTTAGAAAAAAACTCGTCTAACATTATCATCTTTAGCTACTTTCTTCATAAAAAGCTGTGATTGTGCTAATGTTACGAATTTTTGAGAATTCTCCCTAATTTGCCTTGGGAGGGTTTTCCTGATGTTGTTGCAAGTGCGCACATGTCGAATGAGGGAACCTGCACATAACCGGTGATGGCGTTGAGGTGTGCTGTGCCAAATAACTGCAGTACAAAGGGTGAGCGGTATGCAGTAAGTGGAGATGGATTGTCCGGGTCCTCGAACAAGAATGCCCATTCAACATTAAGAGATTTGGCCAGTTTGACAGGATTCACGTCGGAATTTCGTGATAAAAAGTCCATGATGATGACTAGCCCTGTGGAGTTAAAATTGCTGCGCCACTCTGAAATGCGCTGTGCAGTCTGTATAGATTTAGCTCAGGTCGCTAAACCTAGAATTAAACAGCTGACTTACGAGTGAATGTATAACTCCACCGTGAACAACCACTATGTCGAGATCGTTGTACACTGCGTTAAGAACAAGCTGCGCATGATGGAGAAGGACCTCGTCAGGAATACTCCAGATATCTTCATAGCTTCCGGCCCACAGCATTATGGTAGGGATAAAATTCTTCGCCCAGCGCTGATCCATTTGCATTGCTGGAGGTAGGTCAACTGTGCGATAGGCACTGCGTGCTTTGATGTTGTCTGGTGCAGTATCTGCATTCTGCTGGCGTGTGGTAGCAGGAGCACCACGGGCATGTAGTGCGGAAGATTTGACCTTAGCCTTTTTATGAGCTGGCGGCTTGCTGTCGACTATAGCCTGAGATGCAGTAACGGATGTCTGTACATTGTCAGAAATGAGTGCGATTAGGGCCAGAATCCTTACTGAATATGTTGTGCGCAGAATTTTCTCCTTCTTTGCTGCGTTAGTTTTGACAGGGAGCGGTGCCTCCGAATCAGAACTCATGATTGCGTCTTCTACCAGTTCCGCATTGCCATCAATCTCCATGGACCAGGACACCAAAGACTCCTCATCGTCTATGGTGCTAGCTTTCCGCTTCAAGAACATATGATTGTCTTCCTGTGTGAATGGCGCCTTAGGCTCCTGTGAGTACTGCTCCTCCGGTAATACTTGTGTCGACAGAGCCATAAGCTCATCATCCGAGTCGTCTGATGCCTCTGGTGGAGCCTCAGGCTCATCGACATCATAGTCCTCTTCATATAGTGTGACAACCTGTGAAAGAAGGAATTAGTAGATTCGGATGCTGGCAATGAATCACTGCCAATAGTACCTTAGATTTCCCCTTGTTTTTCTTGCTCCCCAAGAGAGCATCCTCACGCTCCAACGAATCGTCGATATCATCTGCAAACGCGCCAGTAAGAGTATCGTCTGCGACACCATCCGGAATTTGAGGCAAAGCTGCAGGAATCTTAGTCGGAAGCTCAGCGGCTGAAGTCGGTGCGGAGGAAGCATTGCCCTCTGAGAAAATTGATGACGGAGGTGCTCGAGTTGAAGTGCTATCAATGGATGGACATGACAGCGGCTCTGGATTTCCAGGTTTGACCCCTGAGATCCAGTTGGTCACTCGGCCACCTAATGCAAGTTTTGTGGATGTGTTGATACTGGAAGTAAGGTTTAGAAAAAAGAGTGTCGATTCAGTGAGGAGCAACATGGTAATGTGAGAGATAAAAGCCTTACGGTGATTTCCCATCAGCATGTGCATCATCACCTTCCACTTTTGACTCGGATGATTCAGTGAGCTTCTTTTGCATGTTACTGATGGCATCCCTTATCAACGTCTTTTCGACTTTCTTCGTCACCATCTTTTTCCCCCTTCCTGCAGCTTTATTTTCCACATCCCTGGCAATGTCAGTCTCTGACACTAGGTCCTCCAACATACCACTATCAGCAGGACTGTCACCACCACCGGTGTCTCCTACCACAGACTTTTTCTGAGTCACTTTGGCTTTATCGCCTTGGCCCTAGGCTTGGGCCGAACGGGAGTCGCCTTTTTCATGATCAATTCCTTCTGGGCTTTCTCCATCTCAGCCTGCAGAGCAGCAATACGCTCAACCCCCTTTTGGTGCGCTGCTTCCTTTGCTTCTCTCGCTTCTTTGATGACAAGGTCATCTGCAGCCTTTTGAGCCGGGGATCGCCTCTTGATCTTCGTGTCGAGCAACACCTTAGCAGGTCGGGCAGTTGCAGTCGATGGGCGGGTGCGCCGGGGAGCGTCTGTCATGGACATGACTGTGCAGATGGGGGAGACGGTGAGGGATAAGACTTTGCGGAAGAGGAAAAGAAAAGTAGGGTTTCAAGTTGAGAAAAAAAGTCGTAAGTCCCACCCCCAACAGCTGCCGACTGTGGTAATCGGGGTGTCACCTTTTGTTTAATAGTATCAAACTAGTACTAGTATGTGTGTTCGGCACTTCAAGTTCTCTGCCTTACTTTATTTTACAGTCAAGATGCCCATCGCTCGCAGGGACCATAGTTCTCTCCAGTTTCCCTGCGGTTACTTACACTGCGCACGTCATTTCAAGTCTCAGGGAGGGCGCAAAAAACACTGGAACACCTCACACTCAATATTCGGACCAGCTCCTGCTACCACCAGCGTCTCACACACTGCTACCACCAGCGTCTCGCACACCACTACAGTTGAAGAGCAGCCTGAAGTACTGGATGGCCACTTCTCAGCAGGTCATGACAACATCTCTGCAGGCGGTGACAATTTTCCTGCGGGTACATCTGACCCAAGTCAGGCACTTAATGAGCCTGACATTCCAGATAATTTGAACGCAGAATTTTTTGGGCCGGGTGATAGATTATACCGCAACTATCACCCAAAACTAAATGGTATGTTTCACAAAGTCCTTCCAGCTAGTTACAACTAACACGTATATCAATATAAGCTCGTCCTTGCGACGTGACAGGACGATTCCTTGCAGATGGAGCGCCCCCGACACCACCTCCAATCAAGTCACCCGATGACTGGGCTCCATATCGAAATCGTGTCGAGTTCGAGACTGCAGAATTTCTGTACACGCGCAACCAAATGTCTGCCGGAGACATCAATATCTTATTGGATCTTTGGGCTGCAACCCTCCTCAAATACAACGACAAACCTCCGTTTGCGGACCACCGTGATTTGTATAAAACTATTGACGCTACGCCAGTGGGTGATGTCAAATGGCAATCCCTCAAGGTCCAGTACACTGGGGAGAAGCCCGAAACCAATGTACTACCCTGGATGGACCAATCTCACGATGTCTGGTACCGAGACCCCCATGAGGTTATTCAGAACATGTTGGGGAATCCGGACTACGCTACAGAGATGGATTATCGGCCCTACCGTGAGTATTTGACTGATGGCGATGAACGCCAATGGCAGGACTTCATGTCTGGTGACTGGGCATGGAACCAAGCGGTACGTTGTCTTTCATTGTTTTCTGTCGCTACACATGCTGAAAATTTCAGTAGGAAACTATTTCTGAAGATCCGGATACACTCGGCTCAACGTTTGTGCCGGTTATACTCGGAAGCGACAAGACAACAGTCTCAGTGGCGACTGGTGCCAACGATTACTATCCCTTGTATGTATCAATCGGGAACGTTCGTAATAATGTCCGACGTGCACATCGTGATGCCGTTGCCATTATTGGCTTCCTCGCTATGCCAAAAAGTATGTTTCACACTACTACTATTGTTCTGCGCTAATCACAGTCAAGCAGCTACAGAGGAGCACGCAAAAGACTCAAAATTTCGGAAATTCCGTCGGCAACTGTTTCATTCATCTGTCGCCAAGATTCTCGAGAACTTAAGGCCTGGTATGACCACACCAGAGGTTGTACGCTTCGGTGACGGCCACTATCGGCGTGTAATTTATGGCCTTGGACCATACATTGCAGATTACGAGGAGCAGGTTCTACTAGCGTGCATAGTGCGCAATTGGTGTCCGAGGTATGTTCCTAAATTATCTCCAACATCCCTCTACCTTAATGCTACTAGGTGTATGTCACATCCTGACAGTTTAGACACGAAGTCACTGTGTCGTCGACGTGACCATACAGAAGCGTTAGTTGAAGAGGCAACCTATGGTGCTTTGTGGATGGAGTATGGGATTGTTGGTGACCTTGTTGTAAGTCTCGCGCATCTTTTCTATCAGAGTTGAGACTCAATCCTTTCTAGCCGTTCACAAACGATTTTCCATGCGGCGATATTCACGAACTTATCGCGCCGGATATCCTGCATCAACTGATTAAGGGAACCTTCAAGGATCACCTAGTCAAGTGGGTTGGACAGTATCTGCAACATGTCCATGGTACGAAAGAAGCGGAGAGAATTCAAGCTGATATAGATCGAAGGTGCGTCACTTTGTCTCGAGTTGATGATTCGAAAGCTCACATCATCAAAGAATTGCTGCGGTTGCTTCATTTGCAGGTCTCCGACGATTTCCAGAAGGTCGGGGATTCAAACAATGGACGGGCGATGATTCAAAAGCCCTCATGAAGGTTAGTTCACTATCACATTAACTAGGATATTGCAACTCGGCTAACAATAATTCAGGTCTATTTACCTGCCATCGAAGGTCACGTCCCAACAGATGTGGTGCGCACGTTTCGCGCATTTCTCGAATTTTGCTATCTCGTACGGCGCAACATCATTACAGAATCTACTTTAGGTCAAATTCAGGAGGCTCTTGACCGATTCCATCATTACAGGGAGATATTTGAATCTACGGGTGTTGTCTTCACGTTCTCTCTCCCTCGGCAACACTCTTGTTCCCACTATGTCCTCCTTATCCAACTTTTTGGTGCGCCCAATGCCTTTGCTCCTCGATCACCGAGACGAAACACATCAAAGCTGTCAAGGAGCCATGGAGGCGCTCGAGTCGCTACAAAGCCCTTGGTCAGATGCTGGTGACAAACCAGCGCCTCGATAAGCTCGCAGCAGCACGCATTGATTTCAAGAACCGCGGAATGTTAAACGGCACCTGTCTGTCTGCCACACTCAAGGCATTAAGTAAGTTTTATAACAAGTTACATCTTTATTGTTGGCTTAAATTTACACTAGAGCGTTTGCGCTTAAATAAGATGCCTGATGCCAGCCAACCCAATGAGAATAGCGCCACGGTGCCAGTACTCTTCAACGCTGATGTTACTATACAGGGTGATAACGAAGAGGGCGAAATTGACAATGGCCCAACACTGGTGCAGGCCCATGTCCAGTTGGCAAAGACCCCTCGTAAGCTATCTCATATTTTACAGTGAACACTCTTCTAATAGAATCGCAGAACGCAAACGCGCACACACTATACCCGAGCTATCCACGGAACTCTCTATCCCCAATCTCTACAATGTCCTCCGCCGCTTCCTATTCGAACAAGTGTACCCAGACGACCAGCACCCTCCCTCTGAAATCCCGCTTTCGAGATGTCCTCGATTTGATGGGAAACATCCAAGTCTTTAATTCTGCATCTTCGACATTCTATGCGCCCAGCGACCGCAGTGGAATTGGCGGTATGCGCCGTGAGCATATTCGTGCCTGTCCTATTTGGAGAAACGAGGCGCCCCGGTATGACTGTGTGTTTGTTAACACAGATGCAAGTGTTGAAGGGATGGTGGGCATGGATATAGCGCGCGTAATGTGTTTTTTTTCTTTCACATTCAATGCAGTTTCGTATCCATGTGCCGTTGTGCGCTGGTTTGACAAGCCAGCGACGGACCTGACCAGGACACTGGGATGTGGATTGTGACACCTTCGTTTGATACTGACCATTCTTTTTCTGTTGGAATCATCCATATTGATTCTATTTACCGTGCCGCACACCTCATTCCAGTCTATGGAGCACAGATCATTTCACGCGACATCAAGCACCATGACTCATATGATGCTTTTCGAGCATTCTATCTGAACAAGTTCGCAGACCATCATGCTTTTGAGGTCGCATCCTAGGTGTTTTGGTCTTCTCGCTCTTGTAAGTTCATTCTGTCCGCTACTCGCATATGTGGTCTAATTACTGCGTCATCAAGTTTGCAGAGGCTAAGCCACTGTGGCGCGTCAGACAGGCTATCATAGAATATATCCCCCTTCTCAACTCTATTTCAACAACGATATGAAAACACGTGTCTCGTCACTCTCGTGCTGTCCCCTCCGAGTCAGGATGACTATGGCTCTGCTGTTGCGGGTACAGGTGATGAGGTCATCATTTGAGGTGACGAAATCTGCATCTGCGTGGTCTGCGGTCATTAGTTTCAGCAAGCGCTGACGGGTGACTTGGACTTGGACTTAGTAGTAGTACTGGTAGTACTACGTGTACCCCACTTATTGCGCTTACAAAACTTTTTCTGCTTTTTGAGCTTTTTTGAATGGTGCCAACTTGTGAACTCTGAATTTGCTTTCCAGAAAGTGCATTAAGTCGGAAAAGTAACACTCCGAGAGAATTTAAGAGACAAAAAGTGAGATAAGTAAGCGGTGGTTTTCCTGATGCAGCATGGCAGAAGAATGATCATAAATTGCAGGCGTAGCCGAAGATGCAATCGTTACGCCATTAATAAGTGTGAGAACGTTTCGTAAAGCGCTTGCCAGAATTTCTGCGGATCGAGCGCCCAGAAAAACGTGATGCAGCGTGTTTCGAGAAGGCATCATATTCTGCAAGGCTTGGTTGGAGAATCGAGCGAGGGTCTAAATAATGATGAGGTAAATAGCTTGCGTGTCGGCGAGATCAACGAGAAGCCTAACATCAGGAAGTCTAGCATCTTGAAATGACCAGCCAATGGCCCAACGACGAGTTTGACCCTGAACAAACTCTGTTATAGCATAATTGTCTACCTTTTGAGTCACTAAGTCAGATAGGAGACCTCGAGGTTCCATAACCATAATGCACGCACGCTGTGTTCGCGAAAGAGGGAAACAAGTTCAGGGATTGATGACATCTTCCCAAGCATAGAAGTGTACCACCTATATGGACACGCATCAGCATGTCTGGAGCCAAACTGTCGATATAATTAGGTCACCGGCACTTCGTCTTCAACTGTAGACTTTCTAGAAAAATCCGAGCGACAAAATTTGTTTCTCCTCCTGGAGTTATCATCTCCACTTCTGCACCGGAGCAAACCTGAGTCAATTGGTTAATTCTCTTACATGAATTAACACTGTCTTTCTCACTGCATTTGGACCAAACTCCTTGAAATCAGCTGAACGTGAAACGTCCTCGGCGCTGCTATAAAACGGTGGGTTACACATGGTGAAGTCGAAATCCATTAGACTTGTATGTAGTAGCTGAAGAATAGGCCCATCAACCTGTACACGCTCGACAGCAATGCGACTATCCATAGAATTCTTGGAGACGTTTTGTTTGGCAAATTGGACGGATCGTTCGTCGATATCTGAATCACATGTTCCCGTCACATTTCGAAAGCATAACGTTATGACACACATACCAGTGGCCACGAAGTTCCAAGTATGTTCGATACCACAAGCCAACAACGGATAGATTGCTGAAGCACCAGTACCACTGAGTAATGTTTGTTCCACTGCATTCAAACCAGGAATAATGTGACTCACATGTCAAGCCCTCTGACGGTGGCGGAACCGCAATTTGATTTCACTATGTCTTGTAGCCAAAGAACATAGTTTAGTCTGTGTGACAGATTTCCAGCATTTTAGCCTTCCTGCGTCGATCTTCTAAAAGGTGAAAGCACCTGTTCGGCACCTCGTGTGCGTCTGGTGTGAGATAGATATGAGTACGCAGAAAAAAGACTTACTGGAGGGCAGAGTCTATCGTCCGGCAGGGTTAGTGAAAGACCATAGTCAAGACGAAGGAGTGCTTCTGTTAAACGCCTGCCCTCATTAGTGTACCGCGACAAACAGAGCTTAAATTTATCACTGCTCACTTTTGTGCGGGAAGGCTTTTGAAATCTATTGCACTCGATCCTGTATGGTTTATGAATACGCTGGATAATTTTAGTATCTCTCTGTAGCTTTCGCCTGATGAACGCGTACTGTGGTCTGAGGGGAGGGTAGCGCCTTGCAAGGTCAGCAAAATCAGGAGGTTTGTTGTACGGATTGCGAGGATGCATGTAATGTAACTAGGCGTTCGCTTTGCGAACTTATGACCTTGCTCCGTTTTAAATTTGATCCGCTGGCCAAATCGTGTAAGAGTGATTATATTTATCGTCGTCGTCTATCATTTGTCTGACATCAGGTGATTGACACCCCCCAACATGGGTGACCTTGCTTCGCAAGGTAACTCTGTCTCCTAGTATTTACGGTCCCTTTCTCACCACTATACCTGCTTCATTTCACTGCATTTTTGGTCTTCAGATTGATAAAAGGAACTTTTGACGTTATGATGAATGCATCTCGCCAGAAATCGATGTTATCCGCCGTGTAGTTGTGTTCACATTCAATGCCTACACTGCCATATGTTCTTGCCAAAGATGCAATCTATCTATTGGATGCGCGGACAGCTATCGGTCCTATCAATATTGGCGATGAAGACAAACCTGTGCATTCCTTTGTTAACAATGTGCGTGCTTCGTATTTCTGCTCGTTCATCCTCGAGGTTCGAGATATGGACGTTTTCGAGTCACGACATGTTGCCAGCCCTCAAGAGAACCTGCCAGTTCGCTGTTATTATCCAGGACATCCGCGTTTCACCCAAACCCTTTTGCCTGTCGCCGGCCAGTAGCATCACTGGAGATCGGTGCAGCATGACTGTCAAGACATCGCCTTGGGGAACTTTAGACACAGTCGGTTCGCCCAAGTCAAAGTCCTCAATACATTTAAAAGCTATTGCATCCTCCGCATCAACTTTGCGTTCCATCCAAATGCTCGTCGTGGATAGTGAGCTCAAGACGGTTGCCTCTGCGACCTGCATATGCAACTACATTTAACGGTTGTCAAGGATCGACGTTAGCACGGACCTTTGAATGGATATATTTGTTTATGGTCAATTGCACACAGCGCCATCGAGGATGAGAATATGGGGAGACACAATATGTCTATTCGCAGAGACGAACGAAGGACAAGATTGTACTAATAGTACATTTCCCGTGTTGCTACTGTAAACACGACATATCGTCGAAGAGCCGATCAAAGGGGCGTCCTTGTATCAAAGATGAACACACATGTTCACAATAGTTGAAAATCAACTTCAAGAGCTCGATCACACCACCTCAACCCCGTACACGTTCATGCGCCTCTTGCCATGGCACCCCTGTGGCTTCGTTTGTCACCAGTATGATGTCCACATGGGTTGATTCTTACCTAGAATTTTAAATATTTCTTCTTCTGTCTCAGACGCAACAATGTTACCTGAAAGCGATGAAAACGGGGCAAACTTTGCTGCAGCTGCAGGACACACCTGCAGAAATCTTGACACGTCTGTTCCGGGGGTCCCGAACCACACCTGCATACAACCCTCGTTGGTTGAGAGAATACCCGAGAACATTCGCCTTCATCCTCATGGCCCGATTGAACTGTAGTAGCACATGTCTACACCATTTATCATCCAGGAGTTGTTCAAATTGCTCACGATATCGTCACCCTGAAATTAAATGAACACGTCGTAACAGTGAACGTAGACCGATGAGTTGCTTACCGTGTAGTAAAGGAGGGCTGCTCCTCGGTTCTCCCAAGGAACACACAAGATATCGATGCGTCGACGCTTTGAGTCTGGTTCGGGCCGTTTACACAATCCACGATAACATAATTCAAGAGCGGAAAAATCATCAGGCAATGCTAAATCCTCTGTCAGGATCTTTGCAGCATGCAGACGGGCAAGCAGCTCCGGAAGAAGACCTAAGCCAATGTTCTTGGTAAAATGTTGTCAAGTCATGAGAAGACAAAAACGTTCACCTGCATGTGTCATCCCATCTGAGGTTGGTCGGGTCACTAGAATATCAATGTCGCCACAAGTAGCTTTGCCCCTATTGAAGAACATGAGGGTAAGGCAAGCAAAAGTAAACCACCACAAACCTTCTGAAACTACCCATGATATCAATGTAAAGATGCTCGTCGAGCTCGAGAGCTGTTTGTGTCATATCGACATCAATAAGTCGTGAAAACCCGTAACGTAAGACTTTACCAATGGGTTTAATCAAATTGAAGATACTCTCTGCTTCACTGCGTGGCATTCTATCATTGATATCTGGCAACAAGGAAATCAGTCATGTGCCGATACAAGTGAACACGAAGAGCCGACCATCGTAGAATTTTAAACCAACTTCTTGCACCTGAGATAACTTGATGCCACCTTTCCGAGCTCGAACATCATCTAGCGTCCGGCATCCGTTATTATACCACATGCGAGCTATTTGTCGACCTGTGCCAACGGATCAGAAGATTAACAAATGAAGAGCGGTACTTTCCATACCGACTCCATATATCCCCTGAAATAAGTTAATGGCTTCGACATCATCCGTTTTTTCGTAGCTGATGCGTCTCAAATCACCAGTTTCGATGATTTCCATAATCTGGCAAAATACGTTTTATGGAAGTATAACATTCATGTGCGGCAGTAAGCACATACCTTTCGGGCAGTCTTCTCGCCGACGCCGTTGATTGACCGCGCCTCGTTGAATGATTTGATTTTCTTTGGATAATTGCGCAAAGCACGGATACCTACCAGGGTCGTCAATACTGATAATTCCAAGGTACAAGTATTGCGTACATTTCGAGTAGCTGTACACTCGCCAATGATCATCTTCACCTAGTTTTGCCTTGTGTAACTCCATAAGTTCCTCCAACTGTTTGTGTGTTCTATCATTTCAGGTAACGCCGACTGCAGATGCAAACCTTTTCAATGATATCTTGATTCACGCATTCGCGCTGCTCAGGTTCCTTTCGGTCACACGTAAAACCCTTCAGGGACGCAGTATTCAAGATTAGTAGTTCAGGGACTTCGAATGTAGCCACTCACGCGCTTTAGGACCTGTGCTGGTCTCGAAAAAAAATCTTCTTGATCGCTCTCGTCGGTCTCGCTCTGTTCAAAATCTCTCTGAATATGATTGAATTGATATCTTCTTGTTTGACGTTACGACTCACAGCTTGATCTCGTTCAGCCCTGGCCTTCTCATAAAACTCAGCAAGAGGATCATCTGTATTAGAACGTGGCTTGTGGATGTGATTGCTTTGGTAATTATTATGGGTTGTACTTGATGTTTTCCGAGTGGGAACGAATGTAAGAGGTGCAGGAGGAAGAACGACTAGCTTTGGCGCTAGATCCTGTTGATTTTCAGTTCGATCTTCAGTGAAGGAACTAAGAAATGTGACCGTATGAAAATATAGTCGAAGGGGAACCGAGAGTGGACGTACGAAATGCGGCTGAAATCTCCATTAAGGTCGTTTGCAGCGGTACTTACTTGGCCTTTTTCTTGAACCAGTTTTCCCTGTCCTCTCTTCTGCCAGCTTCTACCGGCATGGATGCGTTGAGGGAATGCCGCGTGTAAGAATTCGAAATCGAGAAGACTTTCATCATCATCTGTGGCATTAGCCTTGCCTTTCGTATCATTTGCTTCCTCGTCGCGTTTGCCCTTGAGCTTGTAGCCCAAACGACCGTACCCGGATATCACCCAACTCCAAGTGACCGTTGGAATATTATCAGGGATCTCTTTCAACGACTTTAGTCCGAGGGCTTTCAGTGTCGGGCGAGTCGTCGCATCCGTCACGATGTGAGTCACGGTGGTAGGGTCGTACAATGGTACCAAGGTGCCGCCATGCTTGACAATCTGAAAACCTTATGTTAGAAACGTATCTGAATCGTTCAACGGCATTGTACGTGATGCACGTCAGCGTTGAAGACGGAGCTTCTTCGCCACAACGTGATAGCGCGTAAATAGCGGACCGGGATGTACGGAAATAGTCACCAGCCACAGGGGTCAGGGAGAGCAAAACATGGGAAACTCACATAGTCCATACGACCACGTGTCTGGACGCCTGCATACTGCATATCCCCACCCACATACAATATTTGCTTGCCCTTGAGGTAATCGGACTTGCGCTTCTTTGGCAAGTCAAGATTCAACTTCTGCGCATATTCGAAAGGAGTAACGAGCGCTGGTTTTCCTTTGCTCTTTTTGTCTTTATTTTGCTTTGAATCATTGGTTTTGTTCCTTGAGCTGCTCACAGTCTTCCGGGCCTTTGAATATTTAACGTCTGGCACTCTAGATGAGGATGGAATGCCCTCTGGATCTGATGGTAACGAAGCTGGGATACTCGAGTGGCGTGATGCTCCAAGGGGGGAATTACTGGGACTTGTGATATTGCTGGTACTGGCGGCTGAGAGTTCTAGTAACTCTGACTGTGGACTGAGCATGCTAAGTTCTGGATCGAGGGACTGCAGCCTCTCGTTCTCAATTGATGCCTCCTCATTATGATCTAAAATGCGAGCTTCCGGACCGTTGCCATTTGTGGGCTCTTGATTGATGCCATCGTGTGCCACTATCTTAACAACTCTTGATTTGCAGGTCCGTGTAGTGGAGTCATGGGGCAACAGTCTCGCTGGCGACAAATGTTTGGCGTCACTATTGCCCTCGTGGTGCTTTGCAGGCTTCGTGATATGAGATCCAGATCCAACTACGGGTAACTGGGCTGCCCCATATTCATGAGTGCTTGATCCAGCGTTGCGGGTCAGGTTTTGCGAAGAGTTCGCAATGGACAAAGCATCGACCGGTCCGAGGTTAGTATGCCGGCTAAGAGAAGATGATATAGTTTCGATTGGAGCACCTCCATTTCGGCGGGCCAGGAATTGCGGAACTTGGTTGGCACCTTTGCTTCCTGACTCAATTAAAACTATAGTGCTGTGTCCAAATGTGTGTTAGTTGAGGGATGATCTGATTAATCCGAAATTGAGATAAGGGTCAACACAACGTACTTTGCAGCATGTCCAGCATTGTCACTACGTGAGAAAACAGTAGGTAGAATGGGTACTCCTGACGTGGTCACATTGGGAATCTCGTATAGCCTTGGCTTCTTCCCCTTAGCTGGAGGTTCGGGTTCTGCGAATTTTCGCTTCAATCTGTAGAATATATAATCTCAGATTTGCAAGAGCTGCGTGAGAAGGTAAACGAGACGCACTGCCCGGGCACTTCTTTGTCAGAGATATACTGTCCACCCCCTTTCATGAAAGAAGTGAAAAATGGTCCGGAGGGTGTATTAACTTTATGTGGGTGACCTTGAGCGGGAATAATGTGATCGATAACATGACTCCTGTAATTATCATACTCAGGGGGACTAGTAGAAGGGAGCCAATCGAATGGTGCATGTACCTGTTCCTATGGAAATCTTCCAATCGTGCACGAATATATTCATCCACGTCCTCGTCAGGAAGGTTCATGTGTTGTTCCTGCTCAGCGAAAAATGCATCGATGTCGTCCATAGTGAATTACGACGGGGATGGCTAGTTGGTGGCAAACAGAAAAGGGCATGAAGTACACTCCCTGTATGGAGTGTTAGGTATGGACGTTTGTACGCGTCTTCATAGAAGGCAGTGGACACAAAACACACCACATGGGACGTGCACGTGATCGGGGTCTCGCGTCACGGTCGCGGGGATGCTTCTGTGGAGGTAAAATCAAAGATTATTAGCCTTCTTCCGAATCAACATATTACATCTACCGTCGGACAGGCCTGACCAGCTCCCGTTGACAGATTAGCAGGAGCCTTCAAGAAATTTTGCGCGCCAAGAAAGTGACAGATAACGTGAACCACTGCTGGCAGGTGTGCTGTCAGTATGGCTACAATGCGGCAACTCGGGGAGGGTGATAAATCCACGAACTGAATCATCCCGGTGGGGGATGCTCACGGTCAGCAGCCTGTCAGATAAATATTATCGTGACTCACCAAAAATGTTTTGTTATCATGATTGTAGGACAAAAGATATCCCCAGGCCAGCATGAACACTGAGGAAGCTGAATCGGGGTGAATTTGCTTCCCATGTGGCACTAAAGTAGCCCTGGGCATCGACTCAGACGATGGCAGGCTTGCCAAAAACAAGGGCAAGCAGTAAGCGCCGTCCACTAATGAGGCATCTTTTTTTACACAGTGAGAAGCGCATCATTGACTTGCCCAATGACAGCTATTCAGTAATGAAAGTCTAGTCCGACGCGGGCCTAAGGCGCTTTTGTTGTGGCCGTATCAATTGCAATTGAAGATCTACTCCGAAGATGGTATTTCTGCCTGTAAGTTGATATTGTCCCTTGTCATTTTACAGGTCAGCTGAGGCGGTTCACTTTATCACGTAACTGTTGTCATCTTTTCCTCTCGAAAATTGCCATCTTTCCTCACTTGATACTTATGCATCACCCATGCCGCTCTTCGGTCTTTTGCTTTCCTCTCTCGAGCGAGCGTGCCTGCGTGGCCTTTCTACTCCCCATCAACCGGCCAACCTTCTTTTCCCTTCCTGGCAGCCGCTGACTTCAACCTGACTTCAACCCACCGACCAGCTCGCAAATACAGCTTTTGACACTCCCCATTTACCAACACTGACACGTTATTGTGGGATCCATTCCCATCTCAACCTGGACTCAAAAAGGCCGCTTGTTTTTGACCTCGTGTTTAGCCTTCTACCCTGTTTCGCTGAGTTACTAGCGGTATAAAACTCAGGAATTGCGGCGGGGTCCAATTTCGGCGTCTTGCCAACAACTATCACATCATATCAAGTTGTCGCGCAGTCGTATCTCATCGCTGCGACATCCCGTTTATGACCTTCGAGTATACTGAGAATATGCCGCACGGTCAGTTTGATGCTTATATTATCAGGCTGCATTCCTCACCCATTCTTCAATTCACAGATGAAGACGATGCCTCTGACGCGTCATCTGACGTGACCGAACTTGAAGAACTTGACTTTCCGGACCACTTTTTCGAAAGGGACGGAAGGCTCTTCCATTCTCATGGTAGCTTGCCGTATCCATTGCCTGTCGACGGGCCGGAGCAAGCAGTAGGTCCCACGTAACCCCTACAATTAAAATCGCTAACTTTTCATTAGAGATTAAACAGTATTCATAGAATCTTGCGCGATACCGTCGAATCCCTTTACCTTGGCCCAGTAACCGATGTGCTCAGTGATGCGCGCACCAGGCAAAGACGTGTACTCGATTTGTGCACTGGGACAGGTCAATGGTGCGCGATCTATTGATCAACTTCCGATGTGCTTCTCTTACGCTAACCTCACTGCAGGCCGATGGATATGGCCAGATCATTTCCCTTGTCAAGATCTACGGGTTGATATCGGTGCGCTTGCTTATACCCGCGTAAGATGAATAGTTTCAAATTATCCCTCCGCCCAGTCCCGATTGCCACTAGACGCCCCTTGCCACACGTGCAATTCGAGATCCATGATATCACAGAACGTTTCAGATGGAACAATGGAGCTATGGACTTTGTCCATGCTCGTAATATCGATCTCGCTGTACGTTGTTCATTGATTACCACGTTGCTTTTATCCATTGATCATGAATAGATTACGGATTACCCAGAACTCCTCCGGGAAGTTGCTCGGTTGCTCCGTCCCGGCGGTCTCTTCTTCTCCGGCGAGATTGGGCGCTACATCGACGTTGCTCATGGGTCTTCCTTCGACCTTGCTCGCCAAGCACCTCATGCGCGAGACTTCTTTCAGGCGGTTAACCACTCCCTCGAGCTCCGTCACTTGGTTCCCATCGCCGATAGGGTCCCTAGTTTTATTCAGCAATCTCGTCACTTCACTGTGCCCACTATCCAGACGTTCCATATTCCGTGGGTGATTGGCACCGCAACCCGGTCATGAAGCGTGTCGGTAAGATGTATTTGGCCGCCCTAAAGGATTTCGCGGAGAGCCTCAAACCCATGCTTCGCGAGGCAGGGATGACCCAACTCGAGATTAACACCCTTGTCACTGGGTTTATTGAGGACATAGAACGCGTCCCTGGCCTGGTTGGGGTCTACCATACGGCGTGGGCGAGGAAGTTGTAAAGGATCTTTGGTGTTTGTTTTCTAAGTGCTTTCTTGTGCTTTTTGTGAAATGCTGTCTCGTGCTTCTTGATGACTGCTCTCTTGGTTGCTTTCCTGTTTGTTGTGCTTTTGCTCGTGCGCGCTCATGTTTTCCTACCTACCTGTTTTCGATTGCTTTCGTAGGTTGTAAATGCAATGCGATGTGTTTGTGATACTCAACTAGTACAACCTAAATGCCTTCCGATTGATATCGTGGTCACGGTGCAGACATCAAAATTTCGGACGAATGCGGAATCTACCGTTTGTCGAGCCAACTCCGCTCTGCAACTTGAGTCCAAAGTTATTCATTCTGTCCAAGACTCATCTCTAGAAATGCTTGCAAGACGCGCGTCGGCCTTCGCGCGCAGCTTCGCCACTGTTGTCGACAATGCTGGTGTCAAGGTTGCAGCCATCGATAACGGTCAACCCACCACCGCTGTCACCTTCCTCGTCAAGGCCGGCAGCCGATACGAGCCTAAACCTGGTGTCGCGCATACGCTGAAAAACTTTGCTTTCAAGGTGCGTGTTATATTCTATTATGAATACGCGCTCTGAAGCAGTCTTCTTAGAGCACTGCCAAAAGGTCGGCATTGGGTACGGTCAGAGAGAGCGAGTTGTATGGCGGCGTCCTTTCTGCAAGTCTGTCCCGTGAATATTTGGCACTTACTTCCGAGTTCTTGCGCGGTGATGAGTCCGTTTTCTTACATGCAGCATTTTATTTGTTGATTTTAATGACTATGACTGGTGTTTACAGGTCATTCTTCGTCGACCTCATGTCTTCCTTCCTCACGTCTGCCAAGTTCCAGCGACATGAGTTCCAAGAGTATGTTCTTCCCGTAGTCGAAGCCGAGAGCACCGCTGCCTCGCAAAACCCCGCAACGCACGCACTCGAACTCGCACATTCACTCGCCTTCCGTTCTGGTCTCGGTTCCTCCCTCTTCGCGTCCCCACATAGTCATGTCTCCCTCGATGACGTCAAGGAATTTGCAACTCGTGCATTCAGCCAAGGCAACATCGCTGTTTTGGGTACTGGCATCGACTCAGCTGCGCTTACACAGTTAGTCGAGAAAGCGCTTGCAGGCGTGTCTGTTAGCAATGTGGCTGTGGAGAGTAAACCATCGACGTACTTTGGTGGTGAGACACGGCTAGAGTCGCATGGGGGTCTTGAGACTGTGTTCATCGGTTTTGGTGCTGCCGGCCCTGCGGACCCTGCGCTTGCTGTCCTTTCTGCGCACCTCTCGCCTCAGCCATCTGTCAAGTGGTCACAGGGCCTTTCGCCTATTTCAGCTGCCATTCCGCAGGGCACGTCGGTGCAGCCTGTTCTTATGCCATACTCGGACGCAACACTTTTCGGTCTGCTTATCCAGGGCTCGAGCGCCGGAGGGGTGAAGGAGGCTGCCAAAGTTGCTACTAAGGCATTGAAGGAATCGACAGACCTCAAGGGTGATGCGCTTAAAATGGCTGTAGCTAAAGCCAAGTTTGCTGCTGCTAGCTCTCTAGATGGTCGTGATGGGATTTTCGGTGCTCTCAGTACCAAGGTGCGTCTCTGGCGTTCGGCCGTGGTTTTAGGACCTTTCTGAAGATGCTTTTCATGATTACAGGTCTTTGCAAATTCGAATGCTTCAATCGAAGCTACGCTAGCATCAATAGACAAGGTTGATGCTGCCGCATTCTCGAAGGTGTGTGCTTTCTTTTTCGGTTTATGTGGAAGATATATTGAAACACGTATTTAGTCTGTCGCTTCGATCACGAAAGCCAAGCCTACGTTTGTTGCTATTGGGAGTGTGCAGGCATTACCGTTCGCAGATGAAGTTGGCCTTTGAACTAGATGATAATATTCATAGACCATCGCTTTACATTATGTGCTAGCGAAAAATATCCTTTACTTTGTGTTTGGAAACCTTGAGATACCACTGTTTTTCTAGACTGGAACTCAGAAGCACCGAAGCTCTAGAACATGAACAAGCATGTACCAGACTAATTTTAATCACCAGGTATACGTACATATACACATGGTTGCTTGATCACACGTTATAACATTGTCGTTTTATACCTAGCCTGAGCGGCTTATCTGAGGTGGTACTTCATCTCACACAAAAGCGCAGTACTGCTGTACTCTCCTGCGCCATAATTTACTGCTGGCAAGTTGACGTCACATTTGATTGACTCATCAGGCGGCATCTATTACTTGGTTTGCAGCCTCGACTTACTGGCCTCGGGTCGACGTTGATGTCTAATATCCCGTTGCACTCTATCGGACGCAAAGGAAAGACACGAGCCGGGTACGTTCCTCTGAACGACGCCCAGGATACCGATATGCCCACAGGCGTTCTGAGAGCTGCTGCGACACGCGGCGTAAACTTGACCGTAAAGGCAAAAGGTAAACAGCGCGAACGATACACAGACGCAGACGAGTTCGATGAGGAGGCAACTTTACTTGGGAACAGGGATAGTACGCTGGAGAGATTGAAGAGGGAAGTGTAAGTGAGCAGTCGAAACAGCCGTCCAGGGTAAGTTGTCTGTCTACCTACAAAGCACCACAAGTCTTACGTGGAGACAGCGTTCATCGAGACAGCGTCCGTCGAGTGCACATAAGACACAAGACAAGTCCAGGACAATACCATTCAGACCAGCAGGTACGTGTCTTCTCCATGCATGTTTTATGAAGCTATTCACTCAACTTTGCAGAAAAATTACAATCCAAGTTCCCGCCTAACCTCGTACGGAATCAGAAATACAACATATTCACCTTCTTTCCTATCGTCATATACGAACAGTTTAAATTCTTTTTCAATCTCTACTTCCTTCTCGTCGCTCTTTCCCAGTTCGTTCCAGCACTCAAGATCGGTACGCTTATTCCTCTCATACTGGACCTGTACCGCCTGATATGTGCCCAGGATTCATTGTTACATATGTCGCACCCCTCGCATTTGTGCTCTGCGTCACAATGGGCAAAGAAGCCTATGATGACTACAAGCGCAATCTCCGCGACCGTGAAGCAAACTCCCAGAAATACCTCATTCTGGTTCCCTCCTCCGACAGCGGCCCCGCACACACGATCTGTCCCTTCCTCTTCCCTCAAAGTTGGTGACCTCGTTGTACTGGAGAAGAATCAACGCGTACCGGCAGACATGGTCCTTTTGCGAACGAGTGATGCTTCTGGAACGTGTTTTATCCGGACTGAACCAGCTCGACGGAGAAACAGACTGGAAGCTTCGTGTTACAGTTCCTGCTACTCAGAAGCTTGTCGACGACAGTGAACTACTAGATTTGGATGCAGAAGTTTATGGTGCGTGCCCGCCAATCCTGACCTCTTCACCTCTAGATGTTCATTTGAATCCCAGCCGACGCTCCGATTAAGGACATCCACACTTTTATTGGGACATTTACGATACACACGCCCCGCACGCACTCTGATCATGATGTGCCCATGGTACAGGTCCCCACTGTCGAGCCCCTGTCTGCGGAGAATATCTTATGGAGTAACACGGTATTAGCTGCGGGTTCTGCTGTTGGATTCATCGTATACACGGGGTCTGAGACGCGCGCTGTCATGAACACGAGCCATCCTGAGACAAAGGTCGGTCTGCTGGATCTGGAGATCAATAGGCTTGCCAAGGTAGGCACGTGCGTATTTGTGTAAAGGGGAGTATCCATGACAGTCCACCTACAGATTCTTTGTGCGGTGACGTTCGCGTTGTCTCTTGGACTCGTTGCCTTGAATGGGTTCAGGGGACAGTGGTATATCTATGTGTTCCGTTTTCTCATATTGTTTTCGTCTATCATTCCCATCAGGTATGTCTCCCCTCTTGGAAAGCGAGGAGCCCATGTTTTCTCCTCCCTATTGTTTCTCTCGTGTGTTATGCTCACTATAAACTTAGCTTGCGTGTAAACCTTGACATGGGCAAGACGGTCTATGCACAGCAATAATGAACGACTCTGAGATTCCTGGCACAATCGTCCGCACGAGTACACTGCCTGAGGAGCTTGGACGCATAGAATACCTTCTTAGTGACAAAACTGGGACCCTTACACAAAATGGTGCGTAAAAGTTGTTCTTCTCTCTTCTACCTATCACCTCCCTCTGTCAATTCTGTTTTATATCTTGTGTGTGCACATGGATGGCTGACGGACATTCTAGAGATGGAGATGAAGAAGTTGCACATGGGAACAATGTCCTACGGTTTTGACAGCATGGACGAAGTAGCTCATCAGCTTGCGAGTGCATTTGGTGCCGATCAAGGTACGTATTTCGCATATCTCCTCTTTTCAACACGGATAGACTGACAGTCGGGAAATGCAGCTCATGTGAGAAGCAATTCAATGGCTACAGGCGCACAACTTGCCATGAGAGGACGGAGGGATATGTCATCGAGGCTCCGAGACGTAGTACTTAGTCTTGCACTTTGCCACAATGTACGTCACCTCCCTTTCCCTCCTTTCTGGCTCACCCCTCGGAACCTAGGTCACTCCAGTCACCAACGATGATGGTACCTTGACCTACCAAGCCTCCTCCCCAGATGAAGTCGCAATCGTCAAGTGGACAGAGAGCGTCGGCCTCAAGCTTGTCTTCCGCGACCCGCACACGCATGGAGCTCCAAACGCCCACCAACGCACGTCTCGCCTACGAAATCCTCGACATATTCCCCTTCACAAGCGAGTCCAAGCGCATGGGCAATCGTCGTGCGAGACGCACACAGCGGCGAGGTGGCTTTTCTTGCAAAAGGGCGCTGATGTTGTCATGGCTCGTATCGTGCAGCGAAATGACTGGCTAGAAGAGGAGACAGGAAATATGGCGCGCGAGGGCTTGCGCACACTCGTCGTTGCACGTAAGCGACTGACATCACAGCAGTATGCGGCGTTAAGACTGCGCATCATGCTGCTAGCATCCGGCTTGATGGACGCGGCGAGGCGATGATCTCTGTCGTTGCGGAGCACCTGGAGCATGACCTGGAGCTGCTTGGCCTGACTGGTGTCGAAGATAAGTTGCAGGACGAGGTAAAAGGGACACTCGAGCTGCTCAGGAATGGGGGAATCAAGATTTGGATGCTTACAGGTGATAAGATCGAGACGGGCGCGGTGTATTGCCATTTCGACAAAACTGGTGGCGCGGAATCAGTATATTCATGAGGTAGCGAAGTGTGAGCTTCCTGATTCATGTGTTTTTGTTCTGCTGCTCATGCTTCGAGTTTGTAGTAAAGACTTCTGATCAAGTCAGGGATGAGCTGGAGTTCTTACAGTCGAAGCTGGATTGCTGTCTAGTAATTGATGGCGAGTCGTTGCAGGTACTGCTTTCTTTGGACACGTATTTGTAATGCGCTCATCCCATCCACCCAGCTCTGTTTGAACCTGTACAAAAACGAATTCATCGAGATCACAACCAAGCTATCAGCCGTCGTTGCTTGTCGATGCTCTCCTACCCAGAAAGCAGATGTTGCAAGATTAATCCGACATCACACCAAGAAACGGGTTTGCTGTATCGGAGACGGTGGTAATGATGTCAGCATGATACAAGCCGCTGACGTCGGTGAGTCCTCAATACTGATTCCAGACGGAATTCTTAAAAACTTGATACGTGCAGGTGTCGGTATCGTTGGAAAAGAAGGAAAGCAAGCATCCCTCGCCGCCGACTTCTCCGTCACCCAGTTCAGCTACCTCACGAAGCTCCTCATGTGGCACGGCCGCAACTCATATCGCCGTTCTGCAAAGCTCGCTCAATTCGTCATCCACCGCGGCCTCATCATCTCGATCATGCAAGCCGTGTTCTCAGCTATATTCTATTTTGCCCCGATCGCGCTGTACCAGGGGTGGTTGATGGTAGGGTATGCGACAATTTATACCATGGCGCCTGTTTTTTCGTTGGTTCTGGATCGTGATGTGAACGAGGATCTTGCGTTGATATACCCGGAGTTATACAAAGAATTGACCAAGGTTGGTGGTTGTGTGAATTGGTTTATGGCTTGTTGACAGCTGGGTGTAGGGACGTGCCCTATCTTTCAAGACGTTCTTCATGTGGTTGATGATTAGTGTATACCAAGGTCAGCTTGTTTATTCCATTACCAGATTCCCTGAGTTGATTGTCATTTTTTGCAGGCGCAGCCATCATGATCATGTCCCTCCTCTTATTTGAAACCGAGTTCTTGAACATCGTGTCCATCTCTTTTACGGCTTTAGTTATCAATGAACTCATCATGGTTGCATTAGAAATCACGACCTGGTAAGGACTACAATAACTCCGGATGGACACGCTCTGATCCCTAGCGACAGGCATATTTATATGGTCATTTCGGAAGTAGTCACCCTTTTCTTTTATGTTATCAGCATCGCTTTCTTACCGGAGTATTTCGGTGCGTGTTCCCATCAGCCATTGCAATGGTTGTTTATCGTCCCTTGCAGACCTCGATTTCGTCGTCGTGTCCACTCGTTTTGCATGGAAAGTAGCTGTCATCGTAGCAGTTAGCGCGCTTCCCCTGTATGTCATCAAGCTCATCCGTAGTAGAGTCGCTCCGGCAGCGTCCGAGCAAGTTGCTATAATACTTATCCATGTGACTCGACGATCACTCCAATCTGACATCTTTATAATGTATTTCTGCTTGTTTGATCGCAAACATCGATGCAAATAGAGCAAAAAGAGAATAGCACTAGGGAGCGTATCAAGAGGAATCAAAATGAAAGACTAGCTACCCGCCAGCGATATTCAAGTTAACCTGTGTGAGGGGGCGGGGATGAATTAATATGATTCACGAAAGAATTTGGAAAGAATGTCCCTGGTGCCTGCCAATCAGAAGTGTGATTCACGCCTCCCCACAATGAAGGCCCAATTGGAGGACGAGGTGAGCCAAACCCTGGGGGCGCAGGTGCGCCCCAAGGAGGCCGGTTATCTCCAACAACGGCCCGTGGACTGGTATTAGTGCCCCACGACTGACCCACTGCACCCGGTGCGATGCGCCGTCCTGGTGGAGGAACTACCTCGTCATCATCAGCTGCAAGAGCAGAAGATCCAAGAATGCCCTTCGGACTTGGAGAACGACGACTAGGCGGAACCTGAGCCTGACCCAGATGTTTCCCCCCGTCATTGGCCTCGCAATAGGAGCGGGGGGCGCAATAGGAGCAGGTGGTGCAATGGGAGCGGGTGGTGCTATTGGAGCAATAGAAACCGGCCGCGCGACAGGCCCTGGTGCCAGCATAGTTGGCGAGCCAAGGAGATTCTGCGAAACCTTCGAAGGTGGTCCAATGGGTATTGTCGGAGCAAGAGGACGGCTAAAGCCTGATTCGAAGGAAGTAGGCGAACCAAAATTACGAGGAAGGGCAAGATGTACCGAGGTTCGGAGGTGGTCCCGGTGGTGGCATTGATGGTCCTGCACCGAATAGTCCAAATGGCGGTGGAGGTTGCGCAAAGGGTAGACGAGGGGACAACGCGCCAGGAAGTGGAGGCATTATGCCAGAGGAGTGACAGGATAATGAGCAGTGGTGGACGGAGGAAAATGATTTTGCACGGAGGGTGCCACGGGAGTTGCAGGTTGAGAATTAGACAATATGGAACGCTGCGGCTGCTGCTGGGATGTCTGCTGCAGCGACGGGCCGTGGCGTACTTCCGGGACGGAGTAGGAGTGACTGGGATGGGCTTGCTGAGAATTTTCTTAGAAGGACCATTGTTACTCTGAGTGCGTTGCGTAGAGGGACGGGGAGAGGTTGGTGGACGGGTGTGCTTGCCAGCTCGTTGCTGCTGGGCAACCCGTTCTTTTTCCCTTTCCGCTTTCTCCTTCTCCTCCCTTTTCCCTTGGCAAGCTTCCTCTCACGTTCTTCCCTCTCTTGTTGCTCCTTTCGGGCAGCATCTCGGGCAGCTTTTTCAGCAGCCGCCTTTGCATCCCTCTCCTCCTTGGCCTTACGCTCCTTTTCTTCCCGCTCACGGCGCTCCCTGCTTGACCCTCTCTTCCTTTTCCTTGCGTTTACGTTCCCGCTCGGCTTCTCGCTCCTTTTCCTCTGCAACACGTTTACGACGCTCCTCCTCTTTACGTTGTTTCTCTTCATCTGCAGCTTTTCGGGCAGCTTCACGACGAACACGTTCTTCTTCGCGTTTCTTCCGCTGCGCGTCCTCTTGTGCTGCCTGCTTGGCCTTGGTAGCGGCTTCCTCTGCTGCCTTCTCTGCTGCTTTGGCAGCTCGCTCCTCGTCTCGAGCTTGTTTTTGGAGTCTGAATAATCGTTTCATTTCGAGTACGAAGGAGTGAATAAATGCAGAAACGCACATTTTCTTAGCCTTCTTCTTCTGGTTCTGAGTTGCTTCTTTGCCTCTCGCTCCTTTGTGAGCTTGTCCTCATCCTCAAGTTCGCGCAGAAGTTGCATTTGACGTTCCTGTGCAACTTTTTCCCGAAAAGCTTGAAGGACACGCTGCTCAAACATCCGAGCAGCAAAAATGGAGAACATCCGCTTGCCCTCCTCCATCTTTTGCTCCTCGGTCATCACCTAAACAAAGTTAAAAAAGAAAGGTTCAACACATAGGATACTCACCTCCTCCTCCTCGTCGTCATCATCGTCCTCTTCTTCTTCGTCGTCGTCATCGTCGTCGTCGTCATCACCTTCCTCATCGTCCTCTTCATCACTTTCATCTTCAACATCGGCAGCCGCTTCCTCTTCTCGCTGCATTCGACGCTCAGCGAGCTGCTCCATCATCTCTAAGAATTTTTGCCCATCATTCTTTAGGAGGTCGTCTGCAACTGTCAGGATGTTACCTGGACCTACACAGGAGATTGAGGGCAATGATGCACAGGTGGAAAGTGAACTTACCAGTTACTGTCAAGTTACTCCCAAGGTTGAACAGACCGTCACGACCATTAACCTTCGCGTTATTCACAGGCCTTCGTCCGCGAACACCGGGATTACGTCGATCTCGTGGTTTTACTTCTTCTTCCTCCTCTTCCGGATCCTCATCCTCCTCCTCCTCTTCCTCGTCTTCTTCATACTCCTCCTCTTCCTCCTCATACTCCTCCTCATCCCCATCATCGTCATCGAACTCACTTTCATGTTTCGGAGGTTTTCGGCCGTTCGTCAGGGCTGGTGTTCTATTAGATGGCGGAGGATTATGGGAAACTTTATTCTGAGGAGGATCGATAACAGCGCCGTTCTTATCGAGTTCGACGCTGCCGGGAAACGGACCCGGCCCAGGGGGAGGGGGTATAGTGCCACCAGAGGAGACATAGCGCTGCTGGTAGTTTCGCGTACTGTTCTAGCTCCTCGTAATAAGCATCGTACAGTACCTCAAGCTCTTCCTCGATCGCATGTCTATAGACATCAATGATACATGTGCACGGACACCAGATATCCAACACCGATGAAAGAACAAGACACAAAGACAAGCGCGCAGGTCAGTAAAATTTTTTATGGGTGAGATCAAGGAATAAGTACAGACCGCTTCCTGCCGCAGACTGCACAACTGCAACTATGCTTCTGCTGCTCTTTCATCTTCCGGAGGACGGTATCCTTCTCGATCTTGACCAAATTGCGACGCTCGTCCTCGCCCAGACCAAGCCAGAATTCTTTGATACGCTCACGTTCTTCTGTGGAGCTAGTGCTCCAGATCTTGGAGTTGTTCTGAGAGGATTTACCTGGAGCAGCTGTTGCCGGAGGACGATGTTTCTGTGGCACGGATGCATTGGATGATGGAGGCGATGGATGGTGATGAGAGTGATTATGCTGGTAGGCGTGGGCAGGAATCGGTGCCTTTGATGCCGCACGAGCCGTTCTCGCTGGTTGCTGGCCATTGACGGTGGCCGTGGCCGTTGTTGGGGTGGTCGTCGTAGTTGCTGTGGATGTCGTTGTCGGCGGTGCATACGACATAGGCTGCTTTCCCTGCGCGCGGGAGCTTGGCGGAGGATTGGAAGATATATTTTCTTTTGTTGCTGCTCGTGCTGCAGGCATGGCGTTGGCGGTGAGAGGCAGTGAGCGCTTCCTGAATTCTCCACCGGTCCCCCCACTACCCTTTTCCAGCGCCGATCCCGGCACCGTGCCCATTCCCACTCCCTGTCCCGGCACTACCGGACTTTCGGCGCTAACCGCCGGTATTTAATAGATGAGACTTTCTTGTTTTTCTTATGAAATACCAATTCCTCAACAGGCGCTGCTAGCGTTGGCATAGCAGGCATTGATAACTTAGTTCTGAAGTCAGTCGAAAGCGGTCCACTTCGCGTTTCCTCGTAGCTCAGAACTACCTGCGCAAAGGTCGCAGGCAGCGATCCACGAAAATGTGGCGCGTGCGGAACTGATGCTGCTTGTGGCTGCAGATCAGAATCGTTCTCATCGAGGTCTTGATCCTCAATGTCGCCGTCTACAGCATCAGCATCTTCGCTGTAGTCATCCTCGATAAACTCCTCTTGGCCGAACTCAGGAGGGTGAGATTGACCAGGTGATGGTAGAGCAGTCCCCAGAGCAGCTGTTGCTCGGTCTACCGATAAAGTGAACTCGGGATCGGAGAAAATTGAGGGGTCAAAAGGTAGCGACGGATATGCTCCTGGAGGGTAACCTGGAACGTCCATGCTGGCCCTTGCGGTTATCGTGGTAGCTTCAGTCGCGCTGAATCCAGTCTTCAGCACGGCATCGGACTGTACCATCTGTTGCGCAATATTGTACATTTTTTGCGCCTTTGTGCGGGTCAACAAACCTCGCATAAGACTAAGAGTAGTACTGCGTACAAAGTTTTTTATGTGTGGCGGAAACGAAGACCAATAATCCTCATCTGTCAACTCCTGTGTATTTGCCTTAGGGAAGCGCTTTAAAAATGGCGGTAGCGGCACTACTGAAATCCGTTCAGGAGCCTTCCCCGCGCGTCCTTCACCGTGACCATCTATATCCTTGCGGTACAGTTCGTCGGCGGTTGTTAGCAGCTCAGTCTGGAGTCGGATCGTAACGTCCGCTCCAGACGGCACAGCAGCAGGCGAGTGTTCAATTGTAGTGATTTGAACAGATTCCGAAGCAGGCGACAGTCTTGTGACGGATGTAAAAGGCGCGTGAGCGTCCAGCTGGAGCGTGTTCCCGCATAGCTCCGCCACCGACGACGGAGGTGCAACGATAGCTTGCTTGTCCTTTACTTGTGTGCTTGTTTTGTCATTCGTTGACGAAGGTGGGAGTTGGGACTGCATCGAAGGGAGAGGAGAGCGTAAGTACGGGAGGGAGGAAGTATGGACATCCTGTGCTGTCTCCTCATTGTCGCTTAGGACCATGCTGTGAAGTTGAGGATAATTTAGTAAGAAGCGCGGTGCATAATTGTCTGGGGTTATTTACATGAAGAGCGTAATTGGGCCAACGATCTGATAGTTGATGTTGTGTTACTTCAGTTCAGATGCTGACAAGGAAGCAGAACCGGCATTTGCCGGCCAAGCTCTTGTCGCGGTCCGAACCAAATTCTCTTTAGGCTCAGGCTATCACCGACACCGTGACAGTCCCAGTGATCAACGTCCTTATCGATGGACGGACAAGTATGTCATGAAGCTTGAAGTTTCGACTTGATTCCGCCGATGCGGCAGACAAACATTTACAGGTACAGCACCATAGAAATCAGCGGGCGCTTTCACTTTTCGACGTTCTGTACAATTCCCCACCCTCCGGCAGGACTTCTTTCATCCTGCCTTGACGCTCGATAAGAGGTGCTCCCTCTGTCAGATCGACACCTGCTGCATCGACAAGAGCAGTAGCGCCGAGCTTGGCGGTATCGCAACGGCCATGCATGCATTGCATATTTATATTTAGCACAATTCGCGTCCGTGGAGAATGTGTTGACGTTGAGAGCTGCTGGCTCTTTAAGATCATTCAGGAAAGACAGCCCTGAAAAACAGAGTTGCGATACCACTCGAATCCAGCATCTTGTTTATATAAAGGGGCCAACATCAAGATTAGGTGAATTTCAGATTCCTTTTGATTGGCTTGGAGACAGCACATCTGCGTTCGCGAACCATCCATGGTCTGCGTATGAAGGCTATGCTGGTCAAGATGCATCTACAGAACGTATCGTCAGCGATCATCGGGAACGATAACATGGACAAGCGGACTTCATTCCGAATCCCAAGGAACATCCCGTGCCATTAAAGTCTAAAGAGGTTATTGCCATATGCAAGAATTTGTCGCAATCGCAAGATCGATTCAAAAAGTAGGTGTTGGGAATCTATGACCCATGAATCGAGAGAGATGGACAGGCACTGATCTCCGACCGAGAATATTGGTGCGTATTGTTTGGCTGACCGCAAGTAGATTGGTACAAGGTTTCCAAGGAAAGCTTACTGAAAACTGCATGCATGGATTTAGAAAGGCTTGAGAAAAATCAGTGCCTCGTTGGAGACGGTTTGATGGTCAGTGAATAGGTTCCGACAAGGTCTCACAGTTTTGATATATTAATCCACTGAGCGAGTCGATACACACATACAGAAAACTGGACAAACCTCCAAATGCACTGGCGGCGCAAATATACCTGATTTACTTCGTTTCATCCTCAGGGGTGAGGGGAAGTCGCCGCAGCGCGACACCTAGGACGTGTGCACGATTCAAATGTAGTCTATGACAAGGTGAAGTGGTAATCATTTCACGAAGAACCCAAAAACTTAGCGCATATCCTTGGAGACAGTGCACAATCATGATAGCCTGTCCTATGTCTCATGTTCAAGGGGTAACTAAGAAATACAAATAGAAGCCGAATTCATGTATACATATAGGTGAAGTATGCACCATCTGGAATTGGCATGTAATTTCTTGGCTGCAACCTGCGTAGCCATAACTGGACACTACATGTGAAACGATCAGAAATTTATCTCGAGCATACTTTCTCCCGAACATTATTTCTGGTGCAACCATTCCCTACGCCAGTTTGCATTTAGGACTAGAGTTAGATCATCTCCCTCGCCCATTATGGACATTTGCAATTGTCGCCAGACTGATCAGTCCGGCGAAACTGACGTGCTCCAGTCGATGAGGACAATCGGTCTAGGTCGATGTTAGATGATACGAGGGCGTTAACTGGCTCATATCGTCGTGGATGATAGCGAAAGACCCGAGGCCTTCACGAATTTGAGATAGGGACTGATAAGGAATCTTGGACGATTGCGAGGTTTTCACCTGGAATATATTCCATGAGAAGTACCCCGGGAGACATGGTGCGACCATCACCGTGGCCTGAAACAACCAGACCCAGATCATGGAGCCGTGGAGATAATAAAACCCTAAATGTGTCCAAAGCGCCTTGCAGCTTTCAACTTCATCTCCAAATGAGATCTCATACTCGCACCAGTAGTTTTCCTCCCATTATGAGTCGTCAAAGGAATAATTCTCCCGTGGAGGGATAATATAGTTGCAGCTTGGTGCAAGTGCACGGAAGTCAGTTGCGGCTTATTCGTTGACAGTGCACCAGGAGATGTGACATCGTCTTGGAAGTGGGTCTACAAGTTCGTAGTTAAAATGAGGATAATGTATTTCATCTCTCAGAGAGCTGAGAATACTGACAGGGACATCCTTCTGGACCTGGCGTTTCATGAAAGGGGTGCCTGATGGATGAGAGCAGTGCAGCTTACTAAATTCCGAAATTTGGGACTTCGACCTAGTGATCTCCCCACATAAACGACGACTTCTAGTCCTTGTCAACATTTGGGGGTGACCTCCTCGTGTGTATGTCTCTTCTGCCATGCGTTAGACGCTATCTGGACATTGAAGCTTTGTCCCTCCTGACATCCACTAGTTGCTAGCGATGTCCGGCAGCTACCAGCAGGTCGAGATATCAGGAAAACCAAGCAAGGCAATATATATCATTCCCAGCATTTACAAGTTAGTCAAAGGTCAACAGATAAAAGATGTAAAGCATGCAGTAAACCGCAGTGGTCGTGATACAATGATCGACAACCGGGCTGAATTTCGTGTATAACTTGTTCTTCCCCATATTAGTAACTCGCGGCGTCCGTAGCAAACAAGCGATACGGCGAGCAGTTGTAGGGGTCGCGCAAGGCATGGGCCTGCAATACGCTGGTCGATAAATCCTCATCATCACTCATGCAAGGGAATAATTCCATTATCCATTCAGTAGTTTCTGTCGAACAAGTTTAAAGCCAGAACTAAACACCAAGACAGAACTCACCAAACGCGCGAAAAGTCGTACATCGGTTTGCGTCTCGTAGTGATCTTTATAACCTTCATTCACCTTCAACACCTCGAAATCCCCGATGGCAGGGTTCCAATGAAATATCCTCTTCACACCAAACCACCAACACCAATGTATGCATCGCCAGCAAGGTTTGGCGGCGCCCAAGCCATTTTTGATGACACGCGCAACGTAGATATCTGCACCGTTTACCTTTGAGTCCCTGCGGCGTGCATCCCACCCTCTCGGTGGCTCCACAAACAGCATATCGCAAGGCGGGGACAATTCAGCATCAATCGCGCAACACGAGTCAGGGCTCTTAAGGGAAGACTGTGCCTTCGTCTCATAAAACGCGCTGCTCTGTGGGCGCGCTCCGTCCAACTTGTGTGCGACAGGTTTCAAACCGCGGCCTTCTTTTGGCTGCAGCGGTACGTCGCAGCGAGAGTTGAACTTGCTGCTTAAATGAAGGAGACATGCCAGTCAAACTGAAGATGGCGTGCATTTCCGCGTGCATGGAAGTGGGTTTGCGATGTCCGTGCTTCAGAATGTCGTTTCCGTCATAGTGCGTGCGATGATGATTATAACCTGTTGATATGACTTTGCCTCCTTTTACGAGTACTGCACCAAGATGGTACGTCATGGACGACTGTTAAAAACATCATCGATCGATGTATCTTCGATAAAGTTGGATGAACCTACCTTGCTAGCTGCAATCGCACACTGAGAGAGATAATAATCCGTCTTCCTTGCCATGACAATACAAGCGAGGAAAGATAGTGAGCGTTTCTAACACTGATGGACTAGCTGATCAGAGTATTGGTGAAGGCAATATTTGAAACGATGAACGATTTTCATTCGCTGAATGATCATAAACAGGTCGTTACGTAATGAAAATCATCGTGAAGTTGTGGGTATGTAGTCCAAATATACTGGGTAAGAAAAAGAGATGAATCGTCAATCAAGGGGGCTACAGAACCAGCAATTGCTTTGAGACCAATATCCGATTGGCAAGCGCAGTTAAATTAGCATCAGCCACAACCACATCCGGAGCGTATTCAACTCCGAATGCCTGCTTAATGACATAGCATATACGTTTGGCCTGCTGCTCAGACCAGAAGCTGAAATCGTCCACATCACGAGCAGCGGGAGAGTCTGTGTCGGCGGGTTCCTGATTACCTCCGCAAGATAGGGGAATCAGGTCGGGATCGGAGTCCAGGCAGAGAGGTACAATGTAAGTCAAGTATTCCCGAACAGAGGTCAGATCGAGCGACACAGGTTTGCTCACTGCAAAACGATGTTGTTCAGATACAAGGATGTGTTTAGTCGAATGTCGGACACATACCGTACACCTCGCATGGTCCGTCAAGACTTAACACATTATACTTGCCATCGTGGTGGTAACGGACCTTCGTTCAACATGAGTTGAATATGACCTAATGAGAATGCAGGTCGTGACTCACCTCGTATTGACCAATAGTCCATGGAAGCGTGGAACGGTCAAATGAGACGGTACCAAGCTCCGGCTCCTTTCCCAAAGTGGTGATGCGATTAGTGTCATCGACAGGTGCATCCTGATCCCATTCTTCGTTATGGACAGGAACCCACATCCCGCCAGATGATATCTTCGTCACCAGGGCAGACTTGTTGGCACCGATCTGCCGGAGTTCATCATAAGTGATCTCTTAATAGAGGACAAAAGCCGCTCACTTTGTATATTCCGATCCAGTCACGACGGGAGTGCCGGGCAGGAGCTTGCCAGTTGACCTTGATAGACTCGCCTATATGGAAGCGTTTGTCGCCTGATTGACTAGGGGCAATCGAGATCTTGTACTTCGTTGTGTCAAACGATGATAGATCACGAGCGATGCGACTGAAACCACAGAATGTTATAAGACAGTCATTATTTTGAGAACTTCATACTGACGTGATAACCAGTCTTTCCCGTGATTGTTGGAGAAGAACCTTGGTCTCCTGCATGACCTCCGATATCTTGGGTCTCGCTGCAACGAAATCATAAGTGCCGTGCAACACCAGGTCTACTCGCTCCACACTTACATCTCGCAAGGAACTCCTCTACCACATCAGCAGTTTCCTCATAAACCTTGTCGAAAGTGCCTTTGACTTCTTTCGCAACTCTCTTGATCTCAGGTGCATGCCGACCCGCACGCGATTCTAGAAGGCGAGCATTCTTGCTAGCAACACTTTTGATAACTTTAACAAAGCCGGCGTCCTTGCGAAGACTGTCGCCGTATAATTTCTGCATGTGAGGACTTTCGCAATACGACTGGTAGTCAGCTTTGCTGCGGAGCGTTGGTATGTCGATCGATGCTTACTGTTCAACGGTCTGAAGGAACCACCAGTGGGACACAAACCTGATGACTGCAAGCATGCCAACAAGCTTGCTACCGCTGATTAAAGCAAGGCCCAAAAAGGAGGCACCACTCATAAGTTCGGGGTTATTGAGGTACCTAGGAAGAATGCAGTAAGTAGACATCAGATCAGAGGCATCTCGTCCAGTCATACCTGAAGATACCAGTATACTCTAGATGTGCCGGGAAATCCTCCATGAAAAAGTCGCCGTAAAACCAACCTTGTGTTCAAAATTACTTTAGTAAATAAAATAGATAAAACAGTGATAGTGGACATACCGAAAACACCCAATACTTGGAATGATTCCATAGCTGCCCACCCGTGGAGTGCGATCAAGAGCTAAAAGCGAGTTTGAGCGCGTGAAAGAGAACAGGCAAAAATACGAACTGCTCCTAACGTATGACAGAGAAGGGCATCACCCTCAAACCAGGCAGCAGGCGCTGTGTATGCTTTCCACGCCAAACTCGTCAGTGAAGCTGGCAAACAATTTTCTATCAGCAGTTCGTCACGTACAAAGCTTGGGTACACACTATATGTCATGCACAAGCTAATATTGTATAACGCCTTCCAGTTGGTAAATGCTTCCTGCACTGCGCCATCACCGTGATCACGAGACGGGTAATGGTAGTGCTTTAGGAAGTGCCGGACGAGGTATTTCGATTTGCTCTGGGCACGAAGGAGAAGCCCAAGACCAAGGCTGTGGAACATGCACCAAGCACAAGCGTGTGCGAAGTGTAACACGAGTGTCGCATGATACGATAGTGCAGGCAGGATGGATCCTAATACGACATAGACCAGCAGGAGCGCAAGCATGGCATCTGAGGAACTGAAAAGGGATCAGGATGACAATTCGCCCACCAAGGGGCGTACTTGCCGGAGTAAATCGATGTTGTGAAGAATGACTACATCTCGTCTGAAATACTTGTGATGCAAATCATGTTGAGAGATAGTATTCTCCAAAAGTATGGGATGCGTGGGACGGTAGGAGCGGAGGGTGCTTGAAGGCTTGCCTTCGCATTCCGTCTCAGTTTCGGTATCTGTCGCAGTCTCGCCTTCAGTGGCAGCGGGTGTGGACAATTGATCTGCATTGTCCTCGACGGATGACAGGGATTTGCGGAAACTATTCGCTTTCCGAATCTTCTTGGTTTCAGAAGCGGATATAGGCTTACGCAGCGCGATAGGTTTGCGTTTTCCATACATCCTTTCGATATCTACCGCACATCAGGAACTGTAGGTCATGAGCCGGACATCACTTACGAGGGTTTTCGAACAAGACAAGGAATGCGAATTGAGCTGCATGAGCTGCTAGACTGACATAAAGGACAGCATAGCTTCCGACCATCAGGGAAAGACCATAGTATCCAGCGTAGCCTGACTCATCGATTTATGACCGTTGACAAGAGGAAGCAACATAGCTCACCGACGGAGTACATTGGATGAGGAGCCAACTCAAAGACGCCATCAAATACGAGTGCACCGCGCTGGAAAAATACATCACCCCAGTACCAACCATAATCCTTGACAACATTGTGTGCCTCAGTTTTTACCCAAAGGTTAAATACGACTAACGCGACACCACCGAGCCACCTATGCAGCGATAAGCGAGATATCAGGCGCTAAGGAAAGATACTTACCTCATGGCATGGACAGGAAAAGAAAGACCTTCGGGCACTCTGAAACAAGCAAAGGCAAACATGCAGTACGCCAAAAAGTCACTAATATGTCAGTAATGTCAGTCACCGAACGCTAATGCACTTGATGGAGCTGACTTCAGAAGAATCACATCTACAAGCTGTCGAAACAACAACCATGTGTTGTATTCCAATGGAAGCTCCTGATCGATTAGAACATACTCGTGAGCTATGCATTGGCTAGTATCGGTAGACCGCTCACATCGAATGAATAGTCCTTTCCCATTTTTCCCTGTAACTGAGCACGAATCCAGTTTCTAGCAGCCGGGTTACGCTTCTCATCCAACCATCCGAGACGTTGTATTTCGCGAACCATCCACTTCCTCTTGCTCTGTTTAGTGAGGACCCATCCTAACCCAGCATCATAGGCTGCCCTCCAGAATGCAAAATAGAACAAAAAGAAAAGTTTGGCCGTTGGACGTGGCAATATATAGAACAGAACAAGCTGTAACCCAAGGAGTGAAAGATTGAGGATGTCGAGATGACTCTTTGGGTAACGCGGATGGAAAAGCCCGGTTAGTACATCGTGCGTGGTTGGAACCCTAAAGACTGATGGCAACATTTTTATCAAAATCCAATTCTGAAAGCTTTTCACTAGCGCCTACCTTCACCGTCTGGAGTCTTGCCCCAAACCACCTCCTCGTGTGACTGACGTGGTTTCTCTGATTGACCACATTCAGCTTTAAATTGGGTTCTTGAATCTCCTGACCCATCGTCGACAGCCTTTCGTTGACGGAGTCCTTGAGGACTCGAGAGGACCATCTCAAGAATTTAACCAAACGACAAAGAACCTAGTGAAGCTGAGTCTCCCGTTTGAATAAAGTTCGTCTCAAGCTTTACTCAATGAATCACGAGTCATTTTACATGCTAATTTTCGAATTTATGTAATTTTTTTTCGCTTTAGCGAGTTCCTTGAAAAACCCATAAGGGGCTTTTTCTCTTTCCTTCTCCGTTGTCACTGTCGCCGCTTCAACGTTCAAGCAACCCTCTACCGTCTGCACACCGAGTTCTGAGCGCTGAGCCTTCTACGAAGCTCCAACAAACTCGCGATCTCCAGCAAACTAGTCATTTCCAATCTAATTCACGATCTTTCGGGCTTCAGGCGTCGAGCACTGCATGCATCACATCATGCCTCCATGAAATTTTTTTGCGGGTCGTGCCCGTCCTCTGAAGCGTAATGACATCCCTCTTTATTCACTCGACGCTCGAACTTTTCCTATCGAGCGTTGAGTTGCTAATGTCAGGGAAGATTGAAGGTGTCCAGATCGATAACAATCGGACCGGTGGCGTTTTTTTCGGTTGACTTCTGGATTTGCATAGAAGTTGACCCTACGAGGCGCCTCACATTTTTTTTGTATGGCGTGATGCCTACCACCTTCACGATAGGCTCTACGTATGCGGCCTTGGTGTATATTCTCCCTTCTAGTTGGTCATCAAGAACCGATGTACCGTCATATGAAATGTACTTGTAATTCTACCGTAGCTGCCAAGGTGCATAAAGTTTGGCCATTTATACTTCGAAGTGGGGACGAGGTCACCGTGCATAACGTGACACATTGTTTAATTACGGATCCCTGAATGTCAATGTCCTCAGGGCCAATTGAATGGCAACCGAAATGGCACGCGATCCACCCAAACCACACTTGAATGTCTTCGCAGCGGAACAATTTCCTTGAGTTGAAACGCCGCAACGTCGATACTAGAAGCTTCCCCATGACCTGATGATAAGTTCACGTGTTGATTGGTTTAAAGGAACTAAACAAGCAATTATAAGAAACCTATGTAAGTACCATGTACCACACCAGTTGGCTCTCATCGTTCCAGCCCAAATATAAGTCATACAACGTTGTTGATCAGTTGTCAAGCATCTCTTTGAAACCTTTCTCACTCTCAACTTCTCCTGGAATGTCTTCAAGCTAAAAATCAAGCAAGGTTCATCACGATCTTATTGACTCCCTATCAGAAGCACTTACTTGGTCGAGTTCAGAAAGGCATTGGCCGATGATGCCGATGGCCTTTTGAAGGTCCTCTTCGAGAATCACCAACGGAGGGGCAAAGCGAACACTGCACCGAAGAAAGTTGCAGCAAATCAAAGAAAAAGATATCAAGTCACGTACATGTTGCAATGAGTTGGCTTCGCCAGAACACCTCGGCTCTTCAACAGCAAGCAGAATTGCCATGCGGTGCGGCCTCTAGAGCTCTTCTCTTCGTCAATTACCACAGCATTAAGAAGGCCTCTGCCCCGGACTTCTTTGACAAGGGGAGATTTAAACGCCATAATTCCCGCGCGGAATATTTCACCGAGATACTGGGCACGATCAGCGAGTTTCTCATCTACGAGAACACGCAGGGATGTCATAGCGACAGCACACCCCAGGGGGTTCCTAAGTGATGATGTGAACTTTCATCCGAGAAAACCATGAGTATGACGCACCCGCCATATGTACTGCCGTGTTCTCCAGGCTGAATACAATACATGACCTCTCGGTCCGCAAGAACCGCCGAAACGGGGTACACTGCGGCATTCGGTGTGTGAAAACCCTCTAGGAATAATGTCATTGGTTGACTCACCTCCACCTGACAGCGCCTTGCCGAGCAGGACCATATCCGGCCGAATGCCTTCGTGCTCACAACACAGCATCTTGCCCGTCCTACACAACCCCTAAAGGATATGTACATGAGTAATAATTCCCAGGAAACCTGTAAAAGGAAACGAACCGTTTGGATCTCGTCGCAGATAAGGAGGACATTGTGCTTGGTACAGAGTTCCCGAACTTTAGTAAAGTAACCTCTGGGTGGTACGACAATTCTAAATGCGGTGCAGAGGTTGAGATATAAATCCAAAATGAACTCGCTAGAGAACGCACCCTGCTTCCCCTTGAATTGGCTCTACCAAAAAGGCTGCCACGTGCTTTCCATGAAGTTCGAGAGCACGCTCAAGATCCGAAATCTCTCCATAACGAATGACATTAGTTCCGTTATGATCCTGGTAAGTTGGTCCGACCCCCTCGAGGTAAGGGCCGAAGCCGCCACGGCTCTCCGGATCAGTGCTCATACTGGCCGTGAATTATAATTAATTAGGTCCCGAACGGACTTCCTGAAGGACGCTTTAAGCGCCAAACACACCTAATGACCCCCAGGGTTCTTCCGTGGAAATTTCCTTCAACGCTGAACACAATAGCTTTCCCTTCCGGCACACCCTTCTTTAGGTATGCCCACTTCCTAGCAAGCTTGACAGCAGTCTCGACGGCCTCGGCACCGGTATTCATCGGGAGAACACTTTCGTATGAGAACATTTGTGTAATCTGCTGAGCGAACCTCCCAAAGACAGAATTGTAGAAGGCACGAGATGACAGAGTGAGTTTCTGGGCCTGCTCTACTAGAGTAGCAACTATCTTTGGGTGACAATGACCCTAAAAATTTGACCATGTTCCAGTCAGCCCATCCCCCCAATGCATCATCTTTTTGCGGGTGACGAACCTGATTAACAGCCCTAATGAAGATGAGTGAATTGAAATTCTCATGAAAATGCAACGGAGCGCCTACGAGTATGCGGACAACATATCGATGTATTCTTTGCCTTCCGGGTCCCATACTCTGTACAGCAATGAGCTAAAAAGAACCAATCCAAATGGCACAAGTCCCTCACTTTGCCCCTTGTGCGGAGTCGAATACTACCGGTAGCGGATGATAACTATAAGAAACAAACGTTAACACGAGTCTTTATTCGTAACACTGGAGCAAATGAAATGATCGTCGATTTTAGCGCTGACTCGATACGTCTTTTTGACTCTCTCGACTATGGAAGAAAATACTATTGGCTAAAGGAGCATGAAAGACCTACTTGTGAGCGCCGTATTCGTGCTCCATGCTGATAAGAGTTGCTGAGGTTACTTGACCATTGGTAGTGCTAGAGGTGTGAACGCCATTCCCATTGTGCGGCTTCACGACCTTGTGAGTCGTCGTCACTTGATTATAGTGCCCGTTATCGACAGTAGGAGACATTCTGAGATGAGTGAGTACGTGGTTGTGGGAGAAAAGGCCTGAGCAAACGAAAGTGCTTGAGATAGCGGGAGAGTAGGAAGAAGGAACCCGACGTGTGAGTACTTGAGTCGTCTCATTTTGGTCCGCCCGATAAAACAGGACCCCGGTCGGTCCTTATGATGTAGCTTCTGTTGTCGCTGACACTTTCGCCCTTGAATCGATATCACATTGCGCTTGTTCCGTACTCCATCCCCGTCGGTAGCGCCTCAACGGAGAGGCATTCCGATGCCCCTCAGCCTCCGAACAAATCTTGGCGTGGAACGCTACATAGCCGTAGCCTGCTCGTACTAGTACATGACTCCATTCCGGGTGGAGTGCCACAATCCCAAACACGTCCGGTCATTCTAATTAGCCTATACAAGTGGGTCCGAGTGCGCTGTGACGCTACTACTGGCGTTGTCGAACGAACATGCATTCGATAAACTTTTGACTCGTTCGTTCCCACTACCCCTGACTACACTAATTAGACTGCAATATACGCATCAGTCCCTTACCACCCGCTCTTTTCCGTATCTTCCCGAAGATTACACTACTTTCATAAAACTTAGGCCAATCGGAGGTCAAAAAACATACTACTCGGGTGCGTCGTTTTTGACCCTCGATTCTGAAAGTATCAAATTTCAAGACATACCCTAAATATTTAATGACAGCTGGCAGCTACCTCCTGCGGGAACTTCGGGTTTGACATCCCAGTCCCAAGTTATACCATAATGCATCAATCATAGCGGCGTTCAATCAATGCATCCATCATGTCACTGTTCATAGTCTTATCAGATCTCCGAGCAAATGTATATCGGCTCGGCCTCGTTGCTCGGCCAGTAATATGTTCCCCTCATTTTTGCATAGTCCCTGCCAAGTCGACGTCATAGGTGGAGCAATCATTGGACGCCAAAGAAATCGTTCGTACTTGCCCGTTTTGCCCCCATGATGATGATCGAGCGTGATTAGGTACAGCTTAATCCCATCAAGATACACTCCCAAATCATGTGTACGCTCCTATTGGCTTAGCTGGTATCTAACTGGATCGTCGGAAGGGCTAGACTAAAGGAGCTCCCTCTCGTGTGACAGCTAATTAATATTGTCGCTGGCAATGACAAAGTCTCCAGATGGCCAAGGCTCTCTTCACGATGCCATGGGCGAAATTTAAATCACCGACAACAGAAAGGACGGGAACCAGGGTGCATTGAAATGTATTGTACAACAAAAAGATACTAGTCTGCATAAAGAACCCGTATGTCCGAGAGAAAACCGACGTCCTAAGACATAATTTTGCAAGTGTGGTATATCATAGTGTGTAGTGCGTGCGTGCGTAAATCTGCAGAAAAAAAAAAGGATCTATATCATCGTAAGTCAGCAGGCCACTCGCTCCTCCTCCTCCATCTCCCTTGCCTATCAAATCTCGGGTTTGTGGGAAAATTCAGTCCATCCTCGAGCCCGCGACCGACTGGCACTGAAAAATCATACCGCTCGTCAGAGACGAAAAAAAAGATACGGTGATAAAAACTCACAGAACCACCACCATACGTTCTTGCCCATCACACTTTCCCAGTTAGCTCGACGGCTTCCTAGCCACCAGAGGTTACCCTCTTTGCCAATCCTGCCCCATTCCTTATCCCAAAGTTGTCGCGTTCGTCTCTTAGCTCTGGGTATTCAGTTCAGAGTCGAGTAAGCAGAAAACGACCAAAAGAATTGTATCTAAAACGGTGAATAGGTACAAATCAATTACGCACCCACATTCATACCAACGATGCATGTGCGCCAGATTATCCTGTTCGCGCTCCTGCATTGATCTGAATCCCATGGATTCTACAGTTGTTTGATTCAACATGATCAGTTGCACTTGTGTCAAGAACATGAGGCAACAGAAAAGGCCGAAGAGAGCTGTTCTGTGAATACATGATGTCAGCGACGATGCCGACACTATCCGACAGGGACAGACAGAGCCAATAAAACGATATGTTGTGGGTTGATGGCGGGAGCTAAGGGTCTCCTCTGTGCCTTGATGTTCAGACCTAAGACGGTTGCGAACATCCAGAAGGAAAGTATCGATGCCCACTGTACGAAATTAACGAAAAACTCCGATGAAACATATCAGTAAATGACTAGAAGTTGACAGTCTTGTCAGGTATTACCTTATGGTTGTAAGCTCCAACGCAATGCCCGACCCCTATTTCCGATGCGATTAGCTATCGAATACAATAATAATAATTCTTACTGACATGGACAGTGATGATCATACTTGAGAACGCACTAGTGCCGTAAAACGTAAGAATACATCGTCATGAACGAATCGTTCCACTCACAGTGCCACAAGCTCGGCAATGATGCGTACGGGGAGGCTTGATGATTCTGTCTTTATTACAGAAACGATACTCAGGGACAAGGACAGGCGTCGTCGATGGCCGTCGCGCGAACATGGCTGAAGACGCATCTGAGCTGGGGTCGTGGAAGTGCTCGTGGTGTAGGTGTGGTGCAGGACCGGGGACGCGCATAGATTCAGATATGTCCACGATGTGTGCTTCGCCAGGGGTAGACGTGCCCTGGTGATGAAAAGTCGATTGAGACACCTTGTCTTGCTTCGTTCCTGCTGGAACAGCGGGGGATGTCACGGGTACACTATTTCCTGAATTTGATAATGCCGAGGCATGATTAGATACGTCGACTTTAGGAGACATAAGCTCGAAAGACATTCCACGAGTGTCATTGAAAGTAGCGGACTGCTGCGCATGCGCTGGTAGATGCCGCTCAAGCTCTTCCTTTTCTAAAAACTTGAGAAAAAGCAATCGGTGAAGATGTATGACGAAAGACTGAATACTGCATACTTCTGCTGGATACCCTGGCGATGTGGTCACGACCTGAGAAAACGTTTAAACGAAGCCAGTACCAATCGAGAATCTGCCAACCAACCGCGAAATACGACCACAAAACCACGAAGAGAAGGATGGAGAACACTACCAGAAACACGACTAAAATAAATATATACTCAGCGCTGATTCAGATGGGATGGAAAGACAAGGATTGTACATACTGCCGATAGTCAGACTTCCCAATGCACTCTCATTCTTTACAATCATATCCCTACAGAATATACCGACGTAGACATAGCTTGTGTATGCGATCAGAGCTAATGTGAAGCCGACGGCGAGCTTGAGAACAATCCAGGGCTGGGGTTTGTGAGCTCGTCGGCTGCGTGCTTCTTCTACGATGCCACAACATTTTCGGTCCGAGCTTGACATGGAAAGGATTTGACCGAACCGATGTGGTGGAATCTGGAAAGATCCTGGACTTGGCCCTTGCGCAGTTGTTGGTTCGAACAAGGAGTTCCGGATGACGTAATCTTTGGTATCCCTACATGTGTTTCGCTAGCGCATTGTTCATTCAGAATTAGAGCATACACGCCGCAAACGCACGTACTATTACGCCACCATCATGACGCGACGTATATCTTCGAACAAACATTCTTATATTCTTTTTTCCATCAACCCACCATGTGCAGATGCTCTAAAAATCAGGAAAACGATGCAGGATGGTTTGGCAGAGACTTTTGGGATCACAGCTTCTGGCACCTATCTCGATATCCTATGGATTGCTGAAAGTGGCTCAGAGATCGTCATACGCCTCTCCGAAGAGTCAGTCACGAGCATAACATTTATATCTCTCGGTGACAGATTTTGACGTCAGGGATGCACCGAAGCTGATGGCGGCCGTGGTTATAACACCTGTCTCTCCAAGATTTTCGACAATCAAACAAACAAATTTCCTCCCATCCTTAACATGATCGCCATCAAATTCTCAAGTCCACGCTGCTTGCTTGCAATGAATTTTTTTTCTCTATTTTCGTTGCAGAGCGCGTCAGCGGACCGACGGATCGGCACACCCCTTTCTCTCCCGTCGGTATATATGGCGTACTTTGCACAGGGAATGATACCCTACAATTTAGGAAGACCTACTAGTATCTATAACGGTTAGGTTGCCCCTGGAGTCGGGACTTTCCCCACTGCCCTTGCCCAAGCCACAAAATCATCTATCGCTGACGGCCATGCAGCTGCGGAACACATCAGTCAGCATGAACGCTCGAGAACAGAATAACCATTCCCACCCTCTGCATCATGTGTCAAAAATTGGGAATCAATCGAACGGATAAAATCAAAAAGCTATTATTGATCAGTCGAAGCCTAGACTGTGTTGTTGACCTCTCACCATCATCCACGTGTCTTTGCTCACACCCTTACCCCCTTTCTCCGTCAAGAACTGAAACCACCATTGCGTGTGCTCATGAGTCCACCCGGAACTTTTCTCGGCATCCATGTCTACATCTTCACCTGTCAACTCGTGTTTTAGTGCACCGCCTGTCAGACCTGTTGGAAGCAATAGATTCCAGAATGCCAGTGCCGTGTCGATCGCTAAAATAACAATAAATTTTTCTGCTGTTTAGCGGTCTGATCTGTGCGTACCTAGACTCCGTTGTCCTTCCGTCCGAGCAAAACTGAACGTGTGATCGTACACCTTGTGGAAATAGATTGAGTCAGATCCCAACTTTGCACGTAACCGCGCCAGGGCATCCTTCATCCCATCAACTGTATCACAACTGCACAGTATAATTAGTTGGGCTGTCTGAACTTTGGCGCAACTCACCCAAGTCGTGACCATCCCTCTACCCAACCTTTCTTGTTCCACTCTCCAACTCTCGGGGATTTCAATTCGTAAGCGACTGCAAGGAGAACAACGTTCTCCGGATCTACTTTGAGGTCCTGACACAGCTGAATAGTTCCGTCTATTGAAATTTCATCTCCATTGGGGTCTGCACAGACGTGGGTATTCAGTGGTGCTAGCATATGCAAGGAGTACTTGCCCTTGTATTTCTCGAACAAGGCATTCAACTTGCTTGTTGATGCAACGGTTGTTCTACCACCGCCCTCTTGATAATAGGCATCAATTGCTGCGTCAAGGCGTCTCTGGTGTTTGTCAAGATACCGCCTAGCATCTTTCTGACTGCGGAGGAGGATATCAATATCTGCCACCCAAAAGCTCGATCGATCTGATAAAACTCACGATGCGCCTGTGATGGAGCAGAACTCGGATAGAAGAGTATCCTTGGAGGTTTTAGACTAGCCAACGGAATCAGATTCACTGGTATATCATGGTAATCTGAATTGATCCAGCGTGGATGAACACTGACCATCGTACTCGCGAGGAAAGGGATGAATGTTTCTAATCGATCGTATTCACTGCAGAGGAGATAAGCGGCGTTTGCCGGGCGGCTGAGTCATTGACACGACCTCGAAGCGCGTCCACTAGGCGCGCCCAACCCGATCACGCCGGTGCTCCTACTAGGTCATATTGCGTCTAAAGTTTTCCACCTCGATACGAGTCAGGGATTTATCTTCCATTTGATCGGACACGAGCGCTCGACCTCCTAACCGTAGAAGTACCCTAAGAATGGTAAAGATCAAAGATTTCTTTCCCCGCATTGCACAGCATGCTGAAGGACTCATATCCGCCGTTTGTGCAGTCTGCTCCTCATGGATCAACGCCAGAGCCTGGGGAAATCACAGCCATTTTATCTCCCGCATTTCACTACTTCACCTCCATTAGTGTTCAGGTTATCTCTCGTGCCTCGTGGCTGATTCCCAGCGCTTATCAGCGAGTCATCTTTGCGGATCATAAATATGTATTAAATGAATCATTGGACGACTGGCTCTACATACACGAGGTCGATCGACGGACATGAGACGACTTCTGTTCGGAAGTAATACAACAAGTCTATGTCACATTTATTTCGGTCCACGCGGCAGAAGGGATTAAGTTCCCCACAATCCCGTTTCGAACGGGTCAATCGTTCACGGAATATTCTCAAGAACTTCGTGAGAAAAATACAGGCACGTGTGGACTAGAACAGACTCGGCATCTCGGTCCGATATCACAGCGGGGAAACGTCATGTCCAAAACAAGCATTGCCATGATCTCATCGCAGCCAAGTGTCAGATCAGATCTGAGATTAATAAAAGTCATGCTGTTCCTAACGGATCCCCGAGGGAAGAAACTCGGTTGGGCGTTCTCCGGATCTCTGACCATCGTCCGGTGCCCTACTCTGATTATGTATGTGTGTACGTATGTGTATGCTTTCCGGCAATCATCCCAAACCGAGGCGTATACCTGCGTACATACCCAGTCTAAAGAAGACCTACTTGACATCGGGAAGCCCCGGATTTGACTCGTAAATAATTACAGGACAGATAGACCGTGGGTTTGCGAAACGTCGCAGATAATATAAGAGGTTATAACCTCTCGGGATGTGCTGAGAGGTGACTATGCTATCGTGCGACGATCCTTGAGCCTGCCCAAGGAACTATTATCGGATCAACCGAAGAACTATGGAAACGTTAGTTTGACACCCACGTATCAGTCTGTGCATCTCTCTTACCTATCAATTCCGAACAACTATACGTTTAGTATGCTTCCCTGCTCGCCGGCGATCTGCATAAGGAGTTGGCCTCCGCCAAGCATCATCTGAGTCTTCTCGGTAATCCTCTGTAGGAGCAACTTCTACTTTTGCACCAGGAATAGGATGTACGTCATGAGGTGGACTACGTAAACCGACGCCACCATGATGTGATTGCGCGTGGAGATTAAGAGGGGGCTGAGGTGGTTGGCTGTGAGGTGCCACGGGAAACATGGATGGTGGTTGCGTGGGTGTCGGCATCGATCGGGAAGACCGGGCTTGTTTAGGATGATGCGGATAGGGTCCCATTGGCGAATCAACAGGTGAATGATGCTGAGGATGTGGTGGAAGCTGTGGCCATGAACGCGGTGCACCACTTTGTTGTGCCTCCCTAGATTTTGTGCCATTATGAATATCGTCTTGTTGTGGCACATCGATTTCTACTCGAACGCGAACGATCTCCCTTCCGGCTTGAGCGAAGAATGCGCGTTCCTGTCGTTGAAAGAATCCACTGGTAGGACCAGGTCTCATCTCTGCAAAGTTTGCTGGTGGTGCAGGAGGGAAGAGGGCCATGAGTTCATGACCTGTAGGTGGTGCAGGGTACTTTCTGGGTGTAGAACTACCATCCTGAGTTAGGTTGACGTCTTGATGCATATCAGAGGACGAAATGGTGAAAGACGAAGTCGAGCTTACCACGTAATGAACTTGGAGAGAGAGGACGCCTTGGTGCGCCTGATTGTGGTGAAGTATGAATTACTGATGATTTGTGAAGTGGACTATGATCCCCTGCTGTTGTTGTAGAGGCGCTTGATGGTGGGGATGGGGAGTGCTCTGCGACGGGACGAAGATGGAAAGAAGACATTGTGTGGACAGGTGAGATGAAGGGAAAATGGAAGAAGAAGGATCTTATATAGGTTGACGAACCGAAGAGATAATAGTGGCCGTAATTGATCGTCCTCTCAAACTTGAAGGAAGAAGGAACGCGGAGGAACTTAATTGGAAGGATCAAGTCCATCCCCAGCGAAACTTTCAATATTTGATTCCGGGTACGATGTAATGTAATAAATTCTAAACGAGTACAAAAACGTCACTAGCACGAATATTTCATTAAAATTTTCTCTTTTAAAAGTAATCTTAGATTGATGTTATCTTGATGTAATTCCGGACCATACGACCTACAACTTTACCTCGTTTTTTATACCTGAAATGGTACGTAGACTCATCTTTTTTTCTTCTTAACCGCGAGGTTGTTATGGCCAAAAATTACAATGAATTCCCCCCCCTATGATCGTGCGAAAGTAAAGATAGGCTGGGACATTTCACGAAAACAACTCGACATGTCGATTTCCTCTCTCCGACTGACACAAAAGGCAGCAACTCGTGCCCGTATCGCATATCTCCCGCATCTTCGAAAAAAAAAACTCAGTGTACACGAGGGTCCACCAAAAAGTGCCTGGACCCCCTCTTCGATACCAACCACATCCCTGGGCCATTGATCGGCGTGCCTCAGCTCTCGTCTCATTGGATATGTTCGGGAGAGTCTGATAACCGTAGCATCCAAAAATGAACTTTATAATCTCACCGTAGTGACCGAAGCCCTGTCGCCCTTTACGTGCCCAGATGCTCTGCTCCCAGGATTGTCTTTTCTGACGCTACATTCGCAAGCCCTCGGGAGCGCTTGTTATACATCACAGCTCCTGCAGGCACCTTTGTCCAACTGGGGAACCCTGCTAGCTTGATCAAAGTCACGGTCATCGGATTCACAACCATCACGATGGACCTTTGATGCGGACTCGGACTAAGCAGGGTTTCGTGGCTGACTGTAACGACGTACATACCACAGGTGGGAACAACAGGTGGCGCTATGAAAAGTAAGGAACCGTATCCGAAATGGATACGGACTGAGACGCGAACGCAGTTGGCATCTACCCCTTCAATAAGCGCCAAATCCCCAAGCAAGTTCGGCTTCTTCTCGTTATCTGTGGAGCACGACAGTCAGATGATGTAGGTGTCTGTAGGAGGCGTTTCATCCAGATGAACGCGAGACCCGGCATCATTATTAATGACTTCCCTTAATGAGCGGTTCTGAGTTAAAGTCTACCATCTCCTTGTCCTAACTTCTTTTATTTCTCCATCATGCGTCACTTATCGCGTCAAAGGCTCACCTCCTAAGGAAGGTTCAAGATCGACTCTAGGGTCCAGGGTACCGATGTGCCGATGTTCATTCTTTGTTCCACTATGAGTTAGCTTCTTAGTTTGCTGGCACGCTTCTTAGCTTCAAAGTTCGAGGGAGGCGGCATTCACTTGCATCAAATGTCCGGTCCTCAGGCCCTTACGTAAGATTTCTCAAGGTACCAAAGTTTACCTAAACTATCAAGCCTTGCAACCAACCCAACAACCATGGTCGAGACTCAGAAAACGCTTAGCACAGGAACTTTGAATCTCCGTTTCATGCAAAATGCTCGAAGAGCACAACAGTTACCTGGTGCCGATGTCGAGCTCGAGAAAGCACACGTCAAAGATGATGCAGAATGGGAAGTAGCGCCTGATATCCGTAAAGCTTGGGGATTAGCAGAGAGGTCCAACTCAGATTCGTGAGTTATGGGTAGTTTAATTTTGCGTCATTATGGCTTTAGCCAACTTTTTTTTTTGTTTCTTTTGCAATGTACAGAAATGATGATCTATATGAGAGATCGTATATGCCTTTCCTCTTTCCTTCTGTGTCTGAGACGCCCGCAGAAGACAAAGGAGCATCATCGCCATCGACGTCTTTTAGCGGTTTAAAACCCAAAGGCCGTCGCAAATTCAATAAACACGGAGAAGAGGTGAGCACATATCCGCGGTGCCCCAGGGTCATATCCCCTTTGAAGCATGCAGAACCATGTTCATTGAAACGTCCCTTATCGTTAGTCATTCAAACCTCCAGAAGTGCGGCCCACAGTAGCAGATGTTCAACCTGATGAAACACGAAAAAAACTCAAGATCAAATCGATATCCAGCTCGACCAACAGTAACGCGTCATCAAAGAAGCTCAAGGAGCCAGCGAGTCGGGTGATATACGACAACAGCAACGTTGGCGTTGATCTTCTTCGTTCAGGCTCCTTATCTTCAAACCGCACGTCATCTGCATCAGCACCGAAGTCGACTACCGGCAGTAACGCGTTCATGAAGCCTGCTGGCGTAGATGATCCTTCTTTCATCCCTTCCACCAGGGATAATGATGCACCCCCAGCTTCAACTTCTACCTCTTTCGCACGAAAGGGAAAGAGAAAGCAGGATAACGCAGAAGTCGAAACCACGGAACTGAAGAAGAAGAAAACATTATCATTTGTCGAGTGAGTTGATCGGACCGTTGGGGGAAGCACGTGTATGTCATGATCGCCGCCTTGGTGCTATACGCCCAAATGCTTTTTCATCGCTGCCACTTCCTGGATGCAATTTACTCCGCATGAACTCCCGGTTTTATGTGGCTACCTATTCCACGAACGCACATGCACCACATATGTTCGCTCGATTCATCAGCACTATATTTGCTCGGCTTTCCACGCTTTCAATACTACAGTTTTGGAATCTGGTCATTGTCATGCCTACTTGTTTTTTTTATACAAAAAAATTCTTATTGCATGCGAATTGAATTGCTGAAGCGGTGCGATGTCGACATGACCAATCAGATAGGAAACCGAGTGAGGAAATTTTCATATATGTGGAAAGACTGGTTACATGTCTTGGAAACCCACATGGAACGCATGGTCTTGGGTTTGAGAATATACGGCTTCAGATCCCTTCGATTCCTGAGAAAAGGTAAAAACGTGAGAAGGGGGCTGCGCTTTCCAGGGACGCGGCAAGCTGCGTTGAACTGTTTTCGTTCATCGCCGTCATGGGTGGATTTTGGATTTATGCTCCCCCCCCCACCCCTCTCCCTCACCCGTTGGCAGAAAGCGTCAGATGGGCAGATATCAATATTATATAATATTTATTATTATCAATACCAACACAACGGGAGAACACGCCGCTCCCACAAGGCGAGTATAAAAACGAGATTCTACGTGTACACACTCGTATGGCACGATGCTTTCAAAAGGCCTTTCACCGTAACACCGCTCGGTTTCTGGGGATATACATAAACTTGGCTTCTATTCCTTCCGCCGACGTCGGTGCCGGAACGTGATCCACCTTATGGCATCCCCGGAACCGGGAACTTTGTCACAATCTGCTATCTCGTTCCCGTTTCATATGTAGGGATGGCTGAATGTAGTATAGTCTATCTGGCCTCATGGGTCCTACATAAAACACCAGTGTCCATTCCACATCATGGGCTCCGTTCGTATATAGGTTCCCGCAGGATTAATATCATCATCGAGACCTCTTTTTATATTCGTACTTGTGGAAATGAGATGCAGATGCGTAGATTGTGACAGATTGAGATAGTGATAATCTTGTAATGGTATGATGCCTCATGTGCGCTAGGTTGGCACGGATAATGTAGCGCGGTTAGCGTCTCGGGTATAATGATATCGACCGTACGATGGCAGATTCGTCGTCATCCTCGCTTCCAATTCGCCTCGCTCATTGACTCCGATACCAGGTCCAGAACCACCCGTCCCCATCCCCAGATCACTCGATGCAGAAAAATAAGCAGAAGCAGTTCCAAACGAGTTGTTCTTGCTCAACGTAGACGCCATAGACGGCGTCCACCCAAAAGACGAACGCGGAGATCCGAGTGTGTGCATCTCGGAAACTGAAACCCTCGAGAAGCGCGAGCCAGTCATCGACAGCGCAGCTTCTTGAGACCCGAATGATTGGATGGTAGCCATCCGCCGTACGAAACCGCCCATTATGGGTATCAGTTCGTCTTCTTCGCCGTCACCTGATTCTATGGTCGTTAGCGACGTTCCAGGCTCGATGATGTCTGCCCTTGCTATAACTGCCGCGGGAGATCGGGGTTGTTGGGTAAGGAAGATATTAGCGTTAGCAGTAGCCGGCGGCGCGGGATTGTAGATTTCCAGATAGGGGTATGCTGGATCTGAGGCCCCATATCCATAAGAGTAGACAGAGTCAGAATCACGGCTGCATGTCTCCGAATCCATCGCCAGTACTGGAGAATCAGTCCCAGTCCTGTGGCCTTCCATCGGATACACACCCCGACCTTCAGCGATGCCCACGGAATGATCTGATTCCGAAGCATCCGGACCAAGACTAGCACCGACGGCACACACGTCCGTGCACTCCTCCCAGGCACCGGGTGTTGTATTCGCATTCAGCAAGATATGTTCACTCGAGATAGTAATACGGTTCTTCCGGCGGAGCGAACGCAATGTGGGTGTGTCAGAAAGATTATTGTGCCTTTGACGGTCTTTTATTGTTAATCGCAGATTTTTCCAATTTCGCCATATCGGGCTGGAAGCTGGAGGTGCGGGGTTGGAGGACTGCGTGTGTGTGGCTTGGGTCCTTGGATGGGAGTGGGTATGGGAGCGAGATTGGGTGGGAGAAAGAGTGGGGGAAGGCGCGAGGGTGATACTTGAATTAGTTAGCGCTAACATCGAGTTAGACCTTTCTATTGCAGCTCGACTCTGTATTAGCTTGAAGTCGAAGTGCGTTCCTGATGATGACGGGTCGAGAGTGGATACAGGTGAATCGATAGTGGAAACAGGAGAGTTTACAGCACCCTCCGAGGCCATTAATGGTGGGTAGTACGTCTCTTTGGTATATCTCGAAGGATGCCTCGCTTCAGAATATACCCCGAGGAAGTAAACATACAACAGCTGGATGAGAAGAACGCTCGTCAATCAGAACCACCTCAGACTCGAAAACGAGACTCACGATCATGATTAATGTAGCAACAACCCTAAAGGACGCGACGATCGTCCAAACTGCAAAACTCGCAGTGCGACAATGCCTAGCTGTCGAATCCCCAGCGATGGTGACTGTCGCAGACCACGAAATATCCATATTCCACCCACATCTATCCACAGGCTTCCATACCGAAACAAATACAAGATTCACAATCGCCGTCGCGATTGTCAACACAACAAAACACCCTCTTAAGATCATCCTCGCAGAACGAACGAGCCCAGCTCCGTCTTTCGGAAGAAACGGCATAAATAACGTCATGACCACTCCCGCGAAACTAATACCAGAAACAACACACAAGACGAGCGCAAGCGTGCGTATGTGTACATCGCTCGTAAAAGCCGTTTGAAATGCGAGGGAATAGCGGATCGTGCAATAAATAGCCCATATACCTGTTGAACCAACAAAATATCAACATTGGCCCCGAGACAGAGACAGGGACGGGTCATACCGAAAACAACTTCAAAAATTCCACATATCCACCTTAAGCGACGCAGTTTTGCTTTTGTGAACCGGCCTTCGAGGCTTTTACATTCCGCTGCTGTTATTGGGTCTCCTGTGAGGTCAAGACCGAGGTCCCAGTGTCGTGGACCGTCTGGGTGGAGTGGTTGGCGTAAGAGTAGGTCTTGGTAGGTGAAGGAGTTGTAAGTTGGGGATGTAGGGTTTTGTGGTTGTTCTTCAACCGTTGTGAGCGAGAGAGTACGTGTACGTGTCATGTGGGGCATAGGCATAGCACGTTTGTCTGATGTGAAAATTGCATTATGCAGATCGAGCGCAGTCATCGATGCGTGCGTGAACGTCGTGGTTCAACAAGAATTGAACCCAAAAATTTCGTCAAGCCATCAACGAAAACAAAACAAGGTTGGCTTCGGTGGGCTAGGTTGAATTAAAGCGTGATTCTTGGAGACGCTAAATTAATTGGTCCATTAAGCCTCGCTTTGAGCCTTCGCATCAGGGTCTGGACAATTGATTGTAACACAAGCGACTTACCTAACTTACATTACTTATCTGAACTTTCTGAAAGACTCGAGAGCCGACCACATTGTGCAGCTTATCGGTTCATGTCGTACGACGGACAGTGGACTGAACCTGAACTTTAAAAAAAAAGAGAGATTGAGGTTAACGTTGAAGTTGAAGTTCAGAAACGTGCCTTCGAGCTGCTTCTACCAGGATCAATGAAGGTTCGTCAAACGCAATCACAATAACGTTACTTACTTATATCCCTTTCTGTTCATGTTAACCCAATCCGCATAAAATGTAAGACAGGGCAATGAGGCATCCGACTCGGATATGATGTGGTAAAGCAAATCGAAGCTTCAAGATGATCTCACTCCGACTATACGTACCGTTACAACTCCCGAACCACATCGTTCGACTCCACGGGTCGACCATAGCGCCAGCCTGCCAAGCTACTAACTGGTATTCGGTTGGGTTCGGTCATGTGCAACGTGCATAGCTCGCTTAGGCCCATCCCTGGAATGCATGTACGATACCACACGGTGATCGGTTCAACTTCGCGCGATGCGGTAGTAGTGGATGGTATTCTGATTCCACAAGAAATGTATCAGATCTAGGCTGGAATCCAACGCTCAGAGACAGAGGTTCGACCAATTACTCTGGTTGCGTCAACGAAGTTGGTTTGGCCGAATATTCTTGAGGCTGCTGCAGTCCCTTGTGTTTTGGAAGATTTGACCGCTCAGTTTTCAGCCCCTTCAGTGCCCATGGTGACGGGCTCGAAATATTTTGAGCCGGCGCGGCCCAAGTGGTGAAGCCACTGAGTCACAAAGGCACAGCCCTACAGTTGTTGAGGTTCAGTAAGCACCCTGGCCAATATGTATGTTCTTCATGACGTTCAGCTCCACCTGATTTCACGTAGAGAAATGCTCGCGCGATGGAGAAACGGTCGATACTATCACCCCGAAGAGCCCTATCGCAAGTAGTTCACAACCTCCCAAGCACAATGTCACCCAGCCATCTTCGCAACTACAGGCAAGTGACTCTTCGATCAATAGTTGTGCTCCGCCTGCGTCACATTCATTAGTAAGACGCAAGATTACACCGTAGCGTTGACCTGCTTAAAAAAACAACGATTCATGCACTCTTGCCTGCATAGCGGACCTGACCTGATCTTATTCAGTGTTTTTGTACTACGGTGCTGTCCTTTTTTCTAATGTTGCTAAAGTGGTGCTCACGCTAGCGTCAGATGCTAATCGAACATTCTTGGGTGCTGATTGAAGGCTCCCGTGGGTGGTGCGCACTTTCATTGTTGTTGTGTACCATCAATACTAACACGATGATACTCCAGACGCTAATTGAAGGTATTTAGCTTACAATTCTATGAACAATAAATACTGTCGGCTTCACTGATGTGTCGAAGGCTTTTTTTGAGGAGGGTACGTTCCGTCTTCATTTTTCAAGTCCAGCTCGTAATATACTACCGACTAGATTTCCCCTACTCAGGGCGCTGCTCAGGCCAAGCCGTCATTACATTCTGAAAGCCCAAGCCCTCAGGTCATCGAGTTACTCTAAACAGTGCGCAGTCACAATGAATAAAGTATGTGGTCTTCATTTTGTCTACTCTATAATTTTTCCTGATCTCAACAGACTGTCATCAACATGCGATGTCGAGGGCAAACTTTTAAACGGACGTATCGTATTAAGGTATCGATAAGGTATTAAACTGATGAATAAATGCCCGTTTCTACACATGTACCAAGCTATATGGCGATTGGTGATTCCATTGTCGTCCAAGGTGCAACTTACATCGCAACACTGAACTTCACATTAGATCACCACGCACATTCCACGATGTCCGAGAGCAAAACATAATGTAAGCAGACCTTGCCGTTAGGAACTACAACAAACAGACGGTGCGGCGATAGTATTAATATTGTGAGAACCAGCCGAGGACCTCTATGTGCCGTGGTACTCAAAGGCTAGACTTCCAACCTCCAGGGATTCGAGAACAGTGCGCGTGAGACTAGGGCGCTCTCCTTGAAGACTTCCGCATTGTCCAAGCCCCAAGGCTTTGTCACATACCCGCGGTATTAATTCCGTCAAAACCTGAAACTCGGATAATAACAGGGTTCTCCGAAACGCACCAATTTAGATGCTCAGTGCGATCGCTATATAGGCGACCGGACATCATCTCTAGCGTAAAATAGATGACCTCAAACGACGGAAAAGGACTCAAGCATGAGGACGTGGTACGTATTTCCTTCATCTCATCTGTGGCGTGGCGATTAGTGATCAGGCACTACCATTACTCATGGTTCTCGATACGTGAAACAGAACGTGTCTATCCAGAAACACGGTTTCCAGTACCCATCTCGCCTGCCGGGCGGAACATGACACAGCTGAAGAGGAAAAAGAAGTGCAGGGTATAAAATGTTCCTTAGGCATTTGTCGGTAAATTGTCGCTGATCTACTTGGTGGAAGTAGAAGATGATTCCGAGCGATGAGCTTGAGAGAATATTACAGGGCCAATCAGATAACAGATGCTGGCATATAGGCAACGCGACCCACTGTAATGTTGATTGATCTTCGCATTTGACACCAGCTGACGTTATGAACGGATGAGAACGCTTGGCAGCGGACTAGCCTTTCGCTTTCTATAATTACTGGGAACTAGCTCATACTGGACGCGGATGGACTGAGGCTGAACGGAATGTGATCATATGATGCCTAGGCGCGTCAGGTGCACAGCCCATGCTGTGTAATGCATGTGAAGTGAACACAAAACAACGTACCGGAAGTTGTGAATTCAACTCTGCTTGATCACTACAACCCTTATTCCCTGCTGTCTTCTCGTAAGTGATGGTGTTGAAAATTGATCGATAAAAGCTGAGGCGACACTGCACTCCACAGTCAAAATTCTGGAAGATGGTCTCACCCACCGCTAAAACGCAAGAGACATTAGCGATGATACCCTGCAAGAAATTTGAAGGACACACTGATGTTGTCTGGGGCATAATACACCTGCCAGGTGGACAGTGGATCATGACCTGTTCACGTGATGGCTCGCTGCGAGTGTGGAACTTGAAGAGCGGGAAACAGGTAGGAGAGGACTGGAGAGACGGAGAAAGTAAAGTGCGCTGTATAGCATTGTCTCCGGACGGGAAGACAGTGGTTAGCGGGAGTGAGGATGGTGCAGTGAGGTTGTGGGATATCGACACATGCAAAGTCATCACTAAATGGATGGGACACACAAAGGAAGTGGTGTCTGTCTGCTGGAGTCGAGATGATGGTCAGCGAGTGTTGAGCGGATCTTTGGATAAGACTGCAAGGCAATGTGACATGGAAAGCGGAGAGACTCGGACAATCCTGGAGCCAGGGCACACCTACGTGTTCGCAGTCGTCTATTCACCAGACATGTCCATGATTGCGACTGGTGGACTCGATGAACCCTGGAGCACAGAACCCATCGAGTGTTCCATCAAGATCTGGGACACACAGAAAGGCGAGCTTGTCGCAACTCTGAAAGGACACACATCGGCAGTGACTTGCCTGGCTTGGACCAAGGACGCAAAAATCATCTCTGGGTCAGCCGATAACTCTATTAGGACATGGAATACCAAAACATGGAAGCAAATAGCGGTTCTGGAAGGGCACACTTGCTGGGTCTGGGCCATTGCAATATCACCCAACGGCCGTATCCTCGCAAGCGCATCAGACGACAAGACAGCACAATTATGGAACCTTGACAATGGACGACCCATAAGGTCCCTTCAGCACGAAGACTACGTGAACTGCGTGACATTTTCGGCAGATGGAAAGCTACTAGCCACTGGCTGCCGCGACACAAACGCGTATACATGGGACGTTGCTGCGGTGCTTCGAGAAGATGGCCTCGCCGACCTTCTTGAGGATCCAATCCATGTACGTGACACACTTATTAAAAGATCTTGTTGTTCTCAACGTATACACTCTAGGATCGTGCCACACACCCTGTGGTTCAACGAAGTCGGGTACCCCAAGGTTTTTTCGATGGAGCCCCATCAGATCGTTCTCATGTATGTTATCACTGTCAATCTGAATGGGTTTTGACATATGTTCTCAGTCCTCTGCACGAAGCCGTCCCCACTATTCAGCACCGCCAGGAAGCACGTTTATTGGCCGTTTCTTTCATCGCAACCGCAAGCCCTCCAGTGTTGATGATACGTCACCATCCTTTGCTCTTGACTGGGCTCGAAATATTTTGAAACGGCGAGGACGAATCCCTGCAGTGAGGGTCCCGTATGCGAAGGGCAAGCGTGTATGTTCTTTTCTATCCTTGATTGTTCTACTCCACCCAATGTCACGTAGAGAAATGCCTGTGCGAGGGAGAGACGGGAACCGAAGATTCCTACCGCAAGTAGCTCACGGCCTTCAAAGCCCAATGTTATCCGGCTGTCTTTGCAACCACAGGCAGCTGACTCTTCATCGTCCACTGCATCTACCATTGGTGATGCTACTGGCATACCCACAACTTCAACACCCTCACGCCCAGATGCAGTGATAAGACAGGCTGGCCTCTGGACTCGCTTCTGGCTCATGATTGGTTGTATCTCTCCTGAATATACGGACGGTCATCATTAGATCTTCTCATCCTTCACAAGTCGCACGTCTCTCAACAGATTCACATTAACGTGCTTTGCCCACTTCTGTTGATGTGTTTTGAGCCGTCATTCATGATACCACGCCTGGTCATCTCCGTCTGAAATATATACGACCCACTCAATTTTCTGCAGCTGAGATCATGTTGTATCGAACATGTATAAAATTCTAAGCATCAACCATTAAGTGAACAACGATCTCACACACAAAGGGGCTCGCTTGTTACCATTTTCTTAAAATGACTTGAATGCTCAATGCTATTTGGCAGGTGACATCACCAAAACTGCCCAAATGTCACAACAGGTAACATTAGGTAACACTACCTTATCTGGAATTTTTCCCATGATCGAGTGTTATGGCCCCATATATGCGTGCAGTCATACAAGATTGGCACATTATCAAGCCTCCCCACAATTCCAGCTTCGACTTGACTCTAGAGATGGTGACACAATCTATTAGGTTGGGCTGGGCCAAGCATTAGCTTGGGAAGGACACAAGCAGGTGGAGCCGCTGGGAGGGCGGGACACTGCTTATGGATTTGATCATATCAATCGACTCATGAGTATCTCTGGAACAGTAAAATGTGAATTGACAGATAAGATTATAAGGCATGTGGCTAATTAAAATGCTAGAAGCAATACTGCTTAGCAACAACTTAAAAGGGAGAGGTGGGTGGGTATAACAAAATTTTATCGAGTGAGTGAGGAGTGTGATGGACGAACTTGGTGTTGTGGTGGAGAAGAAGAAAATTGAATAGCGGAAGCGAGCAATGCAGCTGCTCAGCTGGATGCATGGTGCCGAGGTATTTTGGCAGGCTTCATTACCCAGCACCTGGACATTCCAGCTTTGACTTGACTCTAGAGACAGTGACACAATCTATTAGGTTGGGCTGGGCCGAGTGTTAGCTCGGGAAGGATGCAAGCAGGTGGAGCTGCTCACCCAACAAGCCAGAACGATCCGCTGCTCAAAGCTGCTTAGCCCAACCAGAATGTGGAGGTGATGGTTATAGAGCAGTTGCATTAGCCAGGTGCTGGGAGGATATCTGCTCGAAAGCACAAATGTAAGTCTCATATGCTAATGATTTCCAATGGCCGGTGATTCAGATTATTTTGGGGTTGATCTTTTTGGCCAAATAGAATGACATGCCACCTATTCGAAATGAGTGGCCGAACGAGGTGCCCCATCCCCATCCCATCAAGATCGAATTGATTCTTTCCATGGCATGGGCCTTCACCATTGGGTAAATTTCACCCTTAGAGTCGCGCCATGAAAATAGAGGGTCACCTGCGAGTGCTGGTACTACTGATGCTAGGTTGTGAAGGGCTGCTAGTGGACATAAAGCTCCTTGTTCATTTAGAAAAATGGATTGTGTTTTTCCCAGTTTCGCTGTTTTTGTGTCACAACCCAATAACGAATTAACGCTGGGCGGAGACTAGGACTCAGACTAAGGTTATCACAACAAGAAGGATGGTGAGCAGGTATGTCTTGGATTGCTACAGTGTAGATACAAGAGGTTTGAACTAAGGAACTATCGACCAAGACGTGCTACTTATATACAACTATTGAAACAGAGATTGAAACTGAGCTACAACTACTAGCCAATCATAAAAAGGAAAAGGGAATCGTACCATAGAACATCGTAGAATATTAAAGAAGTATCACGTGACCATATCTTATCTTATCATATCTAATCTAATCTATTCACAATCAAAGAATTTGTCTTCTTCATTAGTCACATCGAAGACACGTGTCATGGGCACTAAAGGTATCTCTGAACTGGTAGACACTTTCGGGGTAGAGTTTGACTTAGGCGCTGTGTATTGACACTTAGGAAGATTTAGGAAAGAATAATGGTTTGTTAAAGGTACTCGTGACATTTTGCTGAAGGAAGGTCAAGATGTGCATATAGGCTGTTTCGAAGATCATAGCCAAAGAATGTGTGAGCCCACATGAGATGTTTGGCTGGATCAAAGGCTGCACATGAGGCAACAGAGACTTCACCAAAACGCATCATACCGAAGAAGGCACATGATGCTATTGCCCAAATGCATGTGTCAAAGGGTTCCGATAAGGAGAGGGTGGCTTTGATGGCAGTAAGCATAGCACTAGTTATGGGTGGCCGAAGGGGCTTTCGACGACTAGACTGGAGGTTCTCCAGACCTCGCAAAGACCAATTGATCCTCTCACGGTGAGAATCTGACAGTGGTGGGGGCCAACCTTGCGCAATATGCCACGCTCACACGGCAGAAAGATATTTATGGGCAACCCCAACAGAGACTGGCTCAAAGCTGGGTGTACTTCCTCCTGCAGATAAAAGAGGGTCCTCAGGGTGTGGGTCTGTGACAGCCCATAGAGCAAAGGAGTGAAGTAGCTTGAACAAGGCTGGAAGATGGCTAGCTTCGGGAATTGAAAATATGTTGCAGAAGATGTGGAATTTTCGTAATCCAGCGCCGTAGCTGGTGGTGTTGCGAAGGGAAGCATGGCTAGCTATGTTTGCGATGTGGTGGATAATTGGGTGATCAATGATGGAAGAAGGAGAGGGGTTCGGGCCACACCAGAGGAAAAGCTTTTAAGAGGCTTTACAATGCGGACACAGGGATGAAGCACTGCTGTGCGAGGTGGTGGGCAATGAAACTGAATGGCTGGAGCTGTAAGATGAAGTGTGGTATAGAGACCTCACAATAACTGGATCAGTTTGCCCAACAAATGGGGTGGCAAGGATATCAGTACTGAATTGGAAGCGCCAGGGAAGCCACTACCCCTACGTTGTCAGATCGTACCAAGTAATTGGTGCTCTTGGCTGCACTGTGGGTGATAATACCTTTGGGAATTAGATTAATCAAATGAGAATCCAGAATTACAATAGAGACGATGGATTAATTACCCAGGTGAATGGCTAAATGAAGTCCAAGCTCTAGGGCTACCGCTTCAGCCCAACCAATGTCGAAATCCTGGTTTGGGCCTACTTTAAAGCTGGGTGCCCAGCACCACACAGCCCAGTGGCCTTGCACAACGACTCCAATTCCAAAGGATGTGCTTGTGTCATCCCACCAGCCTATGTCGACAGGTGATGGGGTGGATATGGGAACTGAGCTGGGGAGGTGTGACAGTAAGGATAGAATCCAACGGATGTCTGCAAGCACTGGGTGGGTGAAGGTGCACACACTGAGAGCGGAAGCCCAATGCGAAGAAAGCAATAGAGGGCAAGAATGGATGAATCAGGGGAAAAATACACACAATATGCACGAGCTTTCCATGCAGGCTGGCAGCCTCTTTCGAAGTGAAGGATGCCTTTTTGATAAGCCAGGATTTGAGTAGGGCGCAGGTTTTCAGTAGCTTGTCCTTCAGCAGTGCAACACACTTGCGGTCTAAGTCCCAGTTGAAGCCAATGTAATGCTGAATGGAAGCAAAACATCAAAGCTTTTCGAGGCTCCAAGGAACACCACAGTATGCTGACAAGGCCATGAAATCCTCTTCGGTCCAGGTTTGGTGAGGAAGCCTGATTACGAGAAAATTGTCCACCCATTTTTGAATCAGCTCGAAGCCAGCTTTGTCATAGATGGCCACTAACATGTCGGCAATGGACCCAAATATGCCTGCACTGGAGGTGAGGCCAAACATGAGGGCATGGTCTATGTATACAATTCCTCTCCAAAGGATGCAGAGTGCATTCTGCTGCCATGGACGAACAGGAATTATATGGTATGCAGATGAAATATCGAAGGTTGCTGTGACACAACCAGGAGGAAGGGTGATCGAAGGTTCCCCATACTGTGGGGAAATCGTCCACACTGATACCAGCGTTCACGGACGGGATATCTGAAATATTTTGCAGATAAGAAAGGTCCTGCACTATTCGAAATTTGCTTGAGTGTGGTTTTGGTACCAGACCAAGTGGAGATGTGCGAAAAGGCCCAATTAATTGTTCCAGGTCTGTGGGACTGAATCCTATAGAGTATCTTCCAGCTTCTTGCTCTGCGAGTATGTACAAATAGATTATTGAAGGATTGAGTAGCGAGGATGAGTGGTTCTCAAAATAAATGAGTAGAGGAAGGTGGGCATTGAATCCCAACATTGAAACCGTCGTGAATACCATTGATTATATGACACCAATCATTGAAGATACCATATTTACAAAGAAGTTCCTCTAACCGAATGTGGTTTAGAGGGGTGATCATGCTGTGTGGATCACTGACAGGCCTTGCAATTGCCAGCTCCATGTGATGAATCTCTGCAGATGCTGCAAGCGTGAACATTTCTGCAGTTGGCACCATAGGTGCAGATGGAGCTGTTGGCCCAGTTGAAGCAGAAATGCTTCCCATTGGGTGACATAAGCACATGCTTACTCCAGGCATTGGTGGCAAGAGCTGCAACAGGTTTGCCGGTGATGGTGGTGTCTGCAGGGCAGTCAGCTGGAAGGTGGCCATTTGCTCCACAGCAAAAGCAATGGTTCGACACAAAGGTATGGGATTTCTTACAGGGCGATGACAAGAAGTCGCTTGGGGCAGAGCGCTTAGATGGTGAACTGGGAGTGACAGCTTGAACAGTGACAGAAGCAATCTTATTATTGGCTAAGGCAAGTGCAGCTACGTCGAGTGCAGTCAAGTTGTGATCATGATTGGCATGGGCAAGCTCTCTTTGCTGCACATCATAGTGCATAGCTACTGGCCATCTATAAAGTAAGGGAGAACCGTGAGGGAAGTACTGGACACTCGCGTGGTTTTCGCTTGGGGCGCATAGCGCCATGTAGTTTTCGAGTAGATACACTTATTTTGCCAAAGGCCATGTGGTTTCGCTTACCTCGCTTAAAGCTCAATTTGGAAACTCGCATGGCTATCATGTGCATCTGCTGCCCTAACGGGCAGCACACATTTAAAAACATTTATTATTTATGAAATTCAAATTATACACAATAAATTCAACTACATATTAAGAACTAGCACACACCCGTTGTGCCTTCGGCACAGGAAGCAAAAAGAGTGCTTCGCACTCTTTGTTGGCTCCCTGGCCTTAGGCTTCATCCTACTTTGGGTGACTTAATAATCATTGCAGGTTTTGAAATAAATTATATTTTATTCACTGAGTTGTGATCAAAATTTCAAAATAAGTTACATACTTCGAGCAGGACTTTGACAAAAGTAAAAGTACAATTGAATATATGTATTTTCTCATCTACTGTTGTGTCTGGTGTTCTGTGCCCCTGTTGTCCTCCTGTCCTTCTGTTGTCCTCCCATCCTTCTGTTGTCCTCCTGTCCTTCTGTTTTTCCCATTCTTCCATTCTTCTGTTCTCTGTTCTCCAATCTTCCTCATTTTCTCTCACCTGTTCTTCAATTTTCCCCATTTTTTCTATTCTCCCATTTCCCCCATTCTCATTTTCCATTTCTCAATTGACTTTTCTTCTTTATGTACTTAAATTTTTTGTGTGTATATGATTTGAATTTCATAAATAATAAATGGTTTTAAATGTGTGCTGCCCTAACGGGCAGCAGACCCTCAAGATCACATGACAGTCACGCAAGTTTCCAAATCGAGCGTTAAGCGAGGTAAGCGAAAACCACACAGTGTTTAGTGAATCTAAGCAAATCTAAACATATCTAAGTGTATCTACGCGGTGCAAGCGGAAACCACGCGAGCGTCCGTCCCTTCCCATCACTGTTCTCCCTTACTTTATAGATAGACAATTGAGAAATGGGAAACAGAAAAGGAGAATGGGAGAATGAGGGAAATGGGAGAACAGGGAAAATGGGGAAATTTGGAGAATAAGAGAACAGAGAACAGGAAAACAGGAGAAAGGGACAATAGAAGAATGGGAAAAACAGGAGAACAGGAGAATGGGGAAATGGGAGAAGGGGAAAGGGGACAAGAGGACGGGAGGACAACAGGGAGGTAAGGGGAAATCAACACATTCAATTGTACTTTTACTTTTCTTATCTGCACAGAGAACAGGTAAACAGGAGAATGAGCAAACCAGAGAACAACAGGAGGACAGGAGGGTTCAATATGTCTAATCCCATTAATTGTAATATATCATGCTCAACTCAATGAATACAATATAATTTATTTCAAGATCTAAAATAATGATTATTAAAACACCCAAAGGTAGGATGAAGCCAAAGGCCAGGAAGCCAACAAAGAGCGCGAAGCGCTCTTTTTGCTTCCTGTGCCGAAGGCACAATGAGTGTGTGCTAGTCCATGAGTGTGACCAATATTGAGCACCACCAGGTGGTGTGACAAAAGCGCGGAGGCTCTATCCTCCCCCCAATGAAAGGTTGTCTTTTCCTCTGCGACTTTCGATGCAGCAATCCAGTCTACTGCTGAAATTAAAAGTTTGTTTGAACGATCCAAACCTTTAGCAGTTAGACCGTATGTGTGAAGACATAGGACGAGTCCTCGCCACACAGGAAAGCTTTGGACCAAGCTGCATGGATGAGAGTCGTGTATGGAATGTAATGGTACTGCTTAAACATGTCTTCCACCTTTGCAGGCACAGCTGTGATAAGCCTCGTTAGAGACCATATTCTTAGAGGAACAATCAAAATAACAAGTGAAGTACAGCATGGTAGGATAGATCCTTGATCGACAAAGCGGTAATGGATGCCCTTTAGGCCGATAGTACAGTACGGTCTGACACGGTATGCATACTACAGAAGTAGCTGCCTGATGAGTGCAGTGAACGCAGGATTTGCAGTGTATAGGCATGCGGAATGAAAGAATAAAGACTCACACAAACTCAATGCACTTACTTTGTGCCTGGGTTGTAGAGCAGGTAAGGTGAGACATTTAGACTCTTCCTTAGTGCCAGCTAAATTTGCCCGAATATATTTAACAGCTGCTGGGTCTGCGACTAATGCCTGCTGAGGGGCAGGAGCTCTGGCCAGTAAAGGGACGCTGTGAGCTTTGCCATGCTTGAGCTTGGCAATTTGTGCACGTAAGGCTGCAATCTCATCTGCAGGTGTGGGAGTGGCTTGGGGTTGAACAGCAGTGGGCTGCACTAAAGCCTGCTGTGCTGAAGATGGCTGGGCCGGGTTAGGAACCGAATTTGGTGCTATTGTGCAATTGGCTTGCACTGATGGAGGTTGAGCCTGCTGAGAAGCATGCTGGTGTACACTCTGTGAACTTGATTGCTGTGCAGCATTGCTTGCACTGAGCCATCTGGACGATGAAGGTGCTTGAGGTATAGAAGATGATGTTGAAGCAGACGTGCCTTGTGTGGATGGAGGCATGATTGGAGCATTTGAAGCTCGACTTGGTAATTCCAGACCAAGATGTTCATGCATAATGACTGATAACAGTGATAAAATTATAACAAAAATTTTATAACAAAATTTTATCAAGTGAGTGAGGAGTGTGATGGACGACAAACTTGGTGTCGTGGTGGAGAAGAAGAAAATTGAATAGCAGAAGTGAGCAATGCAGCCACTCAGCTGGACACATGGTGCTGAGGTATTTCAGCAGGCTTCATTACCCAGCACCTGGACATGGCATCACGGTAAATGCAGCTCAACCATGGTGGCAGCAAGATTATATTGTAGATGTAAGGTGATAGCGACATTAAGGGTATTCAGAGTAGGCTCTGAAATGTTCTGAAACACTCGGAAATGCTCTGAAACAGCTCTGAAAGTTGTTGTGAAAGTGTTCTGAACACTCATATTTTAATTGAAATGAGAATGATAAATTAGCCATTCGCACTTTGAATCTTACTACTGGGACAACGGCAAATTGCGACTGAGGGCAAATGACAAAGCAAAACAACCCATTTCGACACCAATTTGAAGTGTATAAATACTTGAAGATTTTCCTTTTTGAAAAATGTTGGGCAAAATATGGACTTGTACAATCCCATTTTATCATAGATAAATCCAAAATTCTGAAGCGCAGCAAAATGTTCCGCAAAATATTACATAATAGCAGGCATTTGGCCACTCCAGGAAACTTTGAACTTTAAATAAATGGGAAAATGCAAAGTTAAACTTTGTCCCAAGAAAAATTTGAAGTTTATTCCCATGTGGAAATGTCCGTCATTATATAATATTTTGCACAACATATTTTTGTGCTCAAAAGTTTGGATTTATCTATTATCACCAAAATGTCATATATGTATTATCAAATTTCCTCACTGAAAACCTCAAATATTCACAGGACTCAAGATTTTTGTGGAAATGTATCACTTTGCATTGTCATCTCACCATTCATCCAAATTTCTTGATTTGCTCAAGTCAAAATTTCAAGTCAAAATCTTTTATTTACCAATTGCATTTTGATTAAAATATTGCCTCAGGCAAAACTCTGAAACCGCTGGTGTGTTAGCAGTTCAAACGATTCAAACTCTCGAAGAGTTCTGATGTTAGGGTTAGGGTTAGCTTAAAACTCTGCTTAAAATTTGCTTAGATCAGATCAGTTGGATCATGATAATGAGTGACAGCTACTATGCCTCACCAATCTCAACATCAACAACTGCTTGATCAAATAGATACTGCTACTATAGATGTAGCCAGAGCCTGGGCTGATCATGTCATGGCAGATGGTGAAGTCTCTGAGTCTGATTCTTCTATCTCTGAGGACTCTGTCATTAGGACCCCATCTCCAGTCTCCCCCATGTCACCCTACATGTCTGACTCTTCAGACAGTGGCTCTGATAATTCCAACATGTTAGGTTCTATCACAATTCATGAGAATTTCCTCCATATTAATGGATCCCTTGCTGCTCTTTGGAAGGAGGTGGAGGAAACACGTGTTCTCAACCATCTAGATGAGCCCCCTATGCGAGCACCTCAGATCCAACTCCTTGATCATTTCGCCATTCACCACCCTCATTTATTCCAGAAGAAACTATGTGTTTCTCCTGAGATTTTCGATGCTATCCTCAATCAGATCAGTAATCACCCTGTTTTCCACAACCAATCCAACAATACCCAACTTCCAGTTGCAGTGCAGCTTGCTATCTTTCTTAATCCAGTCAGCCACTATGGCAATGTCATTTCTCCCAAGGATGTCTGCCAGTGGGCAGGGGTATTTGTTGGGTCAGTCACCAACTGTACTAATCGTGTTATGGCTGTCTTGCTGGCAGAACATGATAATTTCATCTTCTTCCCTGCTCTCGACTCTATTGAAGTTGCTTGTGCCCAAGCCTATGCTCTCAAAATATCAGACTGCCCAGAGTGGCAGAATGATATCCTGGCTGTTGGTGAATGATTTTTCAATCTTTTTCAAAGGCTAAGTATTTTTGAAGATACCTTTTATAGTAGGAAGTCTCAATTTTCTCTCAACTGCCAGGCATGTTTTATTTTTTATTTTTTATTTATTTGATGCTGATTTTTCTGATTTTTAGGCAGTCATCATGCCCCATAATCTTGCTATAGTCGATTATTCTCTTGGTCACACTGGTAGTGCCCATGATGCATATGTGTTTCACTCTACCCATGTCTATCAAAATCACCAAACACTTCTGGGTAATGACCATTGGATTTGGGCTGATAGCACTTATTCATTAGAGTCATGGTGTATTCCCCCATTCAAGAAGCCTATTGGGGGAGCCTTGACCCTTGAGCAAAAGGCATTCAATAATGTCCTTTCCAAGGTGTGTCTTATTTTATTTTCCTGATTTTTCCTGGTATGTATTCATATTTCTTTTAGATTCACATGCAGGTAGAGTGTGCATTTGCTGCTCTTAAGGGCCGTTTCCAGTGTCTCTGAGAGCTCTGACTTCCACTGCAGAATGAAGACCAACTCAAGTATCATTCCTATTGGATCATGTGCTGCCTGATTTTGCACAACATGATCATTAGGTTTGAGGATCAATGTGGTATATCTGGTGGTCCAGATGGTACTGAGAATTGGGCCTTGAGGAGTGAGGGCTCAGATCTTATGCCACCTCCACAGCCAGAAGATTCTGACATTGATGAGGTGGGAGATACCTCATTTGAAGGGACCACTGGTCAGCAAGTTCGTGCAAAGTTAATGGAGTGCTTATCGAGGTAGAAACTTACATGGCCTTCAAGAAGTAGGAAGGGGACAGCAAACAAATGTATTCATAGGATGGAAAACAAATGATAGGCAATGTACAACATAAAATGAAACATGTAAGCAAGTATAAGTGTCCAAGGTACAGCAACAACAACAACAAGACTATAGGACCAGCCCTAACCTAAGACTACTCCAAACCCTAAGCCGGACTTGAGCAAGACGGTAAGCTCTCCTTCAATTTGAGAAGCTCAATTTTGAGCTCAAGCATAGCCCTCTTCTCAAGATGAGCCTTGGCTTGGGCTTCGAAGAGCTGAATCTCCAGGGACTTTGATTCTTGAACACGTTGATGGATGATAGCAGCCTTGTTGCATTTGAGCTTGGCTTGCTTGCGTTGGAAGTCAATCTTGACTTTCTGGGGGTGGGAATTTACTTTGGTGATCTTGTATTCAGAGTGCACCACCTTCACTGAGTAAACATAATTGATGCCCTTGCTAAGAGAATCAACTTGGCCGCGCACGTCTTCGATGTTGGATTGGACTTCACCTGAAAGGCTCAATTTTGGCTTGTGTGACCTGCTTGTTCTGCGTGCAGATGGCATTGACTGATGCGAGGATAATATTGTGCATGCTGATGATGATGCTGCCGATGATGATGTGATGGATTGGGGTGATGGGGGTGTGCGAATGTCGTGATCGCCCATTGCGCGGCCCACATGGGACCTGAAGGTGTTACGACTTGGATAGTATCTGTTGGCAACGCTCAAACAGAGCATGTGTCGTCAACGGTCGAGGACGTCCTTGGGCTAGCCCAAGGTTAGGGGTCTTACTTGGCGAGGCTTCGGCAAGTAAGATTTGACGCCTATGTCCAAATCGGGTAGCTTATGTCAAGCGGGTGCTAGACGATAAGCGATATCTGCCAAGGCTTACGACACCCGAAGGTTAATCGTAAGATCTTCGTTAATAGAAGGACAGAAGTCCAACTAATTAACAGGGGCTTTGCTCGTCGACGAAGTCGATGAGTAAAGATCGAGACTAGAGACTTATCCATGATGAGCAGATAAGAAAGTAGAATATAGACAGCTGGCTAGGCTGAAGGAATCACTCTTGTTAGGAGTAGGAGGTCAAGAACCAAGTAGATTCAAGTTAAGGAATAGGGTACATGGTAGTGAGTTTATATAGAGGAGAGGATGCATATTAGTGGATGATAACTCGTACTACCAGAAAGGGAACTGGTCAAAGGGTAATACTGGAAAGGGAAGGCACGTTTGAGGTGAGTCATAGGCGAACTGGAATGTGCAAGCAAGAAACAAGTCAAAGATAGAAACAGGAAGTGAAATGCACAGGGGCACAACCGTGCAACTGCGGATCTAAATATAAGTACACATGTGCGACTGCACACCAAGTCATAGATCAGGAAATGGAATAGGGTAAAGGGGATGCAGCGTGCATCATATCATAGGTTACTGTCCAGATGGTAAGGGCAAAGGGGACTGTCCACAGGATCAGTCAGGGGGTGGAATGGAGCATGGGTATGCTTCGTCAGAGAAAGGATCTGGCCAGATGTACTGGCTCTGCTGGAGCGACAGGTAGAGAGCGAATGGAAATGTGAGGATGACAAGGATAACAAGAGCAAGGTTGGGGTAAGAGTGTGATGCAAGGGCGGAGACGAGGAGGATGAGGAGAAAAATGGTAGGGGCCCAAGTGTCTAGATGTTCTTGTAACAGAAGGTCCCACAAGAGGTGGGTGGCGGTGTAGGTGGCGGTGAGGGTGATGAGAAGGGGCGCTTGCTGGCAACACAATCCTGGGGGCCAGTCTGCTCCTGGTCCCTCATCTCAAAGTCCCCTTGCTGCGCCTCCAGGTTTTCAAAAAGTGGTCGTCCTCCAATGTATAATAGTCAATGAGAGGGTTGAGGTGGGGGGCAGTGGGGGGAGCATCCATGACAGGAGCATTGATGGCAGGAGCAGGGGGAGTATTGACAGCAGGGGTAGGAGGAGCATTGGTGGCAGGGGCAGGGGGAGCATTGATGGTGGGGGCAGGAGGAATATTGATGGTGGGGGCAGGGGGAGAAAGGCCATCATCAGTGGTCTCTATCGCTTCATTGTCAAGATCAGGAGGGACCTCCTTTTCTTTTCCCTTGTGCTTTGACATGAGCACAATCATGTCACCTGCATGATTCACCCTTGGAGTGGATGAAAATGTCTTGGGGGCATATGCAGGGTTGTGCCCCCAAATGTCGTCAAGAGCGCTGTACCACGGGAACTCTAGGATCACTTGTTCTAGGCATGTTTTAGATAGATTCACAAAATAAAAATTGAAAAACATACCAAGTAGATTATTGCTGGCATTAGGTTGAGACAGGTCAATGCCTGCACCAGTCTGCGAGAAGCAACTGTGATGTGATCACAGCTGACCATGTGTACTTTGTTTTCTTGGTATCACGGCACAGCATGAAGTGGACTTTTATGGAAACAAGCATCGGCTACAGAAGACAACAATGAAATCCATTTGACAAATTGGGAATGCATGATTCAATGAGCTCGTCAATGAGACCCCAAAATCCCATGATTTGTACATTACAGCATTTGTTCTGAACCCTGGTATGTTTCTCACAATTATCTTGTCCTTGTCAAATCTAACAAACAACAGTATACTGCAATGCCCCCATATACAAGGCAGCCAATCCCCTCGCAGGGCCAACTCTCACCATCACAAAATCAGCTGCAGGTGTTGTCACTTGTGCTACAAAACCTCCCCAGGACATGGTGATATGTGCCGCACTGGCCCTGCAGGGTATTCTAAAATGTGAGTATGGTGATGCATATGATACTGGAAAATATCACAATCCAGCTACTGAGATGGAACAACACAACCCAGCACTCATTAGATTTAGCCCTGCAGAAGCATTGGCTGCTTTTTGAATCCAATTCAGGGCTTATATCAATAGCAAGGACCCATTGAAGATGAGGAATCTAAACTGTGTGGTAAGTTGGTGCTAAGCTAAGCAAACACAGCTAGTCCTGGGTGTGAGTGAAATTGTCGACCCAAGGGCAGCTAACTGGTAAAGGGAAACCTCTCTTTGTAAAAAGAGGGACACCAAACAACTAATAAGGTACTAGGACTAAGTAATGCGCGAAGCATGAGGCTGTTACGACTTGGATGGTATCTGTTGGCGATGCTCAAACAGAGCGTGTGTCGTCAATGGTCGAGGACGTCCTTGGGCTAGCCCAAGGTTAGGGGTCTTACTTGGCGAGGCTTCGGCAAGTAAGATTTGATGCCTATGTCCAAATCGGGTAGCTTACGTCAAGTGGGTGTGAGACGATGAGCTGTATCTGCCAAGGCTTATGACACCCAAAGGTTAATCGTAAGATCATCGTTAATTAGAAGGACAGAAGTCCGACTAGTTAACAGGGGCTTTGCTCGTCGACGAAGTCGATGAGTAAAGATCGAGACTAAGGACTTATCCGCGAAGAGCAGATAAGAAGATAGAATATAGACTGCTGGCTAGGCAGAAAGGATCACTCTGGTGAGAGTAGGAGGTCAAGAACCAAGTAGATTCAAGTTAGGGAATATAGTACATGGTAGCGAGTTTATATAGAGGACAGGAGACGTATTAGTGGGTGATAACTCGTACTACCAAGAGAAGCAACCGGTAAAGGGTTGAATGTTGTAATTCATTCCTTGAAATGCAATGTCAAAGATGGCCTGGAGCACTGGAAGTAAATTTTCAGCCTCAATAGACCAAAAATTTGGCTGGGCGCCTGCCCAAAGAAAAACTATTGAGATAAAACTCCTGCGCCATGCACTGTCCTCCAGTATAAATGATGGAAGATCTGTGTTTTGCCACCAACTTTCAGTTTTGAGCTTTGTCGCCATGTCAGCAGACATTAAGCTGGGTTCAGAGATAGTTGGAAGGACTGGTTCCAATTTCGGTTTCTTGTGTGGGTTCAGTTTCTTAGTGCCAGTAACTGTCATAGTAGTCTAGAGTATATATTAGCATCATAAAGATATATTAAAAAACACTTACCTTTGTGGTAGTGTGTGTTTGCTCAGGGACATTTGTGATTGAGGAAGATTCTCATCAACTGTTATGTTCTTGTAACATCAACTAACATAGTGTCAGTAACGAATTCCTCCTCCTTGTTGTCATTATCTTGATCATTGTCTTCGGAGAAGCCTATCAATCCGGCTTCCTCAATTGTTCTTTTTGTGGATAAGACTGTGTGAGGATGCTAGGCCTGCTCCAGAGCAAATCTTGCTATGTCAGCTTGTTGACTAAACAGCAGTAGGTTAAATGGCATGGATATGGGAACATCAGATAATCTGTCACCTGAACCCTCAGCGATCTATATGATAGACTAAGATAAACTGATGTGAGTATGCATCAAACAAAGACAAGTGACTTACCTTCATTCCCACCTTCCCTTTTACATTAATAGATGGCTGCTCTTTGAAATCTTCATCGTCCCCATCTCTATCTTCTTCATTGCCTCTGTCCTCACCATTGTCTGATACAGAATCATCTGACAAATCTGTCAAGGAAAGGAGTGGATTCTTTGCAAGTGAGACCATGGTTGCCGCAGTCTGACTTGTCTTCAGGGTTGTCGCTGATACAACAGAGCCATCTTTGGTTTTAGGTCTCGTAATAGGGGACACTTTTGACTTGGTTTCAGGTTCCATGTGAGTGCACCAGTTGTTGACCTTTCCTGTCAAACCGAATTTCTTACTACTAAGTGCCCAAGTCAAGGTCATAAAGTGCAGCGTGGATTCAGTGAGCATTAACATGATGGTGAGAGGATAAATTCACTAACAGTAAAGGATTTCCTTTCTTGTCAGTACCAGTCCCTTTGCCTCGCTGATCACTGCCAAGGGTTGTTGCACCAATTGCCACATGCACCTTCTTGATCTTATTCAGCTTTGCAACCTCATTCCTAACCGCTTCAGCATCTTCTTCACCCACATCACCAGCATCCTAGCCCTTCATGCCACCTTGACTCTGAGCCGGTGCTGGAGGTACAGGCAGACTCCCAGAGGTAAGTTCACTAGCTGCACCTACCCTATCTATCTTTTTCTTGACTGGCCTAGCACAAGACTTTATTGGCTTCACTTTTGCAGTCACCTGAATGCCCTGCTCCGCCTCCATGGCAGCCTCAATGCTTGCAATATGATCAATTCCACACTGCAAATTGACTTCCTGTGCAGCCTGCATGTCCTTGGCATGCTGTTTGTCCTCCTTGATCTGGGCTTGGGTATGTTGTTTTTGTTTACCTTCAAGAAGCACCAGCCCAGGGTGTTGTGTGACATTTTGGCATGTGTATGGCAAGGAGAGAGAGGAGGTGCCATGGTGGATATGAATGCAGGCAAGGACAAAAGAGGAATGCAGCAAAATGGCAGTGATAAAAGGCAAGTCAAAGTTAGTTCAATGCATAAAATTTCCTAAATGCAAACAAACAGCCCTTCAGTAGCACTCAATACTGATTTTCTAAGTCCGCCTATACTTGCTACAGGTATGTGTACTCACCTCCAATACAGGCTATTCAACTTAAGCTATCAAACAGTTCCTGCACTTAGTCTTCAGTCCAGTCAATTAAATTCTTCTATACATCACTCAAGGCAAGGGTGTACCATCCCTTCCTCCTGCATTTGGTCTCAGTAAGTCCATCAAATTCTTCCACACATTACACTCAAATGTCTACTCAAGGAAAGAGCATACTACCCTCTCTCTGTTCTCAACCTCCTCCAGTCAGTCAACCAAATTCTTCCACTCATCACTCAAGGCAAGGGCATACCTAGTACCCATCACTTGTAGAGTTTAAAAGTCCAGTTGCAAAACCACAAAAAGACCGCAGTTGGACCGGGACCAGACTTTTTTTGAACCTGACTGCAGTTGTGGTCTTGTCACCAACAAAACTTCAAGGGTTGTGGTTGCCTCATTATACCAAAGAAAAAAAGACTGATGAAGGTGAATCAACTCAGCTGTTGGTCAAATTGTAAGTCAAGGGGAAGGACACAAGAAGCTGATATAATGATCTATTGCAATGCCTAGTCTGCTATGCTTGCAGGGACAAGCACATTTGATCCAAGGAGAAGCAAGAAAGACAAATCCACATTCATGCAGTGGCTATGTGAGGCAAGCGATGGGCGAGCAAAGCACAGGAAACTCGTGCACAATTAGCATGAGAGTGCAGTATAGGTACAACAATTCTGCTGGGCTCTGCAGAATATTTTTGGGTCTTGCTCTGCCTGCTACTGCTTGAGATAAGCATGTTCGACCCTAAAGGGTTTCTGGACTAGGTCTGAACTCATGGAGAGTATTCAGTAGAATTCTTGATGAGGTTTGGAGTACAAGTGTCAGAGTACTAGATCAAGGGGGACATGATTAGGTAAGCAGTAAAAATGCGAACCTAAGGTGAAGGAATGACTATCTGAAAGGTGTATCAAAATTGGCCCTTTTGAGCCCAGTGCGGTGACTATCGTTACAGTGGGAATGCAAAATGCAAAATAGCAAAAATGCGAAAATGCGAAATGTAATGAGCAATAGACAAGGGCTCAATGAATAACTACTAGAAGGACTGCTGATAGATTCTGACTCTAGCTATAGACATGATGGGGGAACTCCACTAGGGTAAAGTGTGGTGTAGTAAAGGGTGAAAAATGTGGTCCTATATATGTATCTCGCTAAGTGAGCCAAGTAGGAGATAATGTATGCAATAAGGTATGTAAATTAGGGTTCATGCTCTAATATAGTGCCATTTTGATAAAAATGCAGAAATACGTACCAGTGAGACTTGCTGGATAGTGGATGGATGCTCCTGGATGATAGGGCGATGAAAGTGCAGGAAAGTGAGCAATGCGAGGGCATTGCGAGGTGTGGGAAAGTCGTGTGAGGGTCGCACAATGCGGGAAAGTGTTGCCTGATATGGAAATAGCTTGGAAAAGGTCAGGGAATGATGCTGCAAGTTGGTGCTGCAAACCTGGGTGGTATGAACTGAAGTATAACACATTGCAAGCCTGTAATTACGTGAATCTCTACACCGACTTTGAACCGACTGCAACCGGTCTTTTTCAAACTGGTTGCCTATAGGTAGGGCACACTTGTATATACACTGTATAGCTAAACATGACATAAAACTCAGTCTATGACTACATCAACCTCATTGCAATCATCTTTGGACATCACAGTATTGAGTTGAAGCAATTCAACATACTCATCAAGTAAAACTTTGTCAGTGACAGCTGAATTTGTAGCAATGCGATCAATGACTGGACTTTGCCATCAAAATTTAAGGATTTGGAGTTGTTCAAACTGCTCGGCACCTAGTTGGAAGCACCTGTCAGTCGCAGTCTGCCTGCCACCTGAGAATATGTGTTCACAAGGCACCAAAGATGCAGGCAAGGATAGGGTAGATAGTGGCATTCTTCTGAATTAAATTATTGTTATGTTAGTATGATGTACGACAGATTGTAATCAATACATACCAACCACCACTCGATGATATTTGTATTCTTTGAGACATTGTCAGGCATGTCAGTAAGATAACGCCAAAGTTCAGCATACCAGTCTGAATGATATTGGTGACTGGCCTTCTCTACCAGCTCACGACAATGACAGTCATATTCTGATTTAATGCTAGCAGTGTCACAAGAGATGCCACCAGTGGAAGAACCCAGAGATGCTGATGGAGTTATTGGTTTAGCACAATTGGAATATTCTTGCATGGCTGCCTCAATGACTTGTAGGGCCTCATCATACCAATCAATAGTGTTTGGATTTCTGGCAGCATGCTCCTTTGCCTGCTCTTCTGGCCCACCCCACTGCATCTTGATGTATATCAGTTTGTAATAAGGGTGGAGAACTAAATACAGTGTCAGCAATACTATGTAGATATGCAAGTAAAAATCATTTACCAAGGGAAAGAACATACACAGGCTTGTCATCAAACTTCCAGTAGTATTTTCTGATCATGTTGAGGCCAGCCTGGATGGCATCCTTGTAGATCTCATACTTTGGTAAATTGAGTTTCATCTCCCATGTGGTCTGGAGTTCCTCAATTGCTGGAATGGCATTGTAGAGATTCGCATAATTACAGGTCTGCAACGTGTTATACTTTAGTGCATACCACCCAAGTTTGCAGCACCAACTTGCAGCATCATTCCCTAGCCTTTTCCCAGCTATTTCCATATCGGGCAACACTTTTCCGTGTGCATGACCCTTGCGCATCACTCGCTTTCCCGCACTTTCATCACCCTACCATCCAGGAGCATCCATCCACTGTCCAGCAAGTCTCCCTGGTATGTATTTTTGCTTTTATTCAATATGGCACCATATTAGAGCATGGACCCTGACTTACATACCTTATGAAATACATTATCTCACACTCGGCTCACTTAGCGAGACACATATATAGGTCTGCATTTTTCACATTTTATCACATTACACCACTCCTTAGCTTAGTGGAGTTCCCCCATGATGTCCATAGCTAGATTCAGAATTTATTAGCAGTCTTTTGTTTTCATTGAGCCCTCGTCTATTGCTCATTGCATTTTCGCTATTTCGCATTTCACATTCCCATGCCTCACACACATGTTGCTCGCTTTGCACAGCCGCTGCACAACTGTGGATTTGTCTTCTTTGCTTCCCCTTGGATCAAATGTGCTTGTCCCTGTAAGCATAGCAGACTAGGCATTGCACTGATCACCATATCAGCTTCTTGTGTCCCTCCCCTTGATTTATCATTTGACCAACAGCTGAGTTGATTCACCTTCAGCATGCCACAGTGTTGGCTGTGTTTCAGATGAAAAATATAGTTGAATGTTATCAGTGTCCTATAAAACAATAGTCAGTATATGAGAGAAATAAGAAAATGTTGACTTACAGCAATGATTTCACGTGCTCCCAATCCGCATTCTTGAATGTAGATGCTGTCCATGGGATGTTCTTGACCAGTTTCTTGTTGCACTGAATGACTGTGACTGGCCCAAAGAGCTCATCTGCTGTGCTGATGAATATGTTGATGACCTGTGTGATGTAATTTGGTAAGTGTTGACAATGAATAGTGTAAACATACCTGTCATAGTGCATATGCACACCCAAGCATTCCATCTGCAGTGCCCCACCTGACATTGCTGTGTAATGGAATCTTGAGGTATTCTCCAGGCTGCAGTTCTTTTGAAGTGTCTCGAAATAGTCTATCCGCTGTAAAGAGTAGATCTGGGCTGGGCTCCACTGAATGTGAGTCCCTAGTCCTGAGAGATGCGAGTATGCTTCGTCCCAAGAGACAACCTAAGAACTACCTTGATAATGCAAGGGAAGTCTTATACAGTTAGAGAGTAGACAAGATATTGGAAGAAAACCTCTTTAATGCTCATCCGTAGTTCCGAGACTACTTCCGAAGTACCGAGAAACTTGTCTGATGCGACCGAAGGTCGTCCCAGGCTGCGAAAGTGTTGTCCGAAGTAGCGCGATGCCTTCCGAGGCTTGCGAAAGCTGTCCGAAGGTCTATATATGTCGGTGTGTCAATGTGTCGGTATGTCGGTGTGTTGAATAACAGTATAAGACTTTGCGCAATGTCCGAAGTCCAGAACAATGCTAATCTATCGGGGCTCGAGAATAAACGAAGTGTGAATTTGGCAGCGGTTTAGCCAGACAATCATTCCAAATGAACTAGGATCAATTGCGCAGTTTACGATTATACCAAGGTGACTCTACTAATTGCTACTCAAAGTATGGGAAGTGAAGTGCCCTATCAGTAGCCAGCGAGCGAGATTATATCCTATTTCTGTGAGAGGCCGGAATCCGTAGGCGAAACTAGTAGCGAGATAAGCAAGTCCTAACCTATGTAATAAGCCATGAGGCGTGCAAGAATACAAGTATACATGTAATAAGCCGCAATGTGTGCTGCTTATATGTATTCCGAGGCTCCCGACAGGATGCCGATGGGATTGTTATCTGTGTAGCACTAAGACGTAGTCAACATATAGTTAGAATAAAGGAAAACGCACCAGCGAAGTCAAAAGGACGAGGATAGGACATGGTATGGTAACTTGCGAGGTTCGGACGGGTCTCGGAACACGAGAACTGCCTGCGGAAGGTTTGGACAAGTGCGCGCAGCCTTCAGAAGGTCAAGGGAGGTCGGGGAATGGTATGAACGTAGGTATTGGATTGCCTGGTTTCGAGCCCAGCGCCGTGGCCATCGTTACACCGCTGTCCAGAACACTGAATCTGCATAGTATATTAGTAGAATGAATGGACATAGAAAAACCAAACTAACCTTGATAGCAATGGTGCGCACTGTGGCAACTACATCTAATGAGTTGCCAAGGACACAATTGTTGCAATCATTGGGGTCAAATTCCCATATTGCCATGCTGGTTTCAACATTAGCAATTCACATGATTACTGACATGATAGCAACAATGCTGAGGTTAATGACATGTGCAAGACAAGGGAGACAATGTTGGAGTGTGTTGAATGAATATATCCATTGGCGATGGAAGATGCTCTCAATCTTTGCACATGCTGTGTCATTATTGGAAGTATTGTCTGCAGTGACACAAAAAAGCTGCAGAGTGGTTGAGTTGACATATATATGCACGAGTTAGAACTTGCATACCTTCAATAACTGACCGGACACAATCCCTGCACATTTGCACAGCCCAACAAAGTAATGTCCTAAATTTTCTCCACTGTAAGCACCTGACATTCCTTTGAATGCAACCACCTGTGACCACAGTGTCCATGTACCAGTCTTCATATCAGCATGTATCCAGTGTGCAGTGAGACCAAAAAAGGCAGCCTTGGTCTGATTAACAGACCAGAGGTCTGTTGTTGTGGAGATGCGACCACTATTTGAAGACTATGAGGCGAATAGATTTAGTTAGTGTAGCTTGTTAAAATAAACATGACTTACTTGAATTTCAAACTTGATCTGCTTGAAGAAATCAAGGAAGGAGTTATGAATGAACACTGTAATATCATGTGTTGAGGGAATATCGGCCTTGGTTGCAGAAGGACACATTGCAACAAGACAGTTTCTAAATGTGGCTTTGTTTACTACAGCCAGCGACTTTGCAACTTTGGAATCAGCGCCATCTAGTTATCAATCACCAATCATCAACACTCACCTGGTCATCACAGACAACAAACTCTGCAACTGTACAGAGAACATCATTCCTTGAGAAATTGGGCAAATCTGCTTTCTTCTGGAACATCTTCATGAGGCGCTTCTGACTGCTTGTCTTCACCTGTTCCTATTCTTGCACCAATGAACGTGGAACTGCGTAATGGTGCTCACACAGTCCCATCTCCACACATTTCTTCTGGTACACCTCATAATGACTGGGAATATGTTGACAGCAGCTCAAATTGCTCCCAACATGAAAAGTCTTTTGTTTTCCATATGCAGCAACAAATTTTGGATTCACTCTTGATCATTGTATCTGATGTAAGTATTTAAAAAGATTCTTGAATGCTATCACTTACTTGCATATATTGCACCAGCACCCTCTCTTCTGCTCTACCCCACCATCTGATTTGATGAACACCATGTACACTTAGTTGTCACCTTCTTTTTTGAGGTATGGTGCATCTCTTTGACAATACTATCATCTGACTCAGATGGTGATTCTTCCTCACTACTAGGTGCCTTCTTTCACTTTCCCACATGCTTTGGGGATGCCTTGGACTTTGGTGGGCGAGACTGTGTGTTGTTACAAGAATGTGATGAAGCCATTGCTGCAGCCTTTTCAGAAGGTTTTTTAGGACAAGAAGATTTATAATACATGATGGTGGTAGGCTTGGTGGATACAGCAGAGTAGTGGGCTAGGTTGCTTGACTATATACATATCATGTTACCAACATGTTAATTTACATGCTGAAAGGTCGGTTGAAACTGGTTTTACTGGGTTTTGAACCGGTTGGACTCCTGACCAGAACTGACTGCAAGACACTTCTGATCTGCAAAGACTGGTTTCTGTTGGTCCGGTTCAAGTCTGACCATAGTAACACTAAATTAAGGACCAGTTCAGGTCCAGTTGCATCAAAATTAGGCAAAAAACCAGACTTAACTGGACTTTTAAGCTCTAGTCTCACCCAAATATGTTACGACTTGGATAGTATCTGTTGGCGACGCTCAAACAGAGCATGTGTCGTCAACGGTCGAGGACGTCCTTGGGCTAGCCCAAGGTTAGGGGTCTTACTTGGCGAGGCTTCGGCAAGTAAGATTTGACGCCTATGTCCAAATCGGGTAGCTTACGTCAAGTGGGTGTGAGACGATGAGCTGTATCTGCCAAGGCTTATGACACCCAAAGGTTAATCGTAAGATCATCGTTAATTAGAAGGACAGAAGTCCGACTAGTTAACAGGGGCTTTGCTCGTCGACGAAGTCGATGAGTAAAGATCGAGACTAAGGACTTATCCGCGAAGAGCAGATAAGAAGATAGAATATAGACTGCTGGCTAGGCAGAAAGGATCACTCTGGTGAGAGTAGGAGGTCAAGAACCAAGTAGATTCAAGTTAAGGAATATAGTACATGGTAGCAAGTTTATATAGAGGACAGGAAGCGTATTAGTGGGTGATAACTCATACTACCAAGAGAGGTAAGCGGTAAAGGGTAAGACTATAAAAGGAAAGCACGTTCGAGGTGAGACACGAGTGATCCTGAACGTGCTGATAAGAAAGTGAGTCAAAGATCGAAATAAGAAGTGAAATGTGCAGGGGCACGATCATGCAACTGCGGAGCTAAGTATAAGTACACATGTGCGACTGTGCACCGAGTCATAGATCAGGAAAGGGAACTGGGCAGAGGGGATGCAGCATGCGTCGTATCATAGGTTACCGTCCGGATGGTAGGGGCAAAGGGACTGTCCACAGGATCAGTCAGGTGGTGGGACAGAGCATGGGTATGCTTCATCAGCAAAAGGGTCCAGCCAGATGTACTGGCTCTGTTGAAGCGACAGGTAGAGGGCGAAAGGAAATGCAAGTATGACGAGGATAACAAGGGCAAGGTCGGGGTAAGGGTGTGATGTGAGGGCTAATACGAGGAGGATGAGGAGAAAAATGGTAGGGGCCCAAGCATCTAGATGTTCTTGTAACAAAATATATTGGCCTTCAGACATTTCTCCCCTCAATTGTGTGATACAGTGACACCCCAAGACCATGTGTGATTCTACTGTGTGAACCCTATTCTTAAGTCATGTGCCAGCATGGGCCCAGTCTGAATACCCACATTGACTCTGATGATGTAGAGCCCACCATGAATATTTTACACTAAGCCTAGTGAAGATTTTTATGGTTGATTTGAGTATGAGAAGGCCAAATAATGCTGAGAAAGTCCATATAATGTCTAGTAATGTGTGAATTAGTTCCTAATTTATTTGTTCATGCCACAGTCTGACTTACCTGACCCACAAGGAGGTAGTAGTCCATTCTTGTGGAGAAGGCCCATCCATGAAAACAGAAATATTAGTCCTAAGTCATCTGTGGCCCTGCTTGTTTGCATGAATCTTGTGTCAATGTGAGCAAAGACAACAGCAAGGGTGAGTGACCCCTGAGTAGATGCCAAGGATCCAGCAAATGGAGTCTGTGTCACAACCCAAATAACGAATTAACGCTTGGGCAGAGACTAGGACTTGACTAAGGTTATCGGACAAGAGAGAGAAGAGCAAGTACGTCTTGGATTGCTACAGTTGTAGATACAAGAGGTTTGAACTAAGGAACTATCGACCAAGACATGCTAACTATATACAACTATTGAAACGGAGATTGAAACTGAGTTACAACTACTGACCAATCATAAAATAGAAAAGGGAATCGTACCATAGAACGTCGTAGAATATTAAAGAAGTATCACGTGACCATATCTTATCTTATTGTATCTTATCTAATCTAATCACAATCAAAGAACTCATCTTCTTCATCAGTCACATCGAAGACACGTGTCGTGGGCGCTAATGGAATCTCTGAACTGGTAGACGCTTTCGGGGTAGGGTTAGGGTTTGTCTTAGGCACTGTGTATTGGCGCTTAGGAAGATTCAAGAAAGAATAGTGTTTTGTTAAAGGTACTCGTGACATTACCCCCTCTCTAAGGTGAGTGTCATCATGAACGAATGAAGGTCGGATATTCTTTTCTCTCCATCGTTTGAAATCTTCCGTAAACAGTACTGAGCTATTGATTCTTCAGTATTTTCCAGCTGCAGCCATGGGATTTTCTTTGTGGAACTCCGCTAAAGGAATTGGAGCATTCTTCAAATTCTCTTCTGGCTCTCAAGATGACTCTTCCTTCGGGTATCCTTCCCATTTTACTAAGTATTGCAGCTTTCCTCGGAATAATCGGCTATCTAGCACTTCTTCTACAGCAAATTCTTCCCGATCGTCAATCAATTCTGGAGGTGGTTGGTTTGGGGGAGGATGAGGAATCAATCGAGATGCATGATATGGCGTAAGCAATTCTACGTGGAAAACCGGGTGAATCTGATATTTTTCCGGCAATTTCAACTTGTAGTTCACTTCACCGATCTTCTCTAGTATTTCGAAGGGACCTAGACGACGATCTGACAGCTTTTGACTCGGACGACGTTGTTTAAGATTCTTTGCGTCAAGCCAGACCTTGTCTCCTACTTTATACTGAGGTGCTTCTTTTACTCCTTTGTCGTAGAATCGCTTCATGCGCTCATTGACCATCTTAAGAGTATTTTTGGCATCATCTCTTGCTTCTTTCGTTTGATCAACTCTTTCATCAGCAGCGGGGATTACGGACATAGAGTTTGGATGAATCGTGAAATCTGGGTTATACCCATAGAGAACTTTAAACGGACTGTGACCAGTTACTGTGACTGCATTGTTATGTGAGAACTCTGCTATCGGCAGCCAAGACACCCAATCATTCTGTCTGTATGACATGAACATCCGCAAGTATTGTTCGACTTCTTGATTTACGTGTTCAGTCTGTCCATCGGTTCTGGGATGATAGGAGGTCGACGCAGACCATTTCGTTCCTAATCTTTTTGATATTTGTCCCATAAACTTCGATATGAATTGAGTTCCTCTATCTAAAATCACTTTCTTCGGTGTTCCATGATGTTTCCATACATTTTTCAAGAATAGCTTCGGAAATACCCTTCGAGTCTACATCTTTGGTGGTGGGAATGAAGTGTGCTTGTTTCAAAAATCAATCAACGACTACAAATATGCTATCACACCCTTCACTCTTCGGCAAATCCACTATCAGGTCACAGGTGATTATCTGCCAAGGTCCTTCCGGAACTTCATTTGGCTGTAAAGGCCCCGTTGGTCTACTCGGGAGCACTTTCATTTGTCTGCACCTATCGCAACCATCTATGTAATCGTGGACATACTTCGTCATTGAAGGCCACCAATAGTTTCTGGAAATCAACTCTAAGGTCTTAGCTCGTCCAGGATGTCCAGCCGGTGGAGAGTCGTGAAACAACTCCAATATCTCTCGGCGGATCTCTTTATCATTTGGAACGTAAACTAATCCTCGGAATAACACCAATCCATCCTCCACATTCCACTCTTTGATTCCTCTATGCAATTGAACCGGTGCCGCTTTTAGCGTTTCTAGTGCTTTAGCAACTTCAGGCTCTCGTTCTGTGCATTTTCGTATCTTTTGGAGTAATTTTTCTTCTCCATGCACCAAAACTTGACCTCTTTTAGCAGCTTTTACGGTAAAGAATTGAGGTTTCAAAAGAATGCGATTTGAGTTGTCGTTTTCTACCCCCCCTCTATGGTCTGATCTCCGAGAAAGACGGTCTGCTTTGTCATTAACCACGCCAGGCTTGTGTTGAAGTGTAAATTCATACTCCGCCAGGAAAAGACTCCATCTGGCTTGCCTTCTGGTCAACTTCTGACTCGTCATGAAATATTCTAGGTTCTTATGATCCGTCCATATCTCAACCGGGTGAGGTGCTCCCTGCACGTAGTGCCTCCACTCTTCCAACGCTCTAATGATCACTAGTAACTCTTTGTCGTGAATGTCATAATTTCTTTCTGCATCATTCATTGACTTAGAGTAATATGCTATCGGATGCCATAATCCATCTTCCATCAGTTGAGAGAGAATTGCTCCTGTTGCGTAATCGGAAGCATCAGTTTCTATTTTCTTTTTCTTCTCAACATCTGGCATGACTAAGACGGGGGCTTCTGTGAAATGTTTCTTTAATTCATCAAAAGCTTTCTGTTGTTTCTCCGTCCAGTCCCATTTGACATCTTTTCTTAGCAGATCATTCATTGGTCTGGCTATATCCGAGAACCCAAGTATGAATCTTCGATAGAAGTTGGCAAAGCCCATGAATGCTTGTATATCTTTTACGCATTTGGGAACAGGCCATTTCAATACTCCTTCTACTTTCACAGGGTCCATCAACACATTGCCTTCTTCCACAATCAATCCAAGGAACTCGACTTTAGACTGTTCAAAGCTACATTTCTCAGGCTTTAAGAACAGGTCATTCTCCTTTAACCGTTTCAGGACTTCTCGTACCACCTTTTGGTGCTGCTCCCTATTTCCATTCGTAAAGACCATAATATCATCAATGTAGACGACTACTGTTTTGCCATCTATCAGGTCTCTTAGAATTTCATTCATCATAGTTTGGAAGGTTGCAGACGAGTTCGTGAGTCCAAAATACATCACGGTCGGTTCGTGGTGACCAAACAGCGTTTTGAAGGCCGCCTTCCACTCATCTCCTTCTTTCATGTGAATATTGTTGTACCCCCATCGTACATCCATCTTAGAGTACATTGTGGCACCGGTTAAAGCATCAATCAAATCTTGAGATCTCGGTAGCGGATATGCATTTTTAACCGTCTTCTCATTAAGCTTTCTATAGTCCATCACCGGTCTTAACTTGCCATCTTTTTTGGCCACAAAGAAGAAAGGTGCTGCTACTGGAGATTGTGAATTTCTAATACGTCCCAGTGCAGTCTCGGTTTTCAACCATTCTTTCAATGTATCCATCTCTTTGGGTGACAACGGATAAGGTTTCGCATTTGGCGGAAGATCGCCCTCATCTTTAAGATCTATCGCATGATCCCACTTCTTTCTTTCAGGGAAGCGCTTAGATTCTTCTTCTGAGAAAACTCCCAGGTAATCATGAAGCCAGTCGGGTACCATTTCTTCTACCGACTGCTTCTTCTTAGTAGCTTCTTCTGCTACCTTCTGCTCCGTGGCGACCGAGGCTTTGTATCAAATCCATAATCGTTCAGGACTCTCCTCATCTTCTATTTCCTCCATGGTCGTTCTCTTAACTGCCACGTCTTCCTCTTCATCTTGATCTGCCATTACAGGCAACAAGCCGGATACATCATTGACTTCTTCCGACTTTTTCTTTTTCTCAGCCCTGTTTCGGAGTCTTTTCTCCTTCTTAGTTTCACATTTCACCGGGCACTGTGAAAGCGAAAACTTCCCTGCATTCCAATCAATCTCAGGGTTGTGGTATCTCAACCAATCGATACCAATGATCACATCATCGCTTCCTAGATCTGTAACCATGAATGCTACTTTTTCTTCTTCATGGTTGCCGACTTTAAGACCTAGTTCAGCGAAGTGAGTCATCGATCCCGAGGCGTTAAGAGATCCATCAATGTTTTTAACCTGAATCGGACACAGTAATTTTCTACAACGAATTCTGTTCTCCTTGACAAAATGTTTGTTGATAAAGAGCGTAGATGCTCCACAATCTACAAGAGCTTTCAAATCTGCAGATTTGTTCTTTCCTTTCAGCATAATGGGAAGATAGAAGTGTTCTGATTTTGTCTTTAAATTTACTTCTTCTACATCCGCAAAGTTCGCAAGGATCGAGTATCTACTGCCCGACTTGTCTGTCTCTTGTTCCTCTAAGATTCTATTTCTTCTAGAAGCTTCCCATTCCTTAAACCATTTAGGCGGTTCTGATGCTTTTTTAGCAAGTGCTTCTGCCTTGGCTTTCAACTTAGCCAGCATCTCTTTGCCTTCTGATGATATGGTCCAATCTTTGAACCATTTGGGAATTTCTGATTTCTTCTTCTTCGCTTCTCTATGAGCTAAGAAATCTTGGAACCATTTAGGAGGTGTGGAGCTATCTGAGGAGGGAGGGGAATTCGGAGTTCTGCAGTTTCGTGCAATGTGATTCGGCTTTCCACATTTGTAACAATTGAACGGCTGTTTAGGCCCATTCATAGCCTCATCAAGTGCGTGAAACTCATGTAAGGAGTAAGTCTTCTTAGTCATTGTACCAGTTGTATTCTGGAACCCGCTTTACTAATGATGTAAGAAGTTTGAAGGGTGAGTCGTAACGGCCCTTCCGGAAAAGGAATAATGAAGTGGTGGACGAGTCGTAACGGTCCACCCGAAAAGGAATGATGATTAAAGGGAGAGGGAAAAAGGAGTACGTAAATGGAAAACTGAAGCGGTCCCCGATACTAATCGGATCTACCTCGTACTTCAGGGTCAAAGGGTTCTTTAGTCAACCCTACTGACACTTCCCTATCTACTAACTAAAAGAAAGTACATAAACTACACCTTTGTTAAGTGAGAAAAATGTGGTGTGCTTCGTGTGTGTTACTTCTCAATCACCGTAAGGGTACAGACCAAGGACAAGTTATCACTCTTCCAGCCGAAGCTTACAAGTGCGAGTCTCACTTGGATACTGTATCTAAATCCTCTTGGTAATGATGGTAAGACTATCCGCAGATGCGACAGTTCTACTAAACTCAACAGAAAGGTACTACGTGCGTACGAAGGAAAAGGGTAATCGTAAAAAGGAAACTATAGTAACGTGAAGCAGGCAGGGTTTTGGGCCAGCACTTCAAGTTGTAGTGAGACGCCTAATGTCGTCAATGCCTCCGTATACTGGCGGCTGCAATGTAAGGCAGGGCCTGGTATAGGACTACTAACTACGAAAGACTAACGGTAGAGAAAACGCTCAAGTGAGCAAAGGAAAGGGTTTCAAAGAAAAGGGTCGCGGTTGTTTAGACCAGGCAAGATAAAATGTGTAATGGATGTTAGACGTATGTCTCGCGCAAATATGCTGCTGAGAGACACGTGTAACGACGAGTAAAGATGATCGTTTGAATCGTTGGTCAACCGTTTGGTCGGCCAAGGCTTCAAAGGATATAGTAATGGATGCGAGCAGTATGCGAGAGTCGGAGTCTCCTATAGTTCAAACCTAATGTCACAACCCAAATAATGAATTAACACTTGGGCAGAGACTAGGACTCGACTAAGGTTATCGGACAAGAGAGAGAAGAGCAAGTACGTCTTGGATTGCTACAGTTGTAGATACAAGAGGTTTGAACTAAGGAACTATCGACCAAGACATGCTAACTATATACAACTATTGAAACGGAGATTGAAACTGAGTTACAACTACTGACCAATCATAAAATAGAAAAGGGAATCGTACCATAGAACGTCGTAGAATATTAAAGAAGTATCACGTGACCATATCTTATCTTATTGTATCTTATCTAATCTAATCACAATCAAAGAACTCATCTTCTTCATCAGTCACATCGAAGACACGTGTCGTGGGCGCTAATGGAATCTCTGAACTGGTAGACGCTTTCGGGGTAGGGTTAGGGTTTGTCTTAGGCGCTGTGTATTGGCACTTAGGAAGATTCAAGAAAGAATAGTGTTTTGTTAAAGGTACTCGTGACAGTCTGGCACATAGTAGCAAGGGATGGTGTAAAGAGATAAAAAGATAGATATGATTAATATGGGCATCAGGCTTAGGATGATAGTCTGTCTGCTGCAACAGCTGGTCATGATGAAGGTTAAGTCTGAGTAATGATTATCAATGACGGTTTGCTAGGGGCGAAGGTGTTTTGCCGCAGCACATGATCACTGCCGCACCACTACATAACGCCTGGCTGTGCTGTCGTGATAAACAAATATCAAAAAATGCCATTTCATTCCACCTCAAGTACGACCCCTACTGCATGCATCCCACTACGACCTCACAGCCTCACTCAACTCCTCCCACTCCCCACTCGTCAATCCAAAATTCAAGTTCTCCTCTCGTTGCATCATAGTAACCCCTCCCAAGAACCCCCAGAGACTGCGTTTCTGGGTAGGTGAAAACATGCCATTGCAGCTCGTCGCAAACGTGTATAAGATCCTATGTAGTTCCGTCCCAACATCAACACAAGATCATACGGGATTAAGATTAGGATCGGACTCACCTAACAATATTCTCCTGAAATTCGTCATCCTTGTCCATCTCGCCATCAACACCGAACGGGACAGGTTCAATCAATGCTGATATCAACGCATCGAGTAAAGACCCACCCTGCTCTCCCTCGTTCTGAATTACAGCGAGCGTGAGAGCAGAGGTAGAGACGGACGACGGATCAGAGAGCATCGAGGCATGAGAATTTGCGTGGACTTGGGGTGGTGCGTTCTCTGAGGTGGGGAGGCTCATGTTTGGTTGGAGATTCACCTCAGAGGATGAGGAGGTTGGGAGGAGCAGTGTGTTTAGCAGGAATGTTGTTTTTCTGCGGACTCGGATTTCTGAGTCTAGTGTTCGTCGGATGTGTGAGTGTCGATCATCATGAACAGAGGGTAGAAGTTGTGGAACGATACGCACCTTCCAGACACATTCTCAAAGCGCTCCATCCGTCCACCACGCTCATCTTTTGCACAGCAGCAGCATTCAGTTTCAGTAGGCCAGAAAGCGCGTATAGAGCTCGTGAGCGGGTCTCAGCGGAGTTGGATGAGGGGGAAAGGGATTTGAGAAGGGTGGAGAGGGGGTCGAGGTCGAGATACTGTTATCAGATAGAACGTGAACACAAAGTACTGTTAGTTATAGTGAATTGAATGTGAATCATGAGCCGAATACGTGTTAGGAAGAGGGCGCATTGAAGAAGAAGGATGACTTACGGCGAGTTGAGCAGCTGGGTTATTTTGCAGTGCGGTGCCGATTATCCACAGGGTTTGCATTCTGAGTGCATCGCTCGTACCGGATGTTAGGAGTAGATTATGTAGGGGTTGCCATATCCCTAGTTTCTTTAGGTCTGTGTCATACCATTCGTTAGATCAGAATCAATCAATCCGCGAAAGGATCACCATTCGCATTATCGATATTCTGAACTAGCTATATTTCATGTTTCATGTTGAGCACATGAAGCGTTTAATCACGGGATGAAAGGGACGGACCATCTCGAGATCATCAAGAGCCTGTAATCTATCGTCTTCAGTTTGCCTTTCATCGAGGCCTACTGTAAGAGCTTCTTTCATGAGTTGAGCATCTGGTTTACCGAGGATGTGATCGATGATTCCAGGATCGAGTTTATTGGAGGTGGTAGTGGGTGGGTCGGTGCTTGGGTTGGAGTTTTCGACGCTCCACCGGAGGAGGGATTGCATGGTGATTGGGTTGGAGAAGACTAGACTTAGTTCGGAATGGACGGCATGATCTAGATTTGCGGCTCCGCGAAGGATTGGGACTGTCGGAAGTTTAAATTGTTTCTAAAAAGTTTTCAAATTTAGTAGACGTGCTCAACGTCCGTCGATGTAAACGGTGAGTTGTGTTTCCATTTGTTGGTCACCGGAGTTCGTGATGACTATCAGTACTTTACCACATTCCGAACATACATGTGGACGATATTATTGATTTCAGCCTTGTCTGACATTATTTTCTTTTCTCGTTTCGACCAATGACTGATTTTTTTTTTTTTTTTTGCGTTTCAGGTATCACCCAAAAATGTACGTCTACGGTCCACCTGAAATCGCTGCCATCTTCATAATTGTGGTTTTTCATGGATGAAATTTATTCGATGGGCGGACGGAATGTGGTGCTCCCGCGAAGTCTCCCGGTGTACAATGTGGAGATGGGAGCATTATCTTGTTGAAATGCATCGAAAGCTGATCCTTTTCATCTTTTCTCTTCTATACTGTCGAGATCGTGATGCTGATATGGTTTTGTCATAGCATCAGCAACGTGACTAGGTTTCGGCAGTGGGGGGTATGGACAAGGCGTGTAGTTGAGTCGGCGGCGATTAGTAGAGTGTAATGATACTTGCAATGGTTATACGAGCTGAGTCGATGGGACACGCGGAGGGTCTCACTGTGCATGCTCAGGCGTATAAAACATGAAGTAGACTACTGGTCATTGCCAACCAACTCGATGCATAGAGGAGTTATACAAACAGTTGCTGCAGCGTTACCTCACATGGCAAGTCAACGTCCATGGGATCCAGACTCCGAGCCGACAGCGCATAGTTCAACCAACGCTTATGCTGACCTAGGCTTTGCAATTATGAGCTCACCAGCCGGTAGTATCATTGCCAGTCCTAGTCCACAGAATAACGATGAAGACGACGACGACGTTGAATGGGAGCTTCAAAACAATGGATTGTACATCGGTTCGTTCCCCTGAACATCATGGCGCCAGCTGGTTTTCTTAACCTTTTTTCCTAGGCTCATACTCTCGAATAGTCTTGATGAATGCTTTGGTTCCAATTTTCGCAATAGTGGTTTTCACTGTGCTGGCATTCCTCCCTGACTTGGCTTGGCCCATAGCAGATTTCCCTTCTCCGTACCCATCATCTTTCCCCTTCCCACTACCTCAAATTCTCATCTCCAGCGCATTCTTCAGTCTCACTCATCTCCTCCGCGTCCCCCTATTCTCACTCGCCTTTCTCCTACTTCCTTCAGACTATGCATCTTTTGCAAGTACATTCATACATATCCTCATCACAAATGGTCTTCGTCTCGCATCACTCGTAATTCTTCAAGTCAGGCACACAATGGACTATCCCATTCCTACTTGCCAGGACCCTGCTTTCCGCACTGTGTGGTGGCTTTCCCTCAACTTTGCAGAGGTGCTTGCTGCTATTGTACAGGGGTACCAACAACTCGCCCTTTACCGCGATCTCATGGTTCCAGAGGGAAGAGAAACAGAGTTCCTTGAACGCATAAAATCTGGGTCTCTCGACGAACCCGAGCCAGTGCTAGCAAACCCGCATTCCCCACAACAGGAACACGACACATTCGGAGACGCATTAGAAGACGGAGAAGCTCGAAGCGTGGAATCACGCATCGATCGTGGGTTAGAGAAGTTGCTTGTGATAAAGATGAGAGATGAGCTCGAGGAGGTTTATGGGCTTCCTGTCATCGTGCGTGCCCTCCGCTTTTTTAATTAACACCCTAATTATTCCTCACAGAAAATCCCAGTCTTCATATCCTGTCTCCAACGTTTCAACTCCATCTTCCTCTCCATAGGCCTCACCCTCCTCCTCAGCGCAGCATACCTCCGTTCCCCCCTCTCCGTCCCCCTCTCAGATATATCCGGCCAACTATCATTCCTCCCTGTAACAGACCAACTCAGAGGTTTCCTTCACGCGACTTCACACACGCAATCCTACGACAGTTCATACATTCCACTCATCATAACCGCTCCCCTCGTCCTCCTCCTCCATACAAGCTTAGCAGTGCTGCACACGCCAACCTTCCTACCACGCATAGGCGTGCATACCGCTGCCTATGTCGGCGTCTTGGTCGGTATCATGACCTTTTTCGCGGGTTTGGCTGTTTGGGGGGCGTTGTCCTAGGCGACCTGGTACCCACATACATATCTTGTGCTGTGTCCGATTGATACGTGCTGTTTGAGCGCGTGTATATACATGAGGACAGAGATCTTTGTTTAGTCGTTTAGTTTCTGTGTTACATGCTATGATCTATGGTATTTATTACCAATGTCGACGGAGTCATTTGTTTCTGTGCCACCACGTCCATCGACTTGACCCATACGAATGAACGTTGGGAAAGCCAGTACTTACAGGTCTATTGTCTCACTGCCTTCCTTCGAGTTCGAAGCTTCAACATCGAACCTTTGTGACCTTTGTGTTACCTGGTATACTGATAAACTGAGGGCCCAGGTAAGTGCTTAGATATCCCTCCTGTGATCCACTAAACTTCGATTTCAGGCTCGTGATGACTTGTAATTTGGTCTTTCTGGCTTTTGATGAAGACCGTCACGCCGCGTATGTTTTGACGTGCAAGACTGGGAGAGGGAAACTTGTAAAGACTTTGGTATGTGCGCTCTCGTCGAGCTCGCTAATTGCATGCCCACTCGTCACAGACAGATGCAACCTCTCCCACCTAATCAGATGCTCCTGGCTAGGTCCATACTCCACGAAGAAGATGAGCATAAAGATGCTGTTTCGCGAGAAGGACAACTGGATGTGTATCTGAATCTCATTGCTCAAATTTCAGTTTTGGTGTATAAGTCTCGTCTTGACGCTCTTTACTACAAATTTACTAATCTACTTCCATAGCCATTCTGACTAAATTCGACACAGCGGACAAGATAGGTAGTCCCTCCAAGCATCCAGATTTCTCACATTTCTTTTTGGATGGAAACGCAATATCTGAATCCTGAATCCGGTTCATTGTGCATGACTGTCGCACCGTAGTGATGCGAGACAGGGAGAGGGGGGGTCTTTGGTATGTGTGATCTTGTTTTATTCAACGCGTAGCACGCTCTCATTATTCTGCCTTCCCCGTAGATCTGCATATGCCCTCCTTTCTCCCTCATCACAGAAACGACAACATCACCAACACGTCATAAGAAAACCCTTTCGAAGCAACTTTTTGGCAGTCAAGGGTCCGTGACAGTAATAGCCCATGAGAAAAAAAGTGCTTGTTAGTCAATCCATTCTTTTCTCCTTCCACTTGCAGCCTCCAGGTTCCTCTGAAAAACGTAATAGTTTAATGGAGTCGAATAGGGATCCTATCTCCCTGAGCGCCACCGCACGAGGTTAGTGAAACACGGTCATTATGGAAGTCCCCTTCCCGTTTTTGCCACTCGTTTGTTTGCTTTTTTGGTATCGAGCGCGCACATTATGTGATGTACGAAATGATATTGTCCATTGCAACAACAAATGAGGCAAGAATCTGCTTCGTACACCGCTTCATTGCTTCAGTATAATTATTTCATAGACAAAAGTGGGATGGTCCACCAGATAGTTCCTGTACACGGTGTACATCATATAATCAACTCTATAGAACACCGATCCCTGCATTATAGTACAAGTACAAAAAGCAAACTGGTGCGCCCAAAGCGCCTAGTATTATATTTCATCAATAAACCCCAGGAATAAGCCGGTATTTCACTTTCTTTGCCCAATTCTCCCAGTCTTGTCCCAGAGCACGCTGCAACATCTGGTCCTCCTGTACAGGTCGGCTGATGGAAACCCAAGGGGTTACTGTGATAAATACGAAAAAGCCACTCATTGCTAATACTTTAATAAAAGGCACTTGTAAGATCCCAGATTGCCTCATCCACGATCCTTGACTTCCGTACATGATGGCGACACCGATACCTTGAAAAAGGAGACCGGTGTAGCTCGGGTGGCGCACCACCGAGTACGGCCCGCTTGTCACAAGTCTGTGCTCTTTTCTGACGCTGAGGTGGAAGCTCCAGAGCTTTCCTAAAGTCGCCATACAATATAGCCTCAATGCGCCGCCAATCGCGATGGAAATACTGCCAGCAATGAAAGCAGGGGTGATTGGTGTAGGGTGAAGAACGCGCAGAAGCTGCACAACTCTAGCGCCATAAATGCCTCCTGGAACATGCGAGGGACTTATATGCATGGCCAGGATGTTAGCCACTTCAGCAGAAGATGCTGCCCATGCCATGATCTTATATTGTCATTGTCCACAAATTAATAAAGACAGCTACGAGAGGTTACGAGCAACCCACCTGCATTAACCCCATACCGCGAAGTTTTATAAACCATTCAATGAAGGATTCGAGCGGCGAGTGAACCACCCTCTCTTTAGATGACGGTGGTGAAGAAGGATCAGTCAACGAGATATGGAGGCCAACGGCGGAAACTAGGATGAAGGGGATCTTTAATAGACTCATTGTGTGCCGCTGTACTTGGTCTGGAGATGTTAATAGGAACTGGTCAAGTCGGAGGAGTTTTTATAAGATGGATGTCTGTTCTCAGCCACTTGCATATGATATACTTACTCTTACCTAGTGCAGGACGGTGAGCTCGTCAGATGGAAATATCTCCGGGTCTTGCTATTTACAATATCCGGTTCCGAATGAAACGGGTGGGTGAATACATATCTTAATCGAAATTGGACAAAATATTGTGGCTCACCCTGAGCTGTGTTGTTTTGAATGAGCTGCTCACCGGACAGATTCGCGTTCGGAGGGTAACCTCTTCTGAGCTACATGACCGGCGAGTCATTCACGAGAAACATGATTCCTGGATCCAGTGGATGTTACAGTCCATGCTTATATCTAGAAGCAAGTCCATTAGCATTATACTTTTCTTATTGATTTTGAGCGTACTTTGGATAATAATGGTGAACGAACTCAAACAAAGTTTGACAGACCTGTCATTATGCATTTCGAACAGAGGCACTGCCGCCACCGTAATGCTGAACGCACTCAAGGAATGTTTGACACATCTATCATTATGCCATTCGAATAGAAGTACTGCCGCCACTGGATTGATGATCAATCACCTGGGAGTTTCGTCGCATTTATGACCAGAGAATGCATCAATGAGTTGGAGAGTGAACGGCACATTCAAAAGTCATCTTGTGGCGAGCGAACCATTCTTCATCTCCCTCGAAGCCTGCCAGTGCGGTTATCAAGAATATATTATGTCACGCCAATTGCGCTGTTCAGAAACCATGTGTTTCGGAGACTAAAACTTGACCTATACCCAGTGAGTGACAGTGCCAGTACTAGATCACGACACCATGTACCTTCAGGGGCAACTTCCACATCATCCAGGAAACTGCTGAAAAGTCGACACAAAGTTGATATGAGCAGACGATGAACTTGAACATGTGAATATCAAGTTGTTGAGTATCTTCGGATCCTGCTGCTCACGCCACCCGGTTCCCGTGAGTGGTTAACCAGCTTAACCATAACTGGACATGGCGTACTCACCATACAAAGTCAATGAGATGTCATTTTTTTGAGCTACACGACAGCCGCAGGAGCCGCTCATGAGAATCTAGATGATGTTTGTACTACACCCTGAAGTAATCTCATCAGCGTTACATTTTTCTTATTGTCTAAGTGTTCAAATAATTGGACAGACTCATCGTTATATATGCACGAAGTACTGCCGCCACCGAATTGATGGTTGATCGCCTGGGAGTTCCATCGCCTGTGGAATCAATATTTGTTTTGAGATATTTCACATAGCTCATCGTAGGCTTAAAAGTACGCACCTCATGGGAAGCGGATGCGTCAATGAGTCGAAGGGTGTTTAGCGCATCAAAGGTGATCATGTAGCGAACGAACCGTTCTTTATCTCCTTCGAAGCCCGCCAGTGCGTCACGGTCAATGAATTTCCTGCCAGTGGTTATCAAGACATATATGTAACGCTGACTGCGCTGTTTAAAAGTCACTGTGTAAGTGTGTTCGAGTGACTGAAGCTCGGCCCATCACGATATTAATGATATCCAACGGATGACACTTGCCGGGTTATTATACATTCCTCACGATAAATAAAAACATAGATATTTCCCCTCCAAATGCCTAACATTCACTTCCCAAGCTTCAACGATCAGAGAAGGGCAGGCTTTGGGAAGCACCTATATATCGATGCGAAGAAAGAGGTAGAGATGAGGAATGATTCCTCATCTCTCCGCAGAACCCGGAGGGTATCCATCTTGCTTGTTTGGGTGCTTCGGGCTTAGTATTGCTGGCTTATTTTCCGCGCGTGGAATTGACTGACAGGTTGGGCTGGCGTTCGTGAGTTGTTCAATTGATCCGGTAGATGGAGAACGTGGTTTGGATTACCTAATAATGTTGGAAATTGGTTGCCTCCCTTTCATCATTTTGGTGGCACGGATGAGTTATGTCATCGTTATCGCAATAGTGCGACTCTTATGTTTTGGAACCAAAGGCGCATGAGAGAGGAAATCGTGACATGTATCTGCCTATTTTTTTTCTTCTTTTTTTCGATCCATGTTTATCATCCGGGGCAGTGCCCTAATATGGTAGACCAAACATACAAGTATTTACTGTTAGATTCTGTTTGATTATAAGGTACATTTAGTATGCGATCATTCGAGATGCGAGGACGGGTAAAGCCAGCGCCTGCATAACGCCTTCTATATAGGTACCGCATTTTGGCATCCAGCCAACTTCCTACCAATAGTGAGAAGAATTCGTGGACTGTATGTCAAGTCTAGTGGTAAGGACAGGGAGGCAATTGTCATCATCCTGGGTGGGGGCGGAGAGAATGCCAGCATCAATCGATTTGTGCAGGTTAAGCATCAGCCGCGAGATTAGAGTAACAGAAATGCTGTTCCGAGGGCATATTCAAACTTTATCCATGTATATCGCACCAGCCACTCACCAGCTAGTAAATGTGCTCAGCCAGCCCATGATGGTACCCTTGCCGATCACTCGTGAATAGTCATCAAAAAAAATATTATGGAGGTTGCTCACTGAACCGCACTGAATCCATGAAGCTGTGAGTGCGCGACCCAACCAATAAGTTATCTGTTGACTCACGTAGTATGTCAGGATGTTCGGTATATTAAACAGTGTCATCACCCTTAAGCGATAGGGGTCAAATTGACTTGAATCACACCTCACTGGTAATCTCACCCGAAGTACATCACACCTGCATTCGGTTAGTTCAGTGTTTAGGATACTAATGTAGCGAAACACTCACCATCCTGAAACATGACAGAAATAATATTTCTTCTGGACCTCGTCAGAGATAACCGCAGTAATCTCCTGATTTTGAAAATCCTAGTCACTGTGAGGACAAAGATGAGCAATTCATATAAAAATAGGACCACCCATGTCATTCCGAGGCCTGCGACTGAATAAAGTCAGGGCATTAAGCTACATGCAAATAAGTCTAGAGTTCACCAACCAATGGTTCTGCAACAATGTTTAAGTTTGACCAGGCGCGTAGAAAATGACGTACTTCTCTGTTGTAAATGTTGTATAACAGGCTCCTCCCGGCAAGATAGTCACAACAGTGCCTGGATAACGACCAAACATCACTGTCTAGAAACGATCAGTAGATTTCATAGCCAAACATTCTATGCAAACACACACAGACACAAAAGCTCCTCCCACAAAGACAAAGATGATAATTACTAACAAAGCAAGCAAGAGTTTGCTGCGACCGTAAAGAGCATAAATGCGAAGAGTCAATATAACTGAAATTTTGAGTAATGAATTCTCAAAATAAACCATTCACTCACGGCAAATGATAAATGCTTGCAAAAAAACGAGCGCTTGTTGTGATAGCACGAATGTCGGACAGCTAAGTCTTTGTTAAGCAGATGGACAGATATTCGAGAACCAGGATCAAACCTCTGCGGGAAAAAGTCGTGAGCCTGCCATGTTAAGACATGTATGATAAAATGTAAGACCTCAGCTGAAGCATGCAGGAAATTCCCAATCAAGATATAGATATTTGCCAGTAGAGCGACATAACGATTGAGCAGAAACAACGCTGAAGACAACGACTTTGGACGACACCAAATAAAAACAATTTCTTCTGTGAGGGTCGCCATATGGTCGCATATCAGAATAGCTAGTATATTATGATGTTAACATATGTCCTGACGGCAAAGATAAAAACCCTAGTACTGATTGGCACCAGAATGGCGCAGATGGAGTAGTAGGACAACAACCTAACATCAAGAGTACTAAGAGTCGCTATTAGTAGTCTGTCAAAATACATGGTGCCGAACTACGAATGCACGACTCACATTTGTTCTTGGATGATATCCATTACGATGAGACAATATGCAGCAGAGAAGTATTTAAGTTGGGCATGGTGGTAGGCGCAATATCATATATATATCATCAAACAGACTGGGCCATGCAGATGCCGTCATCCAACCTGTGCAGGCAGTGTGTATGCAAACCCATTATACAGCAATTACTTTTCAGTCCTCCTAGAATCCCAGAACGTTTCAGTGCTAAGTTACCAGCGCATGTGTAACTTCAAGCGTTCATCAAACTCATAGTACGGCGTTACAGAATAGCCCCATTGTCTTTTGAGTGCACATGTACTAGGTCACTAAGGCCGGCTCTTGTATTCTAGGCGCCTTGTGTATCATACAGCAGCCTCGCCTCGTGGACTTGTTTCCTCTTTAGCGTTCATAACAGCCAGAACGTTCGGGATTCCGTTTAATCCGCTGGCACTTCTTCCTGTTTTCAAGTCAATTTCCGATCTAACGTGTTAGTCGCCATTGGCGATGCACTTGGCATTGCATCTTTACTATGGCAAGTTCCTTGCCGCATGTCCAGGGTCCTTGGAGTCCGAGTTGGGAGTTTGTTCCTGGCTTTTGCGGAGAGGGCAAGTTGAAAATAGTATTTGACGCAGCAAATTTGTTTTACATGATGGTAACTATTTTACGCCTTGTTCGAATATGTTTGAGCCTCCTTTATACCCATGAAATGCTTGAGAGCTCGGTTCTCATGAACGGCAACGTTTTCATCTCATAAAAGGTAAAAACTACTCGCCCATTGCTCGTTCACATGATATTCATGGATCTGATCATAGATAGGATGCTATCCAAGGACCACGTCGCCTTCCTGCCTCGTACATATTTCGACATAGGTGGTGATAACGGGTAGATGGAAGTTCTTGAGTTGCAGTCATATCATTGTCGACCATAGTAGAATGAGGTTGCGGACGGGGTTCAGTCGTCCTCTTCGACGCCAGCCCCCTCTCTCAAACATGCGAGGTACGCTATAGCGACCATTGTGGCTATCGCTGCACTGGTATAAGTGTCGAGTTTCCACAAAGGGCGTGTTGACATTTCCATTTCCTGGAAGGTTTTATCGGCATCGGGAATGCCAGTGATAACTCACGTGCGCTTTGGACTGAAATCTCTGCACTCGTATTCGTCGTATGCTTCTCCGTGCATACGCTGACGGGCATAAAGAACTTTTGAGGTTTGGTATTCTTGGTCGTTTGGCGAAGCAGATCTACGCCGGGGTGGTGCGCGACTGGATATGTTTCATCCTGTCGTCGAGTGTCCAAATATGCCCATTTTGTGAGCATGACTTCAAAGGATGCTTTGATCTCGGAGTTGGAGGATAGCAAATGGAGTCCACGACATCTCCTCTGCATCAACTAAAGGAATCTGACCTTTAGTTCCGCCCAACCATAATGAGTGAGGAGGCATCGAAAGTTCTGTGGGACATATCTCACCCAGTGGTTTGCGGTATATCACAAAAAGGCTTCCGGTGCTCCCTGAGCACTGATGCCATGGTTTTGGGGAGAGATAAAGGCTGGAGGTTGACAGGTGTCAAAGTAACCGATCGTGGTAGCCAGCTATGAGATTGTACAGGATAGCTGGAGGATAGATGTAGGCGCGAGTATTGGGCAAGTAGGAACTTAAGCGATGACCTTCCGTCATTTGGTTTTATTGGCGCTCTCATGTTCAAATGAATGATTGCCTCGAGCGACTTTTCCAGCTACGATGAGAACCGATTGCCGTCGTCGAGAGGTTGTAATTCCTGTGAAAATAGCATAAATGAGGTGAAAGAACAGTGTTGAACAGCGAACATCATGAGCACATAGATTTAAAGTATAAGGAAGCGCCCTCACCAGTTACTGTAGGACCAATCATGGCGCGAGCGTGCATTAGCTAGATACCACATCCTCAGCCGAAGTTGTATCGGCTCCAAAAGTAAACACGGCGACCACTAAATCATTGATGTAGCCATCTCCACCTCCCGAGCAAGGTGATTTGGTCTGTTCGTAAGTATAGTGGGTTTAGAGGTTGATACTAATGTGAGACTCCCGGGCCCGTAGAAGGCCAACTAGATAGAAGGAAGACAGTCGTTCCTTTTACATAAATATCGATGATGATTGAAAGTAAACCTGGCACCAGATATAGACCAGTGTAGGGTTTGTTGTTATATCAAACCTTCGCTATGGACATCGGTACCGACGTATTACTAAGTACCTATATAGTTTACTTTTCCCGTCGCGTCTCGCACTACCCTCAGTTGACTTCGTGTGTCGCTGAGGTTAGTATCATCCTTACATTCAGTACCTACGTATCTAACATCTCCTGTAGTGTTGCTCCTACAGGGTTTGCAGCTGCAGCAGCTGGGCGGACACTAGGGTACGGTTGAAAAGTCGATCTTTTTCAACAGCTGTTTATAATACCTGTTAATAACTGTTAATAACACTGTTGAAAAGTCGGCGCTGTCTAAGGCCTGTTGAAAATTGTGAATAGTGCGTTGAATGAACTGCCGAGGCTCGAAAAAGTACAACCGGGCCCCCCTCCCACCGCCAACCTTATTTTGACGCGCTCGCTAGCTATGTCATTCCCTGCCTCTCACCCCTGCTGAGTTTCGGGATGTGCTCGAATACTTGCGGATATTGCTACAAAATCTTCCAACTACCTTGCCTGTTGGTTCTGCTTTCACATCAAAATATGCTGCGTTCTTGTCAATGTGCAGCACGGTCACCATGAGTAATGTATCCTATCATTAGGCTATAAAATCGAGACCACGAAAGGAACCCTACCGACCGACAGTCAAGTTCCGTGACATCAACAGAGACCTTCTTCGTGCTATTACCACAGGAGTCAAACCGGCTACTAACTCAAATGGCGTGACACTGCCTGCTGTGGATACCGGATATGATAGTGACTCGGAGATGTTGGATGATGTCGAGGATAGCTTCATAGACGCTCGCAGAGATGATGAGGTAGCGGAGGATGATGTTCTGTAGGTGGATGAAGATATTGACCTTGGCTCTCCTTTACTGCGCGATTTGATCTCTATGGTACCCGTCGTAGGCTCGCAGAACATTCGGGTGGCCCAGGGCAATGCGCCGGCATCGAAAAAGAGCAAAGTTGACTGGTTGTTCTAATTTTTCACAATTTTTCACTGTAAAATCATTATTCACGCTGTTGATAAATAGTTTTCAACCAGTTAATAACTATTAGTTGAAAATTGTTTAAAACACCTGTTTATAAATGCTCTGAGGTGGCCTGTTTATAAACAGCTGTTGAAAAGTCACGGCGATTTTTCAACCGTACCCTAGCGGACACGCTGATAGTTCATCACGAAAATTACCAAACTCAGACTCCACGTGATATGTGCCCAAATGTGGACACGTGAGTATTACGTCAGTCATGCGCAATACACCCTCGATATAGACGTATCAGCGCGATACCAGTCCGTCAGGCTCGCTTCCTCACCATCGTCAGCTACCACTGCATCCTCGTCCTCGTCGTCCTCACTCTCGTCACTACTGCTATCCTGTTTCTCATTTATATCAGCTTGAACATCCTCCAAGTCATCTTCTGAGCCCTCCGTCTCTCAGCGACATGCGTGCCGCTTTCCGCATCGCCTGGGCCACCGAATTAATGCGTCTATGCTCTTTCTCGATATCGTACTCCTGAACATGGGCAAAGACTGGAAGAACTTCCCATTACACTGTCGGTCGTGCACCTTTTTCCACGCATGGCTTAGAGAGCTGGTGGACCTGACAGACTAGCAAACATTTTGGCGCTCCAGGTTAGGTGGTTGTGATGAACACGGCTCTAGAATTTCTTGCAGGCAAATTATACCTAAGGCCACCAACACAAATCTGCAAATTTATCACGAATACCGACACCAGTGCAAGTACTTCGTATGTGACTTCGATCCAGTACAGTGTATCATATCCTACCAATTATGAGAATTTCTCGATATCGTTGTCCTGCATGCTTGATATCATTAGCCCATAGCTGGATGATCAGTGGTGGAAATGTATATGACCTTCACCCCCTCAGGCTGCTAAGTAGCATTGTTGGAATACATCAGCCTGTGGCTTCGTGCATATCTTCAATTAAATTTCATTTATATTGGTACAAGTGCTGGAGCCGGCTTATTTAATAAATGACTAGGACTTCTCAACGTTTTCAATACTTTAACCATGATACATAAATACTGCAACGAGGCTTGGAATGGAGAGAAAACCGTGACACAAATTTCCCTGCTTCCTACAGAGCAGACGACTATTGACCTCCTGCGTGTCACACGCTACTGTTAGTCGATACATGCACGCGCTCCTCGAAAGCGATCGAGGTCATACCAGATGCTGCGTCAGAGTTGGCCACGAGCTTAGCGTGGTATTCTCGAACGCCAAGGATCAGCCGTGGTCCCAGCACATACGCCTGCACGACTGTCGAAATCTGAAGCAAGCCCAGAAGAGTCTCAGCTTCTAAGGAATATAGGTCCTATAAAAATGATGAATGATGGTCGCATGCTGAGGTAAGGGAAAGATTGTCATACCGCTAAGATTGTTGGAGATAAATTAAGAATGAGCTGGAAGCAAGAAACAGCAACAAAGCTACCACGTCCGATCATTCAGCGAAAAAGGGAACCACGATCACAATATGAGCATACCTCGCAAAGTATGCCATGTGAGTTTTGATCAACACCGAGAAACAGTCCCCGATAATGCCTCCTGCCGAATGACGTCGCAGCTCACGGAAGTGTTTTACAGCAATCCAGACTGCGAGACATAGTGCGAGGACCTCCCACACAGTTGCGAGTATCCAAGCAATGGAACCCAGAAGTGAGACATCTTCCGGATAGTTAAGCCGGCACTGATAAGAGCCGGAGAGAATATATTCCTCTGGTGTTCATCAATGAGCCCCATGCACGTTTGTTTCCATCCACAATCAAGCGTACCCCCTGACATATGCATCGTTGCCATTATGACGACCACTCCGTCAAAAACGTTGACAGCCAGGAAGGTGACAATAAGAAATATCAGGATCTTTCTGGATCCTTGATACATGGCATGCAACCGAGTGATGATGATGACTTGCAGCATGTTTCAGCCAAGTCAGTATCAATGAGGTCTCGCAAATGCCAAGCTCACCCCACAGCATCGCAAATACCAAAACATTGATCCAATCCTGTATGACGAACATAATCCGGCCTGATGAATGCAGTCAGTGACCCTCGGGTAGCACAAACTCCAAACAAACTCACATCTGTGGCAGTATAGCGTGGCGATCATTAGCGAACCAGCAAGTTAGTAAACCAATACACCCACTGCTACAGGGCACCGCGATTAATCGGAGGAGAATAGTAGCATGTGTACAGAAGACTCACGGTATCTGTCAGCAAGATGGTCGGAAGACTGTCTGTATGATGTTGGTCAGAAGAAGAAAAAACAGTGAATAACGAGAAGACATACAAAACATGCTCAGGCTGAGTATGAGAGATAGACGATCAGCACGACATCGACTGTTTAGCCTTCCGAACATACGCAGCAAATAAGATTCCAAGGTAGCGCACCTAGTATACGTTCAAGTCAATACAGCATGACAATCACGACAAATAAGATACATACACAGAAATACAGAAATGTCATTAAGGACCAACGTTGCCTCTGTAATCGAGTGTATTTTTATGTCTGTTCCCTTGACATGAGACTCTACTCACCCAGACCAATTCGACCTATAAGACCATTGTCAGCGAGATGGCTGCTCCAGTCATAGCATCGACATACCTCTTGTCCAAACGTAAGGGCTGAAAATACTTGTAAGATATCAGCAATCCCTTAATATTATCACGCTCACTCCAGTCATACGTCACTCCAACACAGGCGGCAACTGCGAAAATGTAGCCAAGGTTAGATTGTGTCAGCTTTAATATTTGACTGCTCTCTACGAACCTGCAAAATAGCTAGAAAAATGATATGCATCAATGACTGGCCACAAAGAGGGATCATTTGAGACTATGGTCATATTGGAAGAGAATGTGTGCGAGTGAGAGGCAAAATTGGTCGACGTTACAATGGCATTCGTGCTAGTTATACCACCACCCAGCGCTTAGATCACCAACATAATACCGAGGGATGATGACCGTTCTTGTTTTAATTGACCGAAGTAGATATCTTGGCATGAAAACAAGGTGAATCAATCCAGTGACTCGTAGTAGATGTTGATCGTTATACATTTGCACGAAAGAAACACCGGTCTCGTCACCTCATTTCCAATGTCGTTATCGAGATGTTGTTTTCGCTACACGCGCATCAGTCCATCAATGCAACCAAGGACTACTTCATCAGTCTGATGCATACCGATCATCGTGAGACTATCGAAAAGACTGTCATCTCCACTCTCTTCGGCTCACCAGCACAGGCCCGGGGAGCAGATGATCATGATGATAGTTCATCCAAGGTCACTCATGCACATTACATGATTTACATCAGCAACCCTGGACCAGACAAGTCAGTAGGGAGATCCACACGAAGCATCACCATCCTACCCTGTAGCTACTGACACCTCCCTGTGAGCACATATTTCGATGTCTCATCTCATCCTTAGGCCATCCATCGCTTCCTGGGCATCCTCCCAGCGTTGCTTCGGAAATCCGGCTATCGACTAACGTATCATCAGGATGGTAGGGATGGTGAGCGAACTTTGAAGCAGATTTGATTTCTATCGTAGAGCTGGTGTCATGGTGAAAGGCATTAGGTTTCACGAGAGACATCCTGGTTGAGGTTCTGTGATTGATGTATGTAATTTGTATGATGAAAATACAAGTTGTGCAGCGACAACGTTAACCTTGTTTCACGTCGTCATTAGCGTTCCTATGGATTGCTAGACAGGGCCGGGTTTGGGGCTGACACCATCGACATGTGTGATGCCCTAGCCATAGTCAGTTACCCCCATGTCTGGCCGAGTCTGAGTTAGGCAATTTTGGTGATGCCTTGAGTAAAGTGGCTACGCCGGTTAGTGACCGTGACATTGCTGAGTCAACATGTGCCGTTTCTCCCATCATCATCCATCATGTATCACCTCTTAAAAGGTTTCCATGAGTACTTGACGAGGTAATGCTTCATATCCGCTCCTTCACCTGCATCTGAAGATGACAGGAAAGAAGAATTTTCAGTAATCATCATCGGCCTTGATGGTGCTGGCAAAACCGTGCGTCTCGCTCGGAGCTCCGTTGAGTTCGAGTCCATTCCGCTGAGAAAAGACTCTGAGATTAGACACTTCTGGAGAAAATAAAGACTCTATATAACGAGACTCCTGGGCTTGACCCGTCCAAGATTGGCCCGACTGTGGGGCAAAATAGTACACGTTTCTCGCAATCCAGTTTCGATTTCGTCGCTCATCAATGTGAATTTGATATGCAGCGGGTAAAATATCTCTCCCATCCAGTATCATAAACTTCTTTGACCTCGGAGGGCAACGCGGTATTCGGTCCATCTGGCACAGATATTATGACGACTGTCACGCCGTGGCGTACGTTATTGATGCGCAAGACCGAGAGAGGCTCAGTGAGGGCTGGGAAGTCTTTGGTACGTACGCACCCTTCACCACTCCCTTGACCATAATAAAACGACGAACCCAAAACAAACCAATCACTCACAACTCCCACAGACACAGTTCTCTCCTCCCCCCAAACGCTTAACATCCCCCTCCTACTCCTCGCAAACAAACAAGATTCCCCTTCAAGCCTCAGTGTTTCAGAGATAAGGCAGGATTATGAGGATTGGGATCAGAGGAGGAGGGAGAGCGCGAGGAGGAGGTTTGGCGAAGATGAGGATGCAGAAATGGAGAGGAAACGCGAGAGGATTGCTAGTTTGGATGTTTTGGGAGTTTCGGCGCTTGATGGGTGAGCGAGTTTTGCGCATGTGTGGGGTTAGTTGGCTGACGGGGTTGGCCTTTCAGAGCTGGCGTTCGTGAGGCTGTGGATTGGTTGTTCTTGCGTGTACAAAATAGTAGACGGTATGTGAGCTAGATTGGGTGGTTTGGGTTTGAATTCCATGTCTGATTTGGTGTTTTTGCGCAGTGACTTGGTGGATCGGTAGCAAGGCTTTGAGGGTCAGTATGGTGGTGTCATCTGCCTGTGTACTTGTATGTAGGGGTTACGCGTCAACCGACTTATCGAGTGCGAACTTTACACGATGATTGATGTGGTAGCACTACCAGGTTATTGATTGTTGACTTGATTCACAGATACCTCTCCCTCTGCCCCCTCAGTCCTGACGCAGAATAATGGCGGATATCTTGTGCTTGTGTGAGCACCCTGTGTTCTGATTTTACTTGCGCGATGACCACTGCACTAAAACACTCGGTAATCTGCTACTAACCTGGAGTGAGCACCTGCTCGTCCCTCTCATAGCTTCGAAGGTTTACGTTTCACCTTTCTACCCTACGACTTCTCCGAGGTCCTTCTCATTTCCGAACTGCGATATGCTCGTTATGAGCTTGCTAAGTAGCCGTGCGTCTTTCACCGATTCTCGTACTCCGCGCAAAGTTTTTTGTTTGAATTGTTATTCATGATCTGCAGTGGGGCGTGGCCCCATGTAGACAAAACCTATGGTCTCTATGCACACAGTGTAGTGCACCCTATCCGCAGGCATTTACTCGCTAACACGCTGTGTGGCGATCGCTCTGGCAGTGATATCTTGTTCTTCTCACAGGTTTTCTAGGTCGGATTCTCCGTACGCCAATTGAACATCTTCAAAGGGACTTGTCTATGGAATACTTCAATCGCGAGTTCGGAGAAGCCATACTTACTATTCTCGGTGATGTGCAATTCTGGTTATGCACCTCATGGCTAGGTGCTCATAAGGCGACTTCAGTGCTCAGATGGTAAGCACATATATTTATATTTCCTACACTACTGGCGTTGACGCTCGTGGAGGCCACATACCTAGGGAAATAACCCAAACAGGCAACACGCATTCTTTGTCTTCTGGGCTGACCGAGCGTACTTCGCATCTAATGCTGAAAGCACAGGGATGCACCTGGTAAAATTTGATCATTGCAATCTAAAAGCCGCTCTAGGGTAGTTTGATAACCTTCGATACTCGGATTGATGATTCAAAATTATCACATGTGAGTTCTGAACATGTAGTACGCTTGGAGGTGTTGATGTTCGGGTACCCAAGGCGCCTAACCTGTCCGAATCTTTCATGACATGGCCTGTGAGACCTCAGGGTGTAGATATAAATAGGTGTGTTACTGTTGCTTCTACACATGGTCGTTGTCTGATCCGACGATATAATAGGTCTATACATGGGCAGTATTATCTGCTAAGGCGGTCAGCATCCTTGCCGTGCACGCGGATCCTTCCATATGGTTTATATTACACGTGTACAATAGACCCAGGACCCCGTAGAAGATACCGTATAACAAAGAAACAACCCCGCGGAACACTCAGTATGCCCGTGATCAATAAACCCCAGGAAACAATCGGTACTTCACCCTCTTCGCCCAATTCTCCCATTCTTTTCCCAGTGCACGTTGGAGCATCTTGTCTTCCACCGCAGGTCGGCTGATGGTCATCCAAGCACATAACGTGAACCCGAAGAAGAGAATTGCTACTATCACGTTTACTAAAGGCACTTGTAAAATCCCAGACTGTCTCAACCACGATCCTTGCTCTCCATGCATGGCAATGAGCCCAAAATATTGGAGAAGGAAACTGGTATAGCTTGGGTGGCGAACGAGAGAGTATGGTCCACTCGTCACAAGTCTGTGCTCTCGTCTGACGCTGAGCGGCCAGCTCCAATACTTCCCTAACGTCGACATACAATAAAACCTTAATCCGCCGCCGATCGTGACGGCAAGACTTCCGGCAAGGAAAGCGGGGGTGATTGGCGTGGGGTGAAGAGCGCGCAAAAACTGCAGAACTCTGGTGCCATAGATGCCCTCTGGAATCTGCGAGGGATCCATATGCGTAGCAAGGATGCTGGCCACTTCAACAGACGATGCTGCTAATGAGCAGATCTGTTTATCGTCCGCCGATCCATATAAAAACGACCAATACATTGAAGCCACACACCTTCTTTATATCATTGCCCCAAAGACCTTCAAACCGTAGGATGATGACTTCAAACTTGGGCGGCTCCACCTTCTCTTCAGGTGCAGGCGGCGGAGAAGAAGAACTGAACGAAATATAGATGCCAATGGTCTGAGCTATGATGAAGGGGATCTTCAATAAACTCATGGTGTACCACTGAAGTGCCTTTGGGACCTGCGTTGAGTCACCTTAAATACCCGATGGCGCTTAATACCTACAGGCGTATTGCATACGGCAAACATACCCAGCGACCAATTTCAATTATTGATCACCTTATGGTGATATTTTGTTCTCCAAAAGTAAGCTAGAGCCGAGGATCCGGCTTCCATTGAGTTAGATATGCTCCCCGAGACGTGTCCTCTGGACCAATGACTCGTGCTTATGCTAGCATCCGTACACGTCGTTGCACAGATGTGGTTAATGCCGGAAGATTGGCTTGCCTAGTGTATGGCTGTTATCTCAATACAATACGTATATGGCCAGCACCGTGCAGTTGGAACACAATGACCATGATGAGCTATTTCATTGGGAAAATGACAGCGAAACCATGGGAATCTTGACGTCGTGCGTCAAACATCTAGAGTATACGTAGAAAACATACATTTCCGTATCATAGCGGTGCACAGCACCAATCCTCGACTCCTTAGGGTGGTACGTATATACTCCAAGTCGAGGCAGTCTACATACTACTTCCACAGATAAAAAGCAGTCGGTCGGGTTTCGAACCCGACAGGCTGCAAATTATCCCGTACTGTTGTGACAACTATGACTAGTTGGGATAGGATGATCAGTATAAGTGTACATTGTAACCCATGGAGCCAGGTTGGTCCTAGTCCGACCGATCGACACCTTCTCAGCCCTATGATATAGGACCATAAGGAGCCGATATGCCCCGTGCACCGATATGATAACTAGAAATTATTCAGTCATGGCGACTAGATTAAACAAAGTTGAATCCAACAGACACTGTTAAGGCGCGGTGTCCTAATATGAGCTGCCTTAGGATTAGTTCAGTATGAGGTAAGGGTAGAAGGTGTGGTGTGGATAGTTGAAGATGTCGGTTGTGTCCGAACAGTATCTGGGTTGATTTGATGTAACCAAGGGCTGCGGGCCTTGACCGGGCCATACACCTTCCAGGTTTCCCGGTACTTGCATCCTGATTTGTGAAAGAACATCGAGCGCCACCGCTCGAGGTTAGTGAAACACGGTCATTATGAAAGTCCACTTTCCGTTTTTGCCACTCTTTTATTTGCTTTATTGGCATTGAGCGCTCACATTATGTGGCGTGCTAAATGTCAACAAATATTGTCCATTGCAACAACAAATGAGGCAAGAATCTGCTTCGTACACCGCTTCACTGCTTCAGTATAATTATTTCATAGACAAAAGTAGGATGGTCCACCAAATAGAAATAAGTGGTGCTCGTAGTAGATACATCTCAAATCCCTCGCTCACGCAGTAAACCCTTCTAGGCTCCAGAACCTCGTGCCCCCACTCATATACTCCTCAGTCAATCTCGCGACCCTAAGGAAGAGCGATCCATCCAGCGCTTCTGCGCCCTCCAGTTCCGTACCGCAGAAGGTGCCTTTGGGCCGTGCGCCATAAAGTGAAGAGAAATGCGCAAGTGCGCGCTGACACTTCAACAAATGGTTGTTTGGGTGCGTTATCGCAGACTGAACGATGTCGAGGAATGGGTTGGCGACCTTGGTCTCTGACGAAAGATGCGAGGTTGCGTTGAGGAAGCCTTGAATGTCCAGTTTGGGGAAGCCACGTGTGATCCACCACCCAAGAGTCGATGCAAAGTATCCGCGAAGTAAGAGTACTTGCGAGTCTTGCGGCAGGTAAGGCAACAGGGATGGAAGGAAGAGACTCGAAGTGACGAGATGCATGCTGAAGCGTCCCGAAAATCAGGATATTTCTTGCAGATAATCAAATTAACGCCACTTACAAGAAAAAGTCTGCTGTTAAGCTTCTATCTTCGCTCCATCCGCCCACACTATAGAGGATAGTGCTTGTCCAAATACATTCTTCTATCTTACGTTCGATTTCGCCTGGCTGTGATAGGTCGATCGTCCATTGTTCAGCGTAGCACCATATGGTATCACCGTGCTCGGACATCAGGCTGTCAAAATCTTTAGAGTGTTTCTTGATTTCCTTCGGTGGGAATTTCGAATCTTGCATGATCTTTGCAAGAACGGAGAATGCGTGATTTCTTTGCGGTTGTTCGAGCTGAGGGGACGTCGTAGATCTCTGTGTGTTGAGGACAAGGGAGGCAAGCTGAGTCGTTGCCTTTTCCACTGCAGTCGTGCCGCTAGGCTCAAAAAGATGCGACGGCAAGAACTCATACTCATGCACGCTGGTCAATGCCAGACCTTGAGATATCTGTCAGGAAACTGTTTACAATGATTTATCACATTGCTCACCTTCAACAACCATGCCTGGGATGCCAAATTCTGCGCCGTATCCTACATGGATGAAGGCGTGGAACAAACCTCCAAGGAAGCGGGCCAACATCACCGGTTGGACGGATGCGTCTCGTCCCTCCATAAAGTTGTACTTCTTAGAGAAGATGTATTCCTCCAGCGTGGCGCTGAGGCCCCTTTCCTTAATAACCTTGCTGAAGAAGGTTTTGTACGCGGCATAAAAGCTGACAAGACATTGTTTGAGCGGGGCTTTGCAAGCATCAAGTCTAAACTCACTTTTCGTCACCTATATGTTCGGTGAAGTTCTCTTCGGTAATTGCCTCGGGAGACTCGATGGCCGGGCGCTCGTGGGTGCTGTCCTGTTTGTAGAACTGTTCGATCAGGGACCCACTTGCGCCCGTGGCATAAAGTGCCAGCGCACGATGAGTGATATGACTTCACCGACCTCGAATTCAGTAACATGAGATACAAATTAGTTAAGACGGATACGCACTTATGAAACCACTTATAGTTGGAGAAAATGTGGTAATTTGTATAGTTATCCTTCAAGACACGTGTCAAAGCTGCAGCTGCTTCTGGGGAAGCACCAGGATACCGCAGAGGAGAAAGTGTGTTCGGTGGGGAAGATGGGGAGGGGAACAGGGCATCGAGTTCGCTGCTGCCGGGATAAGTTTGTTGAACTGCAGACATCTTCAATGAGCGGAGCTATGAGAACGTAAAAAGTTGAAGGGTGTTATGGTGGATGCATCCTCGCGAACATACATTATATCCTTTTCCTGTAGTTAGTACATGGCGATGAGCTGCGATACTCGCTTACAATGCACGCGGTGGCCTAATGTACACGTTTGCCAACTAGTGCCCCGGCACTTGAGTTTCTGACAAACACCCATAACGCTGATCTTGCTCCATTGCAGTTTACGTGCGATCCGATCGCATCGAAAAGTGTCAAAACTGCAATGCTGAAGCTGAAGCCGAACAAAATGCGTCACCTTGCGGAGCAACGGTCATGTGATGGGAGATGTGAATCACCTGACGCGGACGTGTCGTGTCAGCCGCATAGCGCACCTCTCCCGGGCCTTCCTTGGCACGGTACAAGCAAGGTTAGATCCCTGCTGAAGAATGTTATATGGTTCGAACCAAGTGATGACCCGGCCCGGGGTTGCAGACCGGTCTTTCAAAGTTAACGTCACTACACTTCCGACGTCCAATCTCATCAGCAGAACACAAGAAGCAAGGCTATGAGTATGACACCCCTTGAAAAATGGCTGCATGCGACATGTGTTAGCTCTCGTGAGGTAGGATTAACGGCAGCCTTTTCCACTACATTAGGCGCTCATTTCGAGCAGGATGCCTCTGCAGGAGAACACTCACCTTTCCGATTCTTCAACTGCCGAACGGATGTTCTCAATTTTGAGTATATCTTCCTAGTGTGCTATAGCCAGCATCCGACTCAAAAATTGATGGTACGACAGTCCACATTTTTTTCTCCGATTAATTCTTTCAAGCAGGAAAGCACCGTGCCACGACGCATGATGTGCTTGAGACATATCGTCTATGCATCAAGAACTCGCCTTTTTTACTCAATAGCGGTCCGAAGATGCCAATCAACTCGTTGCTCTCGCGCGGCTCGGCTTTTAGATTCAAGTTTCCTTTACAGATGGAACGGTTCGGACATTCAGTCAAATTATCCTTCTGATCGAATTTCGCAAAGTCGTACTCAGGTAGAGAAACTAATAGCACAGAAAGCATTCGGTATGTAGACGATTAATAGACCCCAGGAAACAATCGATATTTCACCACCTTTGCCCAATTCTCCCAGTCTTGTCCCATAGCACGCTGCATCATCTTGTCCTCTACCACACTTCGGCTGATGGCAACCCAGGCAGATATCGTATACATGATGAACCCAACGACTGTGAGCGCCGTCATGAAAGGCACTTGTAAAATCCTAGACCGCCACATCCATGATCCAGGGCTTCCGTACGTGATGATGACCCCAGCAGCTTGAATAAGGAGACCGGTGTAGCTTGGGTGGCGGACGACAGAGTATGGCCCGCTCGTCACAAGTTTGTGCTCTTTCCTGATACTGAGCTGGAAACTCCAAAGTTTTCCTAACGTCATTATGCAATAAAACCTTAACGCGCCCCCGATCGCGATGGCAAGATTACCCGCAAGAAAAGTGGGGGTGATCGGTGTGGAATGAAGAGAGCGTAGAAGCTCCACAGCTCGGCGGGCGCCATAGATGTCCCCCGGGATTTTCGAGGGGTCTATATGCATGGCAAGGATGTTGGCCACTTCGGCAGCCAATAACGCATATGCGCAAGCCTGTGATACTGTTCACAGATACATACAGACGGGCATACGAGAGCAACATACCTTGACAAGTATTAGACTGGAAATTGTCAGAGCGGAGCTACTGGCGTAGGAGGATTCAAATGCGGTAGGCTTCAACCTCTCTTTATATAACGGTGGCGGAGAAGAAGTAGTGAACGAAATTTGGACGCCAATGGCTGAGGCTACGAGGAAGGGGATTTTTAGTAGACTCATGATGCTTGCACTGGTCTGTCTTTGGAGACTGCGACAAGACATGTTAAATACCTGAATGTTGAGGATACACGTGCTCCCCAGGTCAATGGATTTGTGTCATGGATACGGCCTGGTCGGGGCAGTCATCAGTCTTGTATCAGCGATCCGAATAATCGATGTGTATGTCAAAGGTTGGACGTGTTCTTTAAGATAAGTAAGTACGTACTAGCAACCATAATCCATTAATAAACGTTAATATGTAAAAGAGCACAGTCAGCCTTGACAATGAATTAAAAGAAGGGCACGTTACACAGCGGGGAAACTGACCTTTTGCCGCCACATTCGAAAGGTATTCCAGAGTGCTCTTGCCAGGTCCATATCTGCTTTTGATTGAAGTCTTGCAAGAGGTAGAACGTTGAAATTTGAAATTGAAACACTCAATATGTTATCACTCTTACGAGCCTGCCCCTTGGGGAAATTTCAAGCCTATTGGCGTGGTATCCCCTTGATCCGGATCAGGGTCTCGTGCTTCTCTTGATATGCGCCGCAGAATCAGCTTTTGTCGACTTCTTGATACTTCCAGATGAATGTTCAAGGCTTCAAAGTTTCATCTAATCATTGTCTGAAATGACGAGGGATACCGAGACATGTCATGTTTAAATTGTTAATAAATACCGTGCCTGCTGCGAACAACCCACCTGAGATGTACCAAATATCATCAGAGCGTCCAATGTGCATGATGCTACACCTCCGGGGTCTAGACAAACGCGTCATGTCAGACGACACATCCGAGGCATGACCAAGATATTCTGTTTGCTATGGACCAGACATGGGCGAAGGACCATGCATAGACTCAATAGCAAAGAGAAGAAGCGATCACATAAGCGAAGAATCCCCCGACGACACAAGCCTGTAGTGCAGTGGCAAGGTCATCATGTCTCTCGAGTTGCAAGCAGAGCTCGTGAGAACAAGGGCGGCAAAAATTTGATAACCAAAGAATGAGGGCGGTGCCCTCATAATAGTGGTTAAACTATTAAGAACAGATACTACACTTGATCTAAGCCAAAAGGCCAGAGTGGTGAGGTTTCAGGTAGTCTACAGCTCCCTTTTATATGTCCTATGCGTGCACGGACCTTCTGTTCTAGATTAGGCAGGTGCCGCTACATATCCAAAACGTCTCCTTCTAATGAACGTCTCACCCAACGAGTAAATGCGCATCCCACAGCACCTATCAGGAATGACCAATCAAATAAGCCACCAAATAGCGAGTACTCTGGCAGTGTCGCAAACAAGTTCATGCTATCATCAGACGGTCCCTGAGAGTCGCCTATCACCGGGGATACTGCCGGCGGAAAGGTTGTGCGAAGCTGCACAAGAGTCGACAGGAGATATATGCCCTAAGTACCCGTTTAGTCACATGAGCAACGTAAAACAGTAATTCGCCAATACCATGAGCTGTGCGAGGGTCAATAGCATCAGTGATGCTGATGTTTTACGTGATGTGACATGAAACGTCTGTGTGCAATCAACACATAACTGAAGTGAATGCTCAACAGCCGACTCACTTGCGTGACACCACGTAGCACCATGCGGAGGGAACATAGAATGATGACGCCCACAAGGGAAAGACTTATTTGCTTTGATAGAGATGGAATGTCAAATTGTGCTTTTCCTTCCTCTCCTATCGCAGACAAGGAAAGAAAAGAGAACAACCATGCAAGTATGTGCGCAACTATATCCCCATATGATGCGGAAGAGGGGCTCGAGTTCGACACAGTTGGAGAGAAGATATTAAATGCTGACTGGGATAAACGTCACTGAAAGTTTCACAATCGAGTGGAAGACCACTTACACTGCATACTCGGCAGACGCAATAAACTGCCCACGACCACGTAATCGTCTTCCCTGTGAACGACTCTGCATACTCTGCTGCGATGCGGTTGCGTTTGAGAGCTACAACGCGAAGGCTCATCTGCTCTTCAAGGGCTTGAAGACCAATAACTTCCTGTTGTATTGAGCTTTGTTCTAAATAATGTGAATACAGGTTCGGAAGAGACAGACAGACTATACGTACGTCCATTTCGTTTGAACGACATGCGTGACAACCACGATCCATCTGGTTGCGGCTACAATCTTTGAGATGATGTGACGCAACTTATGCTGACCACAGTACCTTTGAGTTTGCATAGTCTTCCAAGTCACGAGAACGATCCTGCAGATCACTTCTTACTCTTTCAAGCGCGTTTTCAGCGGACGCGATCGATGTCGCAGAAGGTATCGATCTTCTCAAGTTGAATGCTAAGTAGTACGACTGATCGGGCGTCCACTCACCGAGACCGGTTGATGATGCCCCATGCACCACTAACTGCACCGAGTCCTGAAAGTAGTCCAAGTACCGTGGTTCCCAACGTGACCAGCCGTGCAGTCACTGCTGTGAGTGGGCTGTACAAGAGTAGCTCAGCGGGCAGTGGAATGTATGAAAGAGCGAATATGAAAAGTGCCACAGGTGCTAATGCAAACGCAACACGAATCGGCAGTGCACGAGATTGCACAAAACCTGGATTATCTGGGGCCGTTAGAAGACGGTTGGGTAGATAGGAGGGAACATGGTATCTTACCAGGGCGATAGGTTAAGATGAGGCTGAACGATATAGGAACAAGTAGAAGGATCGTGAACAGTAGAAGGAATAGTGCTATTCGCCAGCTCAGAAGGCGAATTCTGTTATGACCATACCGAATTAGTCACCGCAGAGAGCCAAGCGTTTGCACAATCGAGCCATGACACACCTCGGTTCCAACCAATCCAAACCCTGGCACATGAGCATGCAGAATAAGATACTACATTCAGAAAAGCAGAGTGAGAAGCACGTCTGCGCGAGTGTCGAATGCCATGGTTGTGCGCTACTTGATTGCGGAGTCGCTGCGGACCCTGGCAACGTGTCTTGCGGGGCGAGTTGTTGAAGGTCCTTGTACAACTTCTTTTGCAAGAAGATGCGGCAGCTGATAAACAGAAACCCTCTTCAAAAACACAAGTGAGAAATATGCTCAGAACTATTGAGACAGGGGATATACCCTGATGCAACTACCAGGAACACTTCTGTTGCGGCGGTCATGGAAGAGTGAGAAGTCGTGGAACCTTAACCCGAGCCTAGGGGTTATTGATGATAGTCACGTCACGTCGTCACGTAATAAACCCACGTGGATGGCATTCAGCTCGAACGACCACGACAGCCAACGACCGCACGAACGACATGAACGAACCCAAAAAATCCGACCCTACAACCCAAGTAATTCATGAGCAAGCTACAGCAACCAACATATCTTACTCTCAACCGCCAGCTGAACCCGTGGTAATTAGTATTAGTCCACTCTTACAGGCTCCAACTCACGGTCCCACAGGCAGAAATAATCTCAGCAGCACAGCGCGGAGATCTCGATACCATTCGTGAGCTCATAGAGTCAGGAAAATGCAAGGTCACAGACAGAGATGACCAGAATGTGTAAGCCTAACCACAAATCCTTTTGCCACACTCATGGATTGTCCGCAGCACTCCTCTTCACTGGGCAGCAATCAACGCCCAGATTGCAACCTGTCGCTATCTCATAGAACAGGGCGCGGAAATAGACGCCATAGGGGGTGACTTAAAGGCCACTCCTCTGCAATGGGCTGCCCGCAATGGATACCTCTACATCGTACAACTGCTCATATCCCACAATGCTGATCCAACTATCGCTGACACCCAAGGCTACAACTCCCTCCACCTCGTAACACACTCATCATCAGTAATGCCGCTCCTTTACTTACTGCATCAGCCTGTGAACGTCGATTCTCGTGACTTGCAAGGTCATACGTCATTGATGTGGGCGGCATATCAAGGCGATGCATTGTCTGTGGATCTTCTGCTCAAGCACGGCGCAAATCCTAACTTGAAAGATGATGCTGGGCTTACTCCTTTACACTGGGCTGTGGTCCGAGGCAATAGAGTTATCCTCCGGCGCCTCATCGAGATGGGGGCAGACATGCATGTAAAAGATCTTGAAGGCCGTACACCAAGAGACATGGCTGTCGAGTTAAAGAGCCTAGGAGCGTGGAAGAGAGCCATGGAAGAGAGTGGCATGACGGAACATGGTGTGGTCAAAGCGAAACCATTGAACGAGGTCCGTCCACTCCCTTTGATCTTCCTCTGTAATTTCTAATTCAGCTCTAGCGCCATACCAAAATCGCTATTTTCATTTTACCTTCCTTGTTTTTATATTTCATTTTCACAACGCTTTCTATTCTGCCGTGGTATACCGGCATTATACTCGCCATAGGCTGAGTTTTTTGCCATGCATCATGTAGGTGTCCACAAGCTCGCTATGACCATGCGGTGGCTCATGACAAGCAGATTGTAACGCGGGTACTCTTGAATAAGAATACCTACGTCGGGACTGTAAACCAAAGCCCATATTTTGCAGGCATCATCGCAGGGTCGATGCTATGGGTTGGTTACTGCTGGATAACACGACTTGTGCAGCGTACGCCATACGTTATACTTTTGCAGCCGCGGGCTGACATCATTACAGAGACAGAATCGCATGCCTTTGTCCACCTTGCTTTCGCAATCATCTTTGGTCTATGCTTGTATAACTTCTTCCGTGCCGTTACTTTGGACCCAGGCGTTTGCCCACGACCAGCACACGACGGAGAATTGAAGGCAGTGAGTCTATTGACATTCTAGAATGAATCTGCGCATGGTGACGGCGACTTCAGATCATCGAAGACCTTGCTTCAGAGGGCAGACTAAATGGGCAAACATTCTGCATACAATGCATGGTGCGTGTCAATTTTGTAAGGTGCAAACCTATGTCAACATTTTATGCAGGCAAGGAAACCCCTACGGTCAAAACATTGCCGTGTTTGTGATCGATGTGTAGCGCGGAGCGACCAGTACGTCCTGTCCTTTCTTAGAGAGCTACAAAAGTGAACTTCTCGTGTCATAGTCATTGTCCGTGGGTCTGGAACTGTGGTAAGCCAAGTTCTTTGAATACTAGCACTCCAACTCTGACGCAGTTTGTAGTTGGGGCAAATAACCACAGGCAGTTTCTACTTTTTGTGTCGACACTAGTCATCGATATTGTGTTGTTCGACTACCTCGTTTATGAATGTATGTCCTCGATCATCATCTTTGCGAAGAGTCTTATCTGAGTAATGACAGACTTCTCGTCGGTATCATTGCCCGAACCCGTTGACTGCTCCGCAATCCTCTGCGAGTCAGCCTTGAAGGATGCATTCCTTCTTTGCGTCTCGCTATGGTCAGCCCTGCAATTGACGTGGACTTCCGTGCTCCTCGTGACACAGTACTGGCAAGTGACCAGACAGCTGACAACGTTCGAGGTCTCCAACATCGGGCGTTTCGGCTTCATGGGCGGCCGTGGTACCCTAGCTGCTGGTAGTGGAGGTGCCGGTGTTCAAATGGGACATCGGCACCACCATGGCGCTCACCAGCAGAATAGCGACAGCGACAGCGAAGCAGAAGGTGGTGCCCACAAACAGGCACATAATCACACCTTCTGCGGGACCCTCACAGCACCTGGAACATGTACCGCCTTCCTACTCAACCTCCTCGGCCTCGACCGGTTCACACGTGGACGTGCCGCACGTGGACTCACCTCGCATGCACGGAATCCATTTGACTTCGGAGCTGTACGGAACTGCAGGGATTTCTGGAGTATGGGAAAGGAACTTGGCGTGGAGTACGGCCAGGTGTATGATGTGCCCTTGGAAGGTTTTGAGGAGGCCAAGAAACGGAAGGAAGCGGAACGGGGCGACCTTGAGCACGAGCACGAAAGCCCTCACAACAGCAGGAGTAAGAGTCTGCTTGGCAAGCTCAGCATACGGATGGGTATGGGCTCCACTCGGAGAGGCTACGAACCCCTGAATCAGGTCTAGCTTTTTTTTGTGACGATGAGCTATTTATTTTGTTTACCAGTTGTACATGTGGATATTACGCTACTACAGGTACACTATCCAGAGTATAAACATTACTCATCTAACATATGTAAGGACGAAACGTTTGATCCTGCAGAAGCAACGCGTGAATCGTGCTCCACTTCCACAAATCGCTCGGTATCGCTCAACAGTCTCTTATTTGCGTGCGTTGTTCGTTGATCCGTGTCTCTAGTCCTCCTTTTGCAATTGTAACCTTTTGACTCCCCACCATAGCTGTAGCTTTTCATGGTGTTGTGCTGTGCGTTCTCCACTTGAGCTCCGAATCGCTCAAGCGCTCCTCGCTGCCCATGTGCGCGCGGCAGCCTCCTATCAGCGTGTCTTTTGCAACCACCGTGACTTGGACGTTCGAGCGCTCTACGTATACTCCTCGAACAAACTCCCGACTTTGGTCGCGCAGGCGAGAATCAAGAAGTCTGTCAGTGGTAGTAAGGCGTGACTCGTCGGTGGGCATAGGAAAGAAGGTTGATGGCACTGTAAGCCATGGCCATGAGGGTAGCTGCAAGGGGTGACAAAAGCTGATAAGACATCTGGGCCGTAAGCATTCATCTTCTCATCAGCCTATGTCTCTAGGCAATTCTCTTGAAGGATCTGCCTTTGGGCTCAGCGGTTTCCCCGTCTAAGATGACCAAGGACTCGGAAGGGTTTGTATTTAGTGTTACTGGGGGGTGAACCAGTGACGCACTCCAATTCACTGAGGATAGACTTAAGCAGCCCGGATGCGCTTCAATCGTTTGAAAGGCCGCTGATTCCATTTGACTAATCGTCGAACTGCAAAACGACTCTTGTTTGAGGCGACATCCAATGCTGCGATAGCGTCAGATGCAGCCTAGTGCTAGTGAACGTTGTTACTAACGTTGGCTGGTTATGTAAATCTAAGTGCCTTACGTAGTAGCTAGTATTTATGTATGTAGCACGTGGGTAAATGACGACATGCAGGTCCTTATAAAGCTAAATCGGTAATGAACCTTCTTCCTAACCTCCCTGCAGGGTTAACCATCATTGGGGACAAACCCTTTCGGTTGTATAGTAACCCGAGTCAAATAACTTGACTCAGACACACGCCGGTCACCTATCTACTCCGAGTCGCAGGTGCTGCCATACTCAGGAACATGCATTCACACGTACTTGGTTCCATTGTTAACCTTATAAGTATGTGGTGGTCTGAGCCGCAGGTACGGTCGTGGCACTTCCATCATTAACCTTGTTCTTACAATATAAGTAAGTGGTAGTCTGCAAGAACTGATGTTCTATCTTCCACAAGATTACCTGACTGTGACGCACACAGCTGATTTCGGAAGCAGCAATGTCTGTCCCAACCACTGCTCGTGAATATCGAACCCAGGTGCGCATGATTTGTACACTTACCAACAGAGGTCGGCATTGACTTGCAAACACTGAGGTAGGGTGATGGCTATCAGAACTTGAAGCTTCAATCAACGACTCTCTCTAAGCCAAATGCTACAGAAGTGACCATCAAAATACATGCTGTCTCCCTGCAGGTCTGTCCTTTAAGTATTCAACTGCCAGACATTCAACGTATTCGCAGTTTCGTGACTTGATGGTTTCAAAAGGAATCTACCCACAGTTAGTATTGTTTTTGAAGTTGGAATTCACGCTCAACACTGATTCAACAGGCAAGAGCATGACATCGTTCCTTGTTCTGATGGCGCAGGCGAGATTGTGGCACTTGGGCAAGACGTCAAGGGGTGGAAAATTGGAGATCGTGTCTGTCCAAACTTTTCACTGGATCATATCCATGGCGATATCACTGAAGAAATCAAACTAACTGGACTCGGTGGCCACATAGATGGCGTGCTTCGGGAATACATCAACGTTCCCGTTCACGTACGTATTTTATTTATTTTTTATTTATTCTAGTGTCGTATTGACTGAATGTCTATTTAAGTCGTTGGTTCGCATCCCAGAATATCTTTCATACGAGGAAGCATCGACTCTTCCGTAGGTTGACTGTCTGTCCTTATCTTGACACATGCTCACACTTTCGCTAGATGCGCGGCGTTGACAGCTTACAACGCTTGTTTTGGACCCGTCCCTCTCAAAGGCGGTGACTACGTCCTCGTTCTTGGTACCGGGGGCGTTTCGATGTACGTGACAGTTCACTAACCATATTAACTCGTGTAAACACGGATCTGTCAGCTTTGCTGCCCAATTCGCCCTTGCTTCTGGTGCTACCGTCATCGTCACGTCATCTTCTGACGAAAAGTTACAAGTTGCAAAGAAATTGGGCGTGCAGCATACCATTAACTACAAGAAGAACGTTAAATGGGACGAAGAAGTCTTGAACATTGTATGTCTGTTTTGATGGCCTTCGTACTAGCGCCTAACATATATAGACCGGCGGCCGTGGCGTTGACCACATCGTTGAAGTAAGTCTACCTAAAAATGCATAATCGTGGCGAACTTAATCGAGTGTGATGCAGGTTGGGGGGCCTAATACTATACTGAAATGTGCCAATGCCGTACGCTATGCTGGGTGGATTCATGTCATCGGCGTCGTGTCCGGGGTATGCTTCACATCGGTATCTTTATCGATACCATTAACGCTACTTAATTATATAGGGCGATAACGGTATTCCTGTGATCTTTGCGATCATGAAAACGATCACCTTCCGCGGAATTTTGATTGGCTCTGTCAAACAGTATGATCTAATTTCCATATCTTTACTGTACTGATAGGCGACTGGTAGGTTTGAGGACATGAACCGACTCCTTATAGCGCGTCGAATTCGCCCAGTGATAGACAAAGTCTTTACCTTCGAGGAGGCTACTGAGGCTTATGCGTACCTCGAGAGCCAGAAGCATGTCGGAAAGGTAGTAATCAAATTGGTGTGATCTGCTACCATGCAAAGGTCGAGTGTAGATATCGAGCCAATCCCGCGTTGTTCCATGTAAGTATGGGTGTAGGATATGTAACAGTTTAATCCGCAGCTGTCTCCATACTCATCTGTGCGAGAAATGACAAAGATTCTGGCAAATTAACGTTCTGCCATACAACTCTCAAGAAAAAAATCATGCCCCGATACTTTGCAGCTGGAATTCACTATTATAAATTTTACGGTCCTTTACTCTACTATGCAATCTCTGCACACAGCATGACGTGGTGGGGCAATAGCACTCAGCGCTTATTCATGCTTTAATACAACTTTAATACTGTAGAAATTATGCCGTTCTGCTTTTTCCACTGATTCACTAGAAGGAACAGGAGCAAACAACCGTGTTAACATGTTAATGCTAGAGGCGCCATGAGGTGGAATTAATATGGCACTAGTCTTCTTATAGACACTATTGTTCCAACACCTTCCAGGCCAGGCCTAGTGAATATCCTCGACTCCGTGGAAGAAAGTAAAAATCAGACACTCCAATGGAATGATCTCGGGTAAAGGCACTCAGATCTTACGCCCGGCGTCTCATCCGCGGCTTCGGGAATTCTAGAGGCGTCTTTAGAATGGCCCTTTTCACCTCTCCAGCAGAATCGGGCAGACCCAAACGCTTCAAGTCGGACTGTGTCAGCTTGTTGATTTTGCAACCTGGTAAGGCGAACACGGTCGGTGAGGAATAAGGACGATCGAAATCAGTCTGCACGTACCTAAAGACTTGAATAACATATTGACTCTGCCAGGGTATGAGCTCTGTGCACGACTATTGCTGGTGAAAGACTTACTTCGCTGGTTCCATGCTCAAATCAGCGGCGATAACGCTTGTGTCTGTCGCAAAATCATCGACGTGAAGGCATAATGCAAACATGTGTGTCAGAAGCATGGTCCCCTTTTCAGTTGTCTTTCGTGGTCTGGGAAATTGTGAGGGCCACTACCCAGGAAGGTATAAGGACGTACTCCGTGGACCCGCGTGCTGTTTCTGTGAACCGTGATAGAAGCCCGTCAATAACGATGCTAGGAACCATCGGGAGTTTTTGTTGAATGACTTCCTTGTTGATATCTTTAAAGGTAGCCTTGTGAAAGGCGATCATTGTCGAGATGTATATGAGCATTTTTCTGTAAATATCACTGTCAGTGGGTTCTAGTGCTAAATAATACCTGTACATACATGGCGGTCTTGTTTGGTGAGGGAGAGGCAAATGCGAGCGTCAAATGATCATTAATCCAGTTGGAACGCTTGAACGGGAGAAGAGCAACCCGCTGAGATCCATCGCCTGCACTCATGTAAGCAGAAATGGACAGTGCCTTCCATTCAGGCTTGGGGATCATGTTGTGCAAGGGATAAATGTCGCTTGGATTGAGAGCATCGACGTCGTACTGCGGAACTAAACGAGTACTGTCCGCATTTGCTTTTGCTTCCTCTAGGCAGACCACTGAGTATGAGTTCAGAAGGCAAGAAAACAAACAAACCTTTTGATGGTAGTGTAGATGTGTTCTTTAAAATACTCTCTTGAAGGTGATCTGCAACACCCTCCATTGCAGAGACGTCGACTTTGTTGCGCTCTTGCGCGCGGATAGCTAGTTTCGCTTTCTTGGTTCCGAACGTTTCTCCAAGTGCCGCACGGGCCTCAAGCCGCTGAAGAGTGGAGACAGCAGCAGGCTGGAGACCCTTGAGGGCTTTAACTTCGTGTGTTAGAATGTGCAACGGAGCAGCTCGAAGGGTTGTGACGCCAGTGCGTTTATTATGAATTCCGACAAGGTATCTGCGAAATAAATGATGAAAAGATAGATATAAAGATCCAATATTCAGAAATGAGTATATGCACGCACCTGCTGCCCTGTGAACCCCGTTGTGTTTCTTCAGAGGAGTAAAAATCCACGGCTTCTGTCTCGCCCGCAATCAGCATCGGGATATCAGCGAATGGCATTTCCTCATTGTCCGTCGTCGGCTTTTGTGTTTGTGTCTTGTAACATTTGAAAGAAGTAGATTTTGTGGGCTTGACGGAGGGGAAATTAGCTAGTGGACGTAGGTGGACGTGGCACCACCGGCTTTGCTTGAATTGAAAGGCTTCAACTGTGACGACCATCTGCACTCACCTAGAACGGGACCCAGCTGCGTTGCAGGCTGGTCTGAAAGCGCAAAGGACACTTTTTGAGTGTCATCCAACTCGCGCTTGCGCTTCTTGGAAGTTGTCATCGCAGCCATTGGTGGCTGCGTGCTGGAAGATCGGGCTCACCACGATAAATATTGCCGTAGCCCGTGACTTTTTTTACAACACAACAGGTCAGTTTCACTTGCTCAAACTTATATGAACTCATTTATACTTTATGCTACAGCGCTTCATAGGCATACATACGCCTGTATAGTAGGATTCGGAGTTGAAGTTGTTGTTGTTAGCGTTGACCTCTCCTTCGTCAGAGGTCTTGTTCCCATTTCTAACCGCGGACTCACGCTTTCGAGCACTTATATCCCTACCACAATGTCTAAATCTTGCTCTAAGAGCAAGAGCCCCCCTGTGGACATTAAACCAAAGCCAGAGGAGGATATCAAGCTAGAGGAATCTCTTTCCCCTCCAGTAGACACTAAGCCCTCGAAGCCGGAGCCATCACCGCCCCTCAAACGAGAATCTTCTGAATCCGCAGTCAATGTAAAACCAAGACCAACAGGCCCACAGCTCATTGGCGACCTTCCGCGCGCGGAACCCGCCGCTCACGCAACATTTGTACAGATACCTGACAACCACTATCAGTATGGGACGCTTGGGCGCTCAAGAGAGGAGGGAGAGAGTATGACTTGTGACTGTCAATATGAGCATGGTTGGTCTGATACCATCTCGAGTAGGGTAGTAGTAGACTCTAAGTTCTTACTGCGCAGGTGTCGACGACCCATCGGATGCCTGTGGGCATGAGTCAGACTGTATCAATCGGCTCACACAGGTGGAGTGCCTCCCAGATGACTGTCGGTGTCATGTTTACTGCCAGAATCAACGGTAAGCTTATCGTTTCGTCAGTCTTTTAACATGCTATATCCTCAATTGCACGTATTCAGGTTTCAGCGCAAGGAGTACGCCAATATCGAGATAGTACAGACGGAAAAGAAGGGTTTTGGTCTTCGAACGGCCACAGATCTTTCAAAGTGAGATATCCCATTCTTTCTGAAGCGTTATAAGTCCCTCACATCAGCTAGGGATACGTTTATCTATGAGTATGTCGGCGATGTCGTCAGTCACCCTTCCTTTATGAAGCGTATGCGTCAATATGGGGAGGAAGGAGTCAAGCACTTTTACTTCATGATGTTGCAGAAAGATGAAGTACATTGCGTCATCTTTTGGTTTCTCGACAGATCATTGATGGTCCTCCCTTGCTTTTCCAGTACATCGATGCTACAAAGCGAGGTGGCATCGGCAGATTCGCAAATCATAGTTGCAACCCGAACTGCTACGTCGCGAAGTGGACGGTGGGAAAGCACGTCCGCATGGGCATCTTCGCAAACAGGTACATACGTAAAGATGAGGAACTCACCTTCAATTACAATGTGGACCGTTACGGGTATGCTTAGTTCTTTATTGATTTCTCAGGCGAGCTCATACATTCAAGGCATGAAGCACAACCGTGTTACTGCGGAGAGGCAAACTGTGTCGGCTTCCTGGGTGGTAAGACCCAGACTGATATTGCTGGGATGGATGACCTTTATCTCGATGGTGCGCCTACCAGTGAATACCTTCCTTGTGATTGCTAATGCTTCTGCTATCTTAGCATTGGGTATTACCGACGAAGTGGAGAAGCTTGGCCTCAAGGGTAATAAGAAAAAGAAGGGTAGAAAGCTTGACGAGGATTACATGGTATGCCTTGTAAACGTTTTCTCTTTTATTTTACTCATCATCTTTCAGCCAGAGCTCAAACCACTTCTTGAGAAGGACATTCCTAAATTGGTTCAAGCAATCCGGCAAACGCAGAGCAAAAAAGTCCTTTTCAAACTTCTTACTCGAATTAAGGTATGCCTTCACATCGATCTTGATGGGAAGCCTAATGTATTGTTCTCAGATTACTGAGGACCAAGCGGCATTGCGCCAAGTTATGCGGTTGCGAGGTTTCAGTTTGATGCACAATATTCTCGAAGATCACTCCAAAGACGTTGATATTACAATTGCCGTGAGTTATTATTCTCAAGTAGGGGTGGTCGCATGCCAACGTACCCGTTGTAGGCCTTGGAGGCCATGAGCCGCTGGCCGCTTATCCAGAGGAACAAAGTTGACGATTCGAAGATCACCATACCTGTTCGCATGTGTCTGGAGTCGGAAAACGAGAACATGACAGGACTTGCCCAGAAGGTCGTTAATACCATTACAGACTCACCACCATTCTAACGGGATATCTACAGCTATTGGACCACTGGGACACCCTCGAAATCGCATATCGCATTCCCAAGCGAATTAAAGCTGTAAGTCAATATTCCATTTTCAGTCAGTAAGAGCACATTATCACGAAAAATATGCAGGATGGCGAGGAAGAACAACCTCCGCACCACATTGCCATGATCGAATCACTAGAAGGGGAACTCCGCCCACTCAAGAAGCCGAAATGGGAAGATCAGTACGAACAACACCATTTCCGCCCCGCCCCAAAACGCCCACCCTCTAACTCTACTTTTATTGTTCAACAACAAGCGTGGTCGTCACCTGTTTACATTCCGCCGGTGGTTAACAGGCGATCGAAAGATGAAATTGCTGCCGTCATCGCCGCTGCAAAAGCCGCTGCCGAGGCGGAGGCCGCTAAGGCCCCTCCCCCGTCACCTCCTCCAGAGGAGAAAAAGGTGAAGAAAGAAAGACCTCCGAGGAAGACTCAGACAGCAGCCGAAAAGGAGGCCAATAAGGAGAAGAGACTATTGAAACTCGTGGGCGCTGTCGTCGTCAAATGCATGTCCAAATATTCAAAGCAGCTTGACCACGACCAGTTCAAGAAATATGCCAAGGAGGTGGGTGTCATCTTACTGCTCTACAAGGGGATTATCCACTGATTTCATGTCCCAGCTCACGCACATTATTGCTGAGAAGGAGAAGAAGTCTTCTAGCTATAAAGATGGAAAACTGGACGTGCTATCTGACGAGAAGACGGCAAAGATCAAGAAGTTTGCGAAGGAATACATCATTAAGGTGCTCCGGAAGCACGAGAAATCTAAGCGGAAAGCCTCATCGTCTACTGCACCAGCGGCCTCGCTCGCGATCGAGGAAAATGATCACGAAGAGGGAGGCGACGTGCCTATGGTAATGTCGGTCGACGAAGCAATGGATCTCGGTGATGGATCAGAGAGTGAAGCGGATGATGCGGACAGAGGTGATGTACAAATGCAAGATTTGGAAGACCCGCAACATTCTTCGGACGATGTTGATCCTTCCCCGAAGGAAGGAGTCGCTGAACACCCTCCGCAGTCCCTCACCCCGATAACACCACCGGACGCTACTATTGATCCTAGACTGCGGCATCGGCTCGAAGAGCCAGGGAGCCCTTCAAAACATGGTTGGGACTCAAGTACATAGCACTTACTCGATCGTTATCTCCTATCTATCACGCTAAGTATTCGCCTCTTCACTTACCTAGTTATTAGATTGCATCAAGTTTTTTCATCGCTGGACAAATTGAACGCATATACTTGGAATTGTACCGATAGTGCTTACCCTTGCACTCAGGATTTTGTAACAGACTGCAATGCACTACCATATACGTCAGTTGAGTACCACCCACACTATGCTGGCGCAGGAGGACAATGATCATTAAGGCAAGCAGTAGTCCAGATGCTGTTCACCGGTTCTAGTGGAAAAGTTATAAGATATCATGCTTGCCAAATGCAAGTTACTACTGTAATTCAAGTTACGGATCATCCCTAACTTTCGCTCGATTTTTACCACAGACAAGCGAGTTTCAGGATCCATATCCATATGAAAGAATGCCCTTGTACCAACGCGCTCTTAACCACGGCTCGTCTCCACGCACAAATTTCACCCCAGCACCACCAAAATTTAGCATTTCCAGGTAATCAAGCATTATCACTGTGCTCACAGCAATATCCGACAAGTCGGTCAGAGAAGCGATCGTTAACACGCGAGCCTCGAGGAGAACAGTTCATCTTATCTGGTGAGTCAAACAGGACATGAGAACTTGGTTGGTTTGGGGGGCAGTAGATTTCCAGGACAGTTCTTTGTCGGATAGAATGAATAGCTCTTTGGCGGTACCCGATGCTGGCAGAAAATTTGCGGAGGGCGTGATATAACCAGGGTCCGGGGGCTGGCTTTTGGGCCAAACGAGAAAACGAAAGGCTGAACGGAAGATTTTCCAGAAAGGAGGTTGACCCGCTTTGTCTGATTTTGTCAGGGTGATGGCGTAAGTATGAGCAGGTCGCTGTGCAACCAGGATTTAACCACATGACACTCGCCTGCGTGCCTAGGATGGCCCTTTGCTCTGTTTGTCAAATTGAATCGTACGAAGTATTGAAGGGGTTTTTTTGTAGGATTTGAGTATTCAGGCAGTACATTTAATTTTGGACAAATGGTAATACTTCTCGAGAAATTATGTGGATGTTTAAACTTGTCTGAAGATTATCGTCTGTGATCAGTCTTGCTCGTTGTCCACTAAGCTTGTGTCCAAGAGGCTGTCGAAACGAACTATCATCGCTGTTGATGATTAATATTGCAAAGTTGTTGTACGGGAATATAACGCACTGTGCAGGTTAAATATGTTAGCCTATCATTGGCCCCAAAGGGTAGCTCGTGGGATCTCTCTCTTCACGGAGCTAACGAGACGCTGCTCGTGATTCGTGACGGACGTGTTGTTTATTGGTATGCAGTGGGCCATACTGGGCGAACCTGTAAACAGGTAAGATTTATATTTATATAAAAGTCGCGAGCCTTCAACTCGGTAGGAAAAAGAGACTGCAAATGATAAGTAAGTAAAGCAAAATAGACTATAGTCAACGACGCGGACAATCTTGTATCACATGATTGACTTTCACTTATCACATGACTTCAGTTCTTGACACGCCTGGGCTAGCTTAGCTTTCTCTTTCTTCTACTTATTCGTAAGCTCTAGATGTTGCCTGTATCTGTGGAGGAGAGCAAGGCTCAGCGTATTCAGAGACAGCAGGCACGATTTAGGGATCGTGGAGGGTCAGTACTAAGTCCCTGCTACCTATATATTGAACTCACCTCAATCGTCCTCTGAAGTGCATTTGTTCCTTCGGAAAAGAATGTCCTTAAAGATATTCTGTTGGCTCGTACTGTTTCTGGAGAGTCCCCTTCAAAAGTGGCCACAAAGTCACCCTATCGCCACCAAAGCCGTAGCACATCAAAGGCTAAACGCAACAAGACGACCAGTAAAGCCCAAGGGAGTCCTACCAATGACAAGGTTTCACGCTCAAAAGCCAACACAAAGGCGCCAGCGGGCTTCATCAGTGAAAACGCAGCAGCAGGTGTGTATCACTACTTCATGCGCGACGTCATCGGTCGATCATCGTGAAGGTCCCTCTACTGAGTCCGGAGGCAAAATCTCGAAGGCGAAGACAAAGAAAGCAGGTCCTACTACTCGCAAGGGTAAAGGCAAGGTCAAAGCTACTGACGGTTAGCTTCTCTTCCATTCTGCTCAGATTATTCCCATATTAGTTGTCAGGTAACGATGTCTCAGAAGCAGAAACAACCAAAGTCAAACCTGCTCCAAACCGCCGAGGACGGCCGCCGACAACCAAACCTCAAGCTAATGATCATGGCACGTCCATCAACATCATCTTTTTGCATATGTAGACGATTATTCATCCAGATATCGATGCTGATGCTGAGCTATCAAACTGCAAGACGCGGGTAGCAAAGCCAGAGCCACCCGATATATCTAAAGTCAAAACCAAATTAGCGCAGGTACCTCGATCAGACGACGAAGGCACCCTGGTAGAAGCTCCCCGACTCAAGACACACTCTAAACGCAAGCCTATCATTGTCACAATCGATCCCGATGACGAGGATGCGCCCATGCCTGACAATAAACCTGCAGCCTCTGAGCCTCGCGCGATTCCGAAGTCTGCTCACAAACGGCCTTCCGCCAAAGATGCTCCACTTAATCGGGCACAAGCCAAACGACGCACAGACATTCGCAAGGAGCACTCAGATGAAGGTGACATTTTCATACATGTATGAAACGCTGCGAGCATCATCTCAATACTTTCATTTAACAGCAGAGCCGACAAATCCTTCTCTGGTGCCGAAACGTTCAAAGTGGACAGAAGTCGATGAGTCTCCAAAATTGATGAAAACCAAAAATTATGGATCTCTGACCGTTGATGTCCCCGTGAAGAAGTCGTCCACTAACCCCAAGCGCAGCGCGCCTGATGACGATGTTGGCGGAGATACGAAACAGCCTCTCAAGAAGCCTAAAGTGTCCAAATCTCACAGCGCTAAATCTCTATCTTTATCTGTTGCGATATCGAAACTTGATCTCGAAGACGCTGCTGTCAAAAAACCTACAAAACAAGACACAAAGAGGAAAAAGGCGTGCCCACAGGAATCGGATGACGAAGATCGCATGCCTGTGAAATCTGTCTCAAAGAAAGCAAGGTTTGATGACGAACCGAAGGCAGTGTACGTTCTATTGCAAAAACTGGCTAAGCGCTCCAATAATCTGCGATTTCAGCGTGTACATTTCCTCCGAGAGACACAAAGAGAACGCCCTTCCTTCGCGAAAGTCAAGAACGGGGAAGGTTGGTTCTATTTATATAGCTAGTGTCCTGATCTTTTCTCACAAGCCTGTTTATAGCCCAACTCCAAGTCAAAGTCCAGAGGTCCGCCGAAGGATGTCCTAGACCGCATCAAGGCAAGCGCAACGTTGCATCGGATTGACGATAGCGAGCCGGACCCGCTTGACTGCCTGTCATGACCATGTTCGCTCGCGAAGAAATCTACATCATGTATCAATCATATACGTACATTTACTAACACGCTAGCCAATCGATAGTATCTTCAGAAATGTTGTCAATAATATTTGCTTTGTCACATCTGTCACTGCTGATACACCTTGTAGAATGTGTAGGCGCCTGCAGGTCACTTTAAATCCAAGAGGTGGGCTAAAATAGTTGGACAGCAAAATGGCCGCGCAAGTGGTGCATTATGCACCCATCAATGACGTGTAAATCTACACAATCAATGCCTCGAAAGGAGATGGCGGTACCAGAAGGAAGCAAATAAATCATTCTCATCTAAGTATGTTCTATACAGTGCCAGATGCAGCGGGAAGAACAGCGTCCTCGTCACGACCTATCGTGGTACACCATATGAGCGGGATCGAATACAAAAGACAAAGTGAAATTCACCCTCATAAAACTTCTGCAAGAACGTTCGTTGTGGCCGTTGACGATTTTGGAGCATAATCCCATATATATGATCCGGTTGTTTCCAACAGTTCAATGTCTCCTGCAATTCCTGCTGGCCCTTGAGCAATAACACCTCGATGGCGCGCTGGTCTGTTACGTGGCGGTTTTCCTCGAACTTTTGGCGAATTGATTGGCGGAGGTAGTTTGGAGTGATGTTCAACGCATAGATTGAACAAATCTCAGGAGCCTTGAAGGATCGTTCGGTTAATGTCGGGTGGAAAGCTAGCTCAGTCGGTAGTACACGTACAGCACGGACCCATGCCCTGTATAGGTCAATAGCTCGAAGGCGCGCTTCTCCGCGGTTGCTTGAGACGCGCGTCATCTGCGCGAGTCGGGAGGGTATTGTGGTCATAGTCGGCTTGAACTCGTACTGACTGGTATAAGCGTCGTTGCAATTGCAGAGTGGAGCTGCTGACATAAGCTTTGCCCCGAGTCACTGACTTTGGCTAGTTGTTATCTATCTTATCACGCCTAAAGGCGATTCTTGACTCCTCGCAAGCATCACACCCAAGAAAATAAGATGGTCAGAGGCTCAGGTAAACAGTCATTTCCGACTGGGATCAAAGATGGGTTATCTTGAACACTTTATCATACAGGCAAGTTTAAGACCAAGCGCGGTGGGGGGAGGAATTTCAGGTGCAATTTCGCCCATCGTTTGTCATCCCATCGTCAACGCTGAATAGCGTTGTTTGAACTTAGTAAACACCTTGAAATTGACGAGAACGGAACTGCTGTGTCGCTTGATAAACGATGGTGAGTCTTTTATTCTTGGGAGATAATTATGGCATTCGGTTCAATGGTTTGTCCTGATCAGGGCTCGTCGTGATCAAGAGGGCGAAGGAGGAAGACGACGACGACGAAGACAAGTTGGAGGAAGAAGACGAAGAGGAGGAAGAGGAAGAAGAGGAGGAAGAAGGGGGTGGCAGTGTCACACAGCCTGAGCTAAGTCGTGCTGAGCGGAAGGCGCTCAAGAAGAAACAAGCGGACCAGAAACAAACAGCGGAGGGAGAGAGCGATACAGATGCAGATCTAATAAACCCCAACCACGTCGAGAAGAAGATGAATATATCTGATCTTGCGGCACCTCGTGAGCTAACCCGTAAAGAAAGGTGAGTGTTTACGCCTCGGTAATAATGTCGTTGACCGTCTATTTCTCAGGGAGGCGAAGGAGAAACAAGAAGCCAAGGATCGCTACTGGAAGGTCAGTTTGAATTGCCGAAGTGACATATTGTGTTGTCTCACTACCGTCGACTATAGCTACATCTTGCTGGAAAGACCGATGAAGCAAAGTCTGATCTCGCTCGCCTTAAAAAGATCAAGGAGGAGCGGGAGGCTGCTCAAGCCAAGAGAAAGGCTGAAGCCGAAGGTTCGCTGCAATGTCCCCACAAGTCATTTACACAACGGTACTCACTATCCCGCAGCAAAGGCCGCAGAGATAGAGGCCAAGCGCAAAGCAGCCGAGAAGAAACGTACTTGATTCTGACATTTCAATCGTTATCAAGACTCTGTAATACATGGTTTCTGTAGTCATGTGGGGCTACATTTCCGCCTCATCAATTGCCCATCCAGCCAACATGGCCGTAAGCCCACAAGGAATGTAGAAGACGCAAGATAAAATCGCAAGGGAATTCACCAAGGCACTGCGGGCAGGCATTGGGTGCACGTCTGGGAACTTCAGGGCACCGTGATGGTGATGGTGATGGCCGTTCTCCATGGCTGGAAATAATATGTCAAGCATCTTGTGGACATCCTCTAATGGCAAGCGTTATGACGTCAGATCCCCGTAATGTTCGAGAAAAAAGCACAACTCACCTTCACGTGGGTCTGAGCCATGGTACTGTAGTTTTCTGCTCTTTGAGAAATACCCGCTTCGGGCAAATTTGAAATCTTCGTGCTCTCGCACACAAGCCCGTACAGTTTCTTCAAAAATATTAAGCATGTATAAGGCGCCTATTGTGCGATGCAACATACCGTCATGAGATAATGCCAAGAGAGCTACCGCACCGCCAACGACGCGATAAGACCGATCATGCACCAACAATTTCAGTATCTGCGGGATTCCGTACAAGATGGCCGATTGGAACTCTTGCATGACAAACGTTTTTTTCTCAGGATCCTGAATCCCGTAAAGAGTATGAAGTGCCATTGCAGCATTCCTTTGTGAGTCCCACTTCTGGTGGTCCAAGGCTGCCACTATGGCGCGGAATATGGGAATCTTAGCTCCTCTAATCAGCTCTCTCCCATCGGCTTTACACTTTTCTCAGTATAAATTATCATGCATGAGGATGCACGCTCACGATAGTCGGACATGATGTCCAGGAAGTCAAATGCTGCATGATTCAACGCTTGATCACCCTTTTTGAACATGGTACAAAGGGCGGCTGTTGTATGGGCTTCGAGAACCTCTGCCCTCAGTTCATCTATAAAAGTGTTGAGATCACGAGAGAGGAAACGCAGCAGCGCACAAGCTTACCGTTGCGCATGAGACTGCTGAGCACCTCTTTGCCAGGTTCATTCTCGACCGTCGCATTAAAAGATCCTTGTTTGAGAGCGGTGACGATATAGTCAGGAGCGGATTGCCCAATCATAGCTGTTCTGATGTTTTCTGGATTGCATTGAGAAAGATTCAATCACGACATCACGTGAAGAACTGACCGTAGTCCAAGATACGAGAGAATGCATAAGCCGCAAACAAACATTTCTTCTGGTGTTTTAAATGATTGACCAACGTAACAACGATACCTTCCTCAATTGCCCGATGTCGTATATATGCTGAAAAAAGCTTGGCGGCTGAAGAGACATTATCGTATTAAAAACTCACCATGCTTGAGTATAGACAACGTCGCAAGTATAGCTCCGCTACTTATTTCGTGCTTTCGGCTTTTCATCATCGACACCAAGTTCTTGACATGCCCATTGTTAATCAAGTCAACCTGAACGTCAACTGGAGAACGGCTAATCAGGTACCGTATATGAGTGCAAGTGCATATGCCGCACCATGTTCCGCAAGTTGGCCAAGGATCTGGATGGCGGGATCCTCAATATCAGTCAAGCGATTTTCCAACATGTTGACCAGAAGTGCGAGAAAACCACTTTCTGGTTTGATTAATTGCTCGCGGAATTCATCTGTATCTTGTGTTAAGTACGTCAATGAAGCGACAGTGGCATAAGAAGCTTACTATGCATTGCATATGCACATATGAGATTGCCCACCGGCGGCGAGATGTAAAAGTCGTGTTGCTTCAAATGTTTGATGAGCGTAGGAATTAGAACTAGGACCTCAGCTTGCGCGCTTGCTGTAACGGGTTGTCAATCGTACGGCTGCGTTCAAAGAAGAACTGAAAATACCGTCGTGGACTAGGGCAGTAAGTATGCGTAAGGCGGCTACTACAATTTCTTCGTCTGCGATAGGTCATGTCAACTTGAATGTAAAAGGTTCCGATCAAAAACTCACGTGCGCTACCAAGAAGATCGATGATACTCTTCGCGGCCTTTTTTGACACAGTCGGTCGATGCACGTCTGAAGATATCCCACAGTCACGAAATGAATATCGGTCCGGTAGGCCGAATTACGAACCATGACTAGCGAGCAACGACAAAGTCTGTGATGCATGAATTTGCACCATCAACGACTCGGTTTCGGAGACCCCTCCGAGGTCTAGTACACGCTGGAATGTTGCTTCGCTCAAGATTTTATTCCCTACCGCAGCATGCTTGACTAGGGCGGGAAGGGCTTTGCAAGCCCGAATCTGATCGATATCGTCCTTGCTGTTCAGCATTTCCAACACATCAGTGGCTGCCTTTTCCAAGTATTCCGCGTCAAGTGTAGGCACTGCAAAGAATAAGAAGACGTCCATGTGATAGGTTGACCGTGTCTTACAGAGCTCGCTCAGTGCAACGGTAGCACTGACACGTACTTTCGGATCGTCGCTGCAACGGACTAACCTATCTAACCGGCTCTCCCAGCTGTCCGATTTTTTAATCGCAGCCCGTCCTTGGTCTGTAAGGTACTTAGAAGACAAATCACAATAAAGAAATAAAACACCCACCAAATGAAGCCATGAATGCTAATCGGTCAACTGCGTCGAAACACTCCACTCCATGTAACTGGATATCTCTTAAAAGTGAGGGCACAGTCGATGCGTCAAAGATATCCTTTTCCCACATCTGACCCAATTCAGCAAGTCGTTTTTGACTGGCTGGATCATTCCAGTACATCAATCCTGGCCAGACGTCGAAGTCCCTCCAGAATTTAGCCTTGGCTCGATAGTTGCCTTTGAACAGGACAGAAGCATGAATCTTCTGTCCGGGGAGGATCACCCGAGGCGCGCCACGGTGGAGCCTTGAGGAGACTCGAATGAATTCGTCGATGCACAGCGAAAAGCTCACGACACGTACCCGAACGCGTGATCGTCTTGAGCGCCATAAATAACTCGCTTAACAGGAGCGAATTCGAGGAACCACCACATTCTCCTCAGTGATTCGAACGTCCTTTTCTGCAAGTCATCCATCTTCCAGACGACTTCTGTGGGCTTCATCCTCAAGCCTGCTTCGACGGCCTCCTTTCGCATCCATAACAATGGAATGTCACCTGATTGAAGCTTCTCGTTGAGTCGATTGCCTCCACCACTAGAAATATCCGTTATTGAATGAAAGATGGGGATATTTCAATGCATTTGACGTACACGTCCGAGTGGCTACCTGCAAACCAGACCTCCTTGATGCGATCGGAATGGGATCCTTCTGTATTTGCACCGTGAATATACTCCGGAAGGAATTTGACTCGCCGCTCGTCCAAAGCAAGAGCATGTCTAAAATAGCACATATGATGGTCGCCGTTAGTGGTCGAAGGTAGGGTCTTTCCCCTTACAACGCCAACCGAAGAAACGGTATCCCTTGACATGAATGAATAAACAGATACCATCCATATTCCAAAGGTCGAGGGCTTACCATACGCCGATGAAATGTATGTGGACGTGTGATCTGCAGAATGTGCTTTTGAACGTTTCAGCAAGTTCATTCGCCCAGGCGTGTTTGCGCCGAGATTTTTTTGTCTTTGACGCCTTTTCATCTATTTTTGAGTATAGCTCGAAGGCGCTGGATGTCGCCAGGATGAGAAGGGAGCGATGGGACGAGATGGGACTGTGCTTACAATGGTATTTGCTCGTTGTTGCCGGGGAGGATCAAGCCGACCTAAAGTTTTTAATAAGATCAGCGTCCTATTTTGGTTAGTATACAGGCGACTCACGCGGTGTATCATTCCAGCAATCGCTCGGGCCTGGTAAGCGCCTCTGGAAAACCCTGTGGCGACTTAATGTGACCCGAGGCATCGTTGCGTGGAGCACAAGAACCTTACCGAAAAGATAGATTCTATCACCTTCCCTATAGTTTTCTGATATCCATCGATAGGCTGCCAGAATTACTGTTTCGAGATTCCTGAAAAATTGTTTGTTAATGGTTATGAACTCTAGGCGGTGCACGTACCAAGCTATAAGCAAGTCGACCTTGTTGCTCAGCCAATAATGAACATATGTGAGAGAGCGCCACGAGGGGCGCGCGTGGGTGCCGATTCCGCTGTTGTAATACGTGAGTTGGTCTTCAGATTTAATGAGTTGGCTGTAGAGTTCGACGACATTGGTGTTCTGGGCAGTCGTGGTTAGCTAAAGGAAGTGGGTTGAGTAGATACGCACCTTGAGTCCAAACCTGTTCGATGAACCATCAATACAGACTACTAAATTCCTGCCCTCCTTGTGTTTGGCGTACGGACACGTGTATTTAAATATAGGGTATATTGGGGTGGTAGGACTTGCAGAAGGTACATCAGTTGTGCTGGTGACCAGCGACTCTGTCACGGAGGGGAGCATGGTTAGAGCTCCGCATGGGATCCCTGAACTTATTATGCATTTGTTGAGCGCTAGAATATGCGCGTACTGTATCAGATTTAGGCAAGTGCGTGATGGTTCCCGAAGAAAGATTAGCGCTATGACCAATTCGACGCCTAAAAGTGTCACTGGCCTTGCAGTGAGCTACACCGTTTATGTCAACGCATTCATGATGAACGTTTGATCAGACCATTCTAGAATCAGACTAGACGATTTCACGGTGGGACGGATCGTGAGCGCGTGAGCCTTCGAAAAGGTCACCAGCATTAAGCTTCATTAAGGGCGTCGACGCTTCGTTTTTACATAAGTCCGCCGCCCAAGGAGGCGTTTGTTTCCAGCACCGGTCCATGTCAACCTAATTGGGCTTGTACACCCCCTTTCATGTTTTGGCTGTACGGCAGCCCTACTTATTGTGAGTCACCCGCCCGTCATGGGCATTGGGCTGTGCCCCATCACAATGGGCTGTGAGCCTGTCTGCTCACCCGAACTACATCATTGCAGGCTGTGCTCGTTTCCGCGACTCTTCGCCTTATTGCTACTCTTCATCCAATATCAATATCGATCCTGAACCTATCATCTTTGGGCAGTCTTCTTGACCAAGTCAAGTGTAAACCTTACGTAGGGATACCCAGGTAGAAGGGTTTGTCACGCGGTGTCTCACCGCGATCATCGACGAGTCAGAATATTGGGTGTCGCATAAATGTTACCACTGCAAGTACTGCAACATTTATATAGCAGATGGTGTTCCATCTACGTTGCATCTAGGCAGCACGACGAGGATGGCATGCGTCACAAAGGTAATTTCGATCGCATCGTGCGCGGGCTGTACAAGGTTCACGAGAAAGCCGTGAAGGATAGGGACGACTCGGAGGAGAAGCGTGAGATGGAAAGAATTACCGAAGTGCATCAATTTGTAATTTCTCGCCACTCAGGCCGCCGCCGCATCGTAGTTACTGGACTTGGGGAATTCGCATGGTACTCCTGCTGCAACACCAGCGCCGAAGAAACCTCCGGCTAAACCAACCAATCCGTATACCAAATACTCGACGGCTGCATCGCTGGGATTATGGATATGCCACTCCTGATGCCGACTGAGCTAAAGCACGCGGAAGCGAATATGAGAGTGGCAGTATGTTCCGAATTACACATCGGCATCTCCTGCACCGATACGAAATGAGGCTCGTGTGTCCGATGTCGGAGAGACGGCTGGGTCTTCATGAAACGTGCATCACTGGCGCTGGTGGACGATATCGAGGACGAGCGTGTTTTCAAGCTAAGGAAGAAGACGGTCGCCATTGGAATTGGAGAATTATACGACCCGGGACTTGTACCTGACAAGCTGAAGATGAAGAAAGGGGAGCCAATGGAACCACCACCTGCTTCGTTGAGGACTGCTGCTGTCAACAATATCAACATGGGTGCTCAGGTATCACAGCACACGAAGCATCGTCAGAGCCACCCTTGGGCCTGCACTTTAATACAAGCCACTTGTCTTATGATTTAATCAGGGAGCTCTTGCCAAACAACACCTCAAAGATAACCCTGTTTTGAAAATGACGCATCTGCACAAGGATAAGATGACGGTAAGCCTGACTGCCTACGGCATTTGGCACATCGAGCCGAGTCCCCGTCTGTATGCTGGATTGCTGATTACTCTGGAGAGGCCAATCCAGGTGCACGCGGTCCCAAACGGTCCAGCGGACTCGAGTCCCCGTACTCCACGAATCTCAGACTTTCTGGCCAGGTCAATCATGCACATAAACTGGATAAATGGAACAAAAACCACATAGTAATAATGCCCAGTTCAGGCGAGAGGATAGCCCGACAGCAATACGAAATGATGATTTGGGCACATCTACCGATCAACATGACCCTCAGCAGGATATAGTGACAGGACAGATCAATGGTATTGCTCCTCGAGAACGATAGCGTGTATTGTAACTATAGGGACAAACAACTCAAATACTGGACAGGAGCAGGACAGAAAAACGCACTGTAGTATTCACCCCAGCGTCTACTTGAGCTTGGAGAACAATTTTGGTGCGGCACAAGCCTGAGTAGAATATTGAGTGAGAATCCTCAAGGGTACAGAATATACATACGTCGGCACAGTGCATCATGCTGTATATTACGCCGTTAACTAAAATGTCAAGGAGATGAGAAAAGGCGACTCACTGGACTGCATATGAAGTAAGTCGAAATAGGAAAAATCAATATGAATGTCATGTATATAACAGCACAAGTGACCTACATCTATGATCACAGCATATAAGTGTCATGCAGAGATCAATATTCAAATAACAACTCACAGTTCCTCCACACAGTCCTCGCCTTTAAAGCCTTGTCCAGATTGTACCTTCTCCTGACAGTGTTCAAAATGTCTCGTTAGAGAAGCGCATGCTGCCGAGTTTTTGCACTCCTCTATAATAACAGGGTGGATCTATAGACCGGAGTCATATCAACAGGAGAAGACGGTATTTGTATCCAGAATAGAGACATACGTCCTCGGCTTCCACTTCCTCTTCCTCAGACTCTTTCGATGGTTCCTCCGCCTCAGCAACTTCTACCTCCTTGCTTTCATCTTCTGGCTTCTCCTCCGGCGCGTCACCGTGCACGGTGTTGAAGAAAGACGAGAAAAACGATGTCATCGACATGGACGCGACCGACTTTACAGTTAGACTTTACACGAAAGAACAACTTCCGCGAATTTCCGGGTTGAGGGCTTAAGGCGCCGCTTCAACCCATCTACACGGCTACGTCCGAGAATAATTGGTGTATCAATCACGATGATGATCATAAACGATAACTCTAGAAGTTATACGACTATGAATCAAATCATGCAAATCCTCAATCTACAAGTTGCAATATTCTGGGACGCATCAATGCTTCTGAGGCTGTTGTCATCGATTCCGAACTACATACAATCTGGTTATCTTGAACGCCAAGGCCACCTTGAACCTCTGACGGGCTTCCGCACTCAGCCTGCCTCGTATTAAACCTGCGCACTTATGATTGTGACAGTCACTAGTAAGAGGTTGAAGTATGGGAAATCTAATCTCCAGTATCTAACGCATCATCATACCAATCATCTCTGACGTTGGTCCACGCACGTCGCAGTGACAGTGAGTGCCTGAATCTTCCTGTCTTCGTGCTGATAGGCTTTAATTTCGCTGTCATTTATGACTACGTTTCATGTGGTAGGCCTACCTAGACCGCGGGCACACGAACATCCTTTCAGGTGAACTCGAAACAAAAATAGTCTTATCGACGATATGGGTGAACTGATTGCACTATGCCACACACACACAGCTCGCCAAGACGTTTTCTTTGACAACAACATCCACAAGGATGTGGGACACCTGATGTTCTCAAAATGTGATGCCAGATAAGAATTTTCATAAAAGCTCGGATCAGCATAATCCAATATCGTCTCTGTGCGACATGACTTCCAACGGCATCCATCAGAGTGGTATATCCAGCCCTGACGACCCCGCTTTTTCCGCTTTGAGTGAGAAGTATTCGTCATCAGCTGCTGGTGATGACATCTCCGCGGTCGAGCGCAACTCTCAGGATGATGATGAAGAATTCGTGTCTGGTAGACGTTTCATTAATACCGACGATCCTTTCCCCATCGATCCCAACTCTCCCGTGGAAGAGAGACAGCTGACCGTCAGGGCTCTGCTTGTCGGCTGCCTACTCGGGGCAGTTATCTCCGCAAGTAATGTTTATTTAGGTTTGAAGGTCTGTATATATCTTTTGGGAAATTTCGAATTCTGAAAATGCATATAGACAGGGTGGACTTTCGGAGCATCGCTATTTGGATCAATATTTGGTTTGATTGTTCATATGGTACGGCGCTAGCGTCACTTACCGTTGATGTGCAGGTTTTGCTATCCTAAAACCCTTTTCTACCGCAGCACCGCGCTGGCTTGGAGGCGGCTATTTTGGTCCCAAGGAAAATAACGTGTGTCAATCTGCAGCGTCTGCTGCTGGTAGTCTTGGATTGCTTTTTACCTCTGGCTTTCCTGCTGCGTACCAGCTCGGTCTCCTCGGTGCAAGCCCCCGAGATGATATCGGTCGGCTATTCACGTTTACTATTTGCTGCGCTTTCTTTGGGCTTGCATTTTCCATCCCGCTCCGGAAGTTCTATATTTTGAAGCTAAAGCTCGTGTTTCCTTCTGGTGTTGCCGCAGCGTACACGATTCGCTCGCTTCACGTGGGCAAAAACGCTGCGACAGACGCCAAGAAAAAGACCAAGGCATTGCTGATCTCTTTTTGTTTTGCGATTACTTTGCGTGTCGTCAGCGAATACGCTCCCGGGCTTCTTTGGGACTGGCATATCTTTTATGCGCTGAATCGAGTAGGATGGAAATATATCATTGCTGCAGAGAGTTGGGTCAGTCTGTGCTGTTACACGAGATATCAACTTGTCTTCTAAAGTACAGCAGGGATGGATTTGGGAATGGACGCCGGCATTCATCGGCGCAGGGATGCTCACAGGAATCAACTCATCATACAGTTTCTTGGGCGGTGTGAGTCCGTGTTATGTTCTGCGTGCCTATCTTATATAACGCCTGCAGAGTTTCCTTGCGTGGGCTATCATTGGACCTGTTATTGTTCACACGGGCAAGGTGTGCACAGAACCCCTTACTCACTGGAGTATCTGACAGGATCACAGGCTTTCGGTATCCCAGCAGCTACATCCATCCCTGGGCAGATGAACTATGCATCCATGTACGTGATCTTCTTCCTTGTTCAAGTTCATCTCAGTCGAACCAGTTATCTCGAGGTCTCTGACTGATCCCATTAATCATCCGTCGCCGCGATACTGGCTGGTAAGTGACTATCTTCTAAAAACCGTAGATCCAATGTATTCATCATGTATAGGTATGGCCTGGTACACTCATGTTACTCTGCACGAGTTTCACTGAGGTCGCCTGCAACTGGAAATCTATCTATTCGGCCGTGAGCGGTGCGATAGGTACACTCAAGGGACGTTTCAACGGAGATTTATACGAAAAGAATAATGCAGAAGAGATCCTGGATCCTGTACCACCTGAAGACCGCGTTCCACTATGGCTCTGGGGCGGTGTGCTCGTCGCTAGCATCGTGATTACATGTGCTGTCATGGGTGTCCAGTATGGCCAGAACAGTTGGTATCACAATTCTAGGTAAGACACGACTCCTTCATGATGACCAGTGCTTGAACGTCAGAGTTTAGCTATTGTCTTCGCATTTATGTTTAGCTTCATTGGATGCGAGAGTGCTGGACGCACAAACATCAACCCTGTGACATCTATTGGTGAGTGCATCTGGGAACCTGTGATTCTATACTGACATGTATTTCGAAAGGTAATGCTTCCCAGCTGGTTTTTGGTGGTATTGGCAAAGGGCAAGGATACTCAGTTCAGAGAGGCGAGCTCTTGAATTCGTTATCGGGAATGCTTGCTTTAGGTATGTATCGGGCATCTATAAAACACTGCTCCTCACACGTATGCGTCATTCCTAGGTGCTGCCGAGCAAGGTCCGTATATCATACTTTGAGCCGCTCACAGATACTCATTTGTCACGTAGCCGCTGATATGATTGGCGATCTCAAAGCGACTCATCTTCTCAGAGCCTCCCCCAAAGCTGTCTTCTGCGGTCAGCTGACTGGCGCCATCGTGTCTATCTTCATGGCCGCTAGTGTCTACGTCGTTTTCTCGACTGCATATCCATGCATCAATGATCTCTCCTACACTACTTGCAGTTTCCCGACACCTGATGTACAATCTTGGAGGGTGGGTTCTTATTCATGAAATTGTACCTTTCATTGCATGCTACTGACTGGCTCAACAGGCAGTTGGGGTTGCGGTTTCATCATCGACCCTTCCCATCCCACCATCATCAGGGTATACAGCAATAGGATTGGGTATCGCGGCTGTGATTTCGGTTATCGCGAAGCATACTGTTGTCCCGCCGAAATATCATAATTGGGTTCCGTAGGTTTCCCTGCATCTTACCCCAAAACGAAGCCTTACAAATTGGACATTCAGGAACTTCAATGCCATCGGCATCGGTTTCATCATGAGTAAGGAAAAACACTTCTAAGCCATTGAATACTTCTAATGCTATCACACTCCAAGATGTATGCACCTATCCCATGGCTATGTTCTTCGGCTCGACGATCGCTTTCTTCTGGCGTAGAAAGTAAGTATTCTTCCCCGCTGCATTTTGATAACTTCACAGAGGCTCTTCAGGTTCTTCAACCACTATGAGATGTACTGCTTCGCTGTAGCTGCCGGGTTCATTGCTGGGGAGGGCCTGGGTGGCATCGTGAATGCAGTGTTGACGATTACGGGAGTTTCTGGTGCTGTACATGGAACGACAATTGGATGTCCGGGGGGAATATATTGCGGTTAAGCACCAGTTGTCCTATCGCTGGGTGGCGTTGTACTAATATGTAATCTTCATGCTGGGTTATGAATTTGACGAATGCTCAATCACTGCATGATTTCGTAGACAGGGTTCATTTCATTTCACTGGTTGGTCGTGTTATATTTCAATCGCAAGCTCAGCGATTTTGGCTGACAGAACTATCTTGGACCACCGCAGCAGGTGAGCATGTGCACTTTTTGATTTCCTGCTGTCAATCAGATGCCACGGGAAAGAAATAATCAGATGGGCTTCCGTAGGATTCTACAGCTGACTTTTACTGTTCCAATAATACGACTTATCACCGAAGTACCTCTCACTGATAAGACCAACCTCATGCCTCGCACATCGGCATGAACGAGTCGAGGATAGTATATATATGTCGCCTCTCTGAGCAGTGGTAACCTCAAGTCCAAGTCTGCCTAGTGACCCAATCATGGCGACTGCAGCTCCTCAAGACCAGGACCAAATAGCCTATGTGCCCTCTATATCTTGTTACTCGGAGGAGAAGAGCGCCGTCATTGCGGAGATTACCTCCGTGTCTGGTGACTCCAAAGAACCGCCTGCACAATTCTTGAACACCGATGATCCATTTCCGGAGAATCCTGATGCCCCTGTTGAGGAGCAACAGCTAACTGTTCGAGCCGTACTGGTTGGCTGCATATTGGGAGGTATTATCGCTGCCAGTAACATCTATCTGGGTCTCAAAGTCAGTTATCCTTCCAATATATCAATCCTTGCGCTCATCCTTTCACGCAGACGGGGTGGACGTTTGGCGCGTCATTGTTCGGCTCAATCTTAGGCTTCGCGATCCTGAAACCACTCTCAACAAGCGCACCAAAGTTTCTTGGCGGGGGCTATTTTGGGCCTAAAGAGAACAATGTTTGTCAATCCGCTGCTACGTCAGCAGGAAGCTTAGGGTTGCTCTTTACCTCTGGTTTCCCTGCCGCATACCAACTTGGGCTACTGAGCGTTAATCCCAAAGACGACTTTGTCAGACTAATCACTTTTACGATTTGTTGCGCCTTCTTTGGTTTGAGTTTCACTCAACCGCTGAGGAAGTTCTACATATTGAAGTTGAAACTCGTATTTCCCTCCGGCGTGGCTGCTGCATACACGATTCAATCTTTGCATGCGGGCAAGAACGCAGAAGCGACAGCGAGGAAGAAAACCAAGGCGCTGTTTTACTCCTTCATCATTGCTATTTCTTTACGGGTGGTCAGCGAGTATGCTCCAGGATTGCTTTGGGATTGGCACGTTTTCTACGCTCTCAATCGAGTTGGGTGGAGTTCAGCGATCGCTGCTGAGAGTTGGGTGAGCATTGTCATCCGTTATAGGGATGTTTGTCTGATTAGCAGCCGAAAGGGATGGATTTGGGAGTGGACCCCCGCGTTTATTGGCGCAGGGATGCTCACAGGCATCAATGCCTCTTATAGCTTCATCGGCGGAGTATGTGTTGTTACTATGACTGCATACGTCGCTGACCGTTGAGGTATTCAGAGTTTCCTCGCTTGGGCTGTTTTGGGTCCTATAATTGTCGCTAAAGGCATGGTCAGTGCAAGACTCTTCATATGTCGTCACATGCTGATGATCATTGAACCATCCATGACAGGCTTTCGGGATCGCTGCAGACTCATCTATACCTGGGTACATGAATTATATGGGAATGTGGGTCATCTCTTATTTCCTCTGTATGGAAATCTGACTTGTAGCAGGAGTCTTCAAGATCCGATAACCGAGCCATCTCCGAGATACTGGCTGCTCTGGCCTGGCACATTAATGCTTCTCTGCGCAAGTTTCGCAGAAGTAGCATGCAATTGGAAGTCTTTATACGGCGCAATGCGCTCCGCTTTCGGAATGCTCCTGCAACGATTTTCAAAAGACGGTGTAGTGGAAGATGTCGTGGATCCTGTACCCGAGCACGAACGCGTGCCTTTCTGGGCTTGGGGTTCTGTGCTTGTCCTCAGTACGATCGTTACATGTGTCGTAATGGGCGTTCAGTTTGGACAGAACGTTGGTATTACTCTCCTTGGTATGTCATCGGCGTGTTAGAATGATTTCAAGGAGAAGTTGATTTGCCTTGCATCGTACAGCGATCGTCTTCTCGTTCTTGTTCAGTTTCATTGGCTGTGAAAGTTCTGGTCGGACAAACATCAATCCTGTCACATCAATTGGTAACTTTGTCGAATTGTCAATTTGTTCAGACGCTAACATCACTCACAGGTAATGCCTCGCAGCTCATTTTCGGAGGATTAGGGAGGGGTCAGAACTACGCCGTCAAACGAGGCGAACTCCTGAACTTGCTTTCTGGAATGTTGACCCTAGGTGAGTAAATCAATCATTAGGTATGACGGGTGCTGAAATGTCGTGAATCAAACAGGTGCCGCGGAACAAGGTATTCCAGTTTTATTGTAAAACTTTTTGAAATTGTGTCGACGTGCGATTTAGCTGGGGACATGATTGGCGATCTTAAAACAACACACCTCCTCCGCGCGTCCCCAAAGGCTGTTTTCGTCGCTCAACTCTGTGGAGCTGTAGTATCAATTTTCATGGCTGCTGGTCTCTATGTCGTGTTTTCCACCGCTTACCCGTGCATCAACGATTTGAGCTACGCGACATGCTCCTTCCCCGCTCCTGATGTGCAGTCCTGGCGGGCAGTGGCCGTTGCTGTGTCTTCGAGCACGTTGCCCATTCCACCGTCTTCTGGATATACTGCCATCGCACTTGGATTGGCAGCCGTCATCTCTGTCGTGGCCAAGTATACTGTGGTTCCTCCGAAATATCACGACTTCATACCGTGAGTGATTTGCCATCGTGTTCCTGCTTTATCTGACGTAGAAACGAAGCAACTTCAATGCTATTGGAATTGGGTTCATAATGAGTATGTGATTTGTATCTCGGTGATTGGCCGTTTTCAATGCTTGCTTTGCAGACGTCTGTACGTATCCTATTGCGATGTTTACTGGCTCGACTGTTGCATTTTTCTGGAGAAGAATGTAGGTCTTCTTTGAATACTCTTAGTTGTTTCGTCTGACATCTCGTGGAGGTTCTTCAACAACTACCAGATGTATTGTTTTGCTGTGGCAGCGGGTTTTATTGCAGGAGAAGGTATCGGTGGTATCGTGAACGCCGTTTTCACGATTTCAGGGATCTCTGGGGCAACATACGGAACATCTGTCGGGTGCCCTGGCATGATTTATTGCGGATAGATGTTATGTAGTGCTATACTAAGAGTCTAGGTAGACACATGGGACATATTGTATTATTGTTATCATTCCCATGTGAACGTCGGACACGCTGGAATCGACGAAAAGGGGTCTAGTCGCATGCCCTATATGACATCATCAGGTTAATCGGCACCAATAATAATATTATCATTATGAGGCCAGCACGCAGCGGTGTTGCACTTCCCACCTGATGCTTAGTCGTCTCAATCACATTCGTACCGCCTTATTTTCTTTCGCAACGCCTGCAATGTCACATGCAGTTGATACGTCTCATTATCGTGCCGCTTTGTCCTCAGGCAAGTACTTATTGCACCTTCGAAATGTGTGGATCTAACCGAGAATTTTCATCAATACAGGCGCTCATGCTCAAAGCGAGATTGCCACATTCGCTGCGGGATGTTTTTGGGGTGTCGAACATATATTCTTGAAGGAGTATCCTCCTTCGCAGAATAAGGGCATTCTCAAGACGAGCGTCGGATACACCGGCGGGCTGGAGAAAGCTAAGAACCCGACATATAGAGAAGTGTGCACTGGGACAACCAATCATGCTGAGGCCTTAAGAATTGAATTTGACCCTTCCATAGTCCAGTACGGAGAGCTCGTCGGTGAGTTTGCAGTTCTAGTTCTATCAATCAGCCTGATCTGCTGCCAGAGTTTTTCTACCGTACCCATGACCCGACTACACTAAACAGGCAGGGCGGTGATGTGGGCACTCGTACGATTGTTCTCTTGATATCATGTTTAAAATCCTAATTGTCGAGCAGAGTATCGCTCTGCAATTTTCACACATTCACCTGAACAGAACAAAGTAGCGGAGCAAGTCACGCGCAAGGTACAAGAGGAACATTTCAAGGGCCAAACGATCGTGACGGAAATTGTAGAAGCTGGGCAGTGGTATGATGCTGAAGAATATCATCAGCTATATTTATTCAAGGAACCGGATGGGTACCAGTGCCCAACACATAGGAAGCATTGGTAGATGAGATTGTTAACAGTGTATTAGAATTGACGAATGTACAGTAAATACTGAAGCCCACGAATTGACCATCAAAAGCCGCCATCAGAGTTGTGGTAGCCCGTCCCTTTACAAATGTAACAAGGAGGTGGTGCCGAACGGGCGATGTCAATGCGATCCCTGCATAGGGTCCGACTCAACTCTCTGCACCGTCATTTCTCGTCATTGGCGGTTTTGATTGTGGAAGGATGAAAATCAAAAATATGTTCGTCGCGAATGTTATAAGGCGGAGGCGTGGGAATGGATGCGTGTGAACATCGCTTCCATTTTGGACTTATGCAGTCCAACTTTTATACGGCCATTGCATCTTGCAGTACTATTTTGTGCCATGACTCGGAGCAGCTTGAATTTCGCTGTAGCTTTCGAACGTACTAGGTTTGACGACCGAGATCGTGGACCCGTCTGCAGGCTCATCGTACTTGACTCAATTAGTGACAGATGCTTACCTAATTTCCACTGCAGTCTCGTCACCAAGTAACCAATGCTCACGCGCTCAGCTTGGTCAATCACCCACTACAAGATCGAAGTATTCTAATCGATGCCAGCTTCTCATCGAGTCCCCCAGGATAGCCCAGTTGCCGCATTTTTAACCGAATATGCTTCTGACACTGAGGTCTTCGTTAGCCATCATGACACCACTGAGGCGAGAAGCCGAAAGTAAGTCGCACCCTGGGGCTCGAAGACAAAAAGACTTAACTTTTCATCACAGAAAACACTTCCTCTTAATGCTGGGTGCCAATCTTGCATGGTCTTCTCTACTTGCCAAACGCGCATACGGCGCTCTGTACCGCTACGGCATCCTGTTTATCCTTGGGAAAATATCACCAATACTCGAGACCCCTCCTCCTGCAGTGAACTGGCCATTAGCAGGTCAATTGTGCCTTGACATATTTTTATTGTCCGTGTTGCTGCCCTTGATGAACAACTTCGTCTCCGTCGCAAAGCTGCGGTACCATCATGGGTTTCCAAAATCTGAAATTATTTTCCGAAAACCTAGTTCGGCAACCGTTGCAAATATTCTTATTCAGCCTCCGGAAAAAAGGGATGATTACATGAATGATATTCTGCGCCGTGCCGTTGATCCCGAGGAATTTAAACAGCCAACTTGGGGTATGCCTTGGGATGAGTGGGTCATGGATTTTCGGGCGATGGGGGTTGCATACGAGGCGGACAAAAAGGGTCTAATCTCTATAGATGTGTGGAAGCTAGGCGTATGGATGAAGATGAAGGACGGTTGGACCGTAATTGAGCACGGGAAAGCCGGTCACCCTTTGAGTCAAGCTGGTATGATGGAAAAGCTTCAAGTACGTAAGGTACCGTCTCATGTTGCGCGCGCTCATGATGATTTTCAGCGCAAACTCACTGCCATGGGCAAACGACACGTGTTTACTCAGATAGTGGAAGTCATCCAGCTTAAGACTGTTGCGAAAGACGGAACTCCACTACCTGTCACCGAGGAAGTGGACACGATCATTGCGGATATTTTTCGCCGGAATGAGATTGATTTTGCGCAGTTGACGATCGAATTGGCCACAGAACCTCCCCGTTTTGCAGCCAACTCGTCAAAGAAGACGCAGTAGATATGCCAATATCATTTTGAGTATTTAGAACGTGAGTCTGCTATGCTCCACAAACTAGCTGGATATCTTCAAATTGAATACCTGTGTAGGTTATGGGTACATCTGGATTACCACGACAAGTAATATTATTTTTTGTTTATCGCGGGATGTCCCTATCGGTGAAGTGGCGCTCTCCTGAGCACGTTGGCATCGAGCCACTCGGGCTAGGTTATACCCTATCACGCCGCTAGGCATGAAGCAATGAGAAGAAATGTACATCGGTCCATTGTATCAACAAAACAGGGACACGTCAAAACTGAATGACCTTATCCTTCGACGTGGCAGCCGACAAATTGCATTACCTATAAGCCGCTTATCAGCAACCAGAAGAGATAGAGGTCAAATTTAACGCTATTCAATCGCCAGACTAGCATCGATACCTTTGTTTGGGACATTGCGCTTGCACGGCTTGCACCAGCTTCGCTGGCCTTTTCGTAGCCCATTTATCTCAGGCATTTGCGAGGGGCCCATCGCAATTGGTTTTATGATTATCAGCTCGATGTCCTATGCTCACAGCGAGCAAAATAGGGCGTTGAGTACTGATGTAGGTTTATATTATGTTCAGGCATCGTATCTTAACTGATTACGCTCGCAGCTCTTTGAGTGGGATAGGTACTCGTGGTTTCACCACGTCTCTGCTCTTGATGGATTTGGGCCACACGGTGCTGAGATTATATCTGGTTTTGATCAGTTCTGGTTCACTGCATATCACAACTCCAGGATTTGCGCCATAGCGATGGTAAAGCTGCATTGTCAATGCGAGCGACACCAACAACGTTTGAGCTCATGATCCTTACCTGGCATCTTGACTCTAATTACTGCAGTCTTCTACTGACACGCCAACCACGAAATCTTCTGATGTTCAAGTCCTCGCTCGTTTTTAGGTCCTTTTCCCTGACCAGTGCATAGTTTTGACCCTTGCGGAACGAGCAGTTGCGATCTGGCGCTTGAAGGTACTCCGTTGCACTGGAGTCCGCACAGGTGGGAACAGTACCGAATGGGAATGGATTTTCCACGCAGTATAATTGCAGAGATGGTACACGCGGCTCGTTGTACATTCGTTACGCAATATAATATGTACTCTATACTCATAAGCGATACGAGGAAATGAAGGAACAAAGAAATAAAAATAAAAAGTCACAGGAAGGCGCGATACAAACACGCTGCAAAAAGCAATAATGATCAGGATCAAGCAGAAAAATATAATCTCACGAAGGAAAAGGATGGGCTTATAAAAACACAGGGGGATCAAGTTCCGTATTCGGTATTCGACGGCTGGTGTTATCGACCCCAGCCACTGCTACTCGTACGTCCCCGCGATCGTGGCGGCCACCCGCGCTCTCGTTCCCAATCAAGACGATCACGGTCATAACGATCACGATCAGCAGACGGTCCACGAGGAATGTATTGCGAACCGCTGTACACGCGGCTGCTGGGAGAAGAATATGTCGGTGGATGGGATGATTGACTGACTCTCAGTGCCCGTGGTCCACTGGGTAAGGGGCGCGAAGGTCCGTTCGAGGCAGGAGTGCTGGATAAGGGTGCTCTTGTCGGCGGAGGTGGGCCGCGCCAGGAAGCTGAAGATGACGAGGTGGGTGTAGATGCAGTATGAGTAAAATGAGGAGATGAGGGATGTGAGGCCTGAAATGAGCGGGGCTGGGTTGGAGGCGTATATGATCGGGGAAAGAAATGCAACGACTTTGGAGGAGAGGCGCTTGTGATTTCTCCGTCTTCATGAGAGGGTCTGATAGAATAGGAAGCCGGAGCGGAAGGGGGTAGGGGTGACGAAAGCGTTTTGGGTGATGACTGTCTTTCTGTACCCCTGGTCTGCTGATGCAATGGAGGTGGAGGTGGGTCCGGCGCGGATGGTGATGACCTATCACAAGCACCCACAAGCCCATTGGGTATAGAAATTTCCGGTATCTCGATCTTCGCCACGAGAGAAGCGGGATCTGCAAGTTGGATGTTAGGGACGAGTGTTATCCATGCTACGAACAGATCTCAGGGATGCGACGGGAGACCTTGGCGGGGATAGAGTAGCGCCTCGTGGCTCAGATTCACAGCGCCGCTGACTCTCAGCGGGTGGATCTTCAAGCGTGCAGTCCACTACGTCCTGCATGGCAGAAGAAGCGCCAGGTTCATCCTTTACCCCCTCAACAGCCGTCCGCACATCATCATCACCATCCATCACCACATCCTGCACCTCTCGTACATCCGACATGGTCACTTCCAAATCACGCTCTTGGTCTGTGCTCTCAGAATCTCTCCCCAGCCGCACATCTGCACCATCCTCATCTACGTGTATCCCCTCGTCCCCGCTCTCATCTAGCAACCCCATACCTAGCCCACCAGGCGACTCACACTCTCGCTCCTTCGCCATTTCTTCCCGCTGCTTCTTCTTACGCAGGGCAAAGTCCTTTAGGGACATTTTCACCTTTGGAGGAGGCAGCGGTGACTGTTCGCGCGTGGGTGGCGTGGGTTCATGTGCTGTTGGAGTGGATTCGTGTGTCACTGGCGTGAATTCGTGTATAGGCAGTGCGGGCTCGCATGATGGAGGTGGTGAATCAGAATCATGGAGGGATGACGTTGACTCGCATATCGATGACACCAATCGAGTGGAATTGTGCATGGCTGATGGCATGGACGCATGTGGATGTGGCGCTTCAAGATCTGGTGGGACTATCTTGACCTCAAGAGAAATTCCGTCATGTACAGGGCTCCTATCCCTATCTGACTGTGGTACATCATCCACCGCTGAGCCAGCTGTTTTGTCATCTTCCAACACAGGTGGAGGGGTATGTGAATAAATAGGAGGCGTCGCTTCCCTCCCCGATTTAAGCGGAGCATGATGAGTGGTCTTCAAGGACGGTTGCCCATCTAACACCTCCGGTGATGCAAACCGCACACGATAAGGTGGAGAAGCGCTGGACGTCGATGGATTGGATGATTGCGGATGAACGATGACTTGTGCACTCGATGTGGATGGAGGACTCTTACTATTGGATGACTGGTGTGGCGGAGGGGACGATATTGGCATAGGACGCCTGGACGAGTTTGTCAGAGGCACTCCAAAGAGGGATGGTGACCCGGAGCGCATATCAGGCAGAACGGGTGACAGAAGAGATAGTTTTGAGAATGTTGCTGAGGGCGAGACGGATGCAAATGCGACGGAGGAAATGGTGGTGGGGTCGAGAGCTGCCGGCATTGGTGGTGGTGGCATTTGACGGATGTCTATGAAGGGAGAGGGTCAGCCAACATGCGGCACACAGGAAAAGAGATGCAAAATACATAACAGAATTGTCCAAAGGAAAAATGAAGCTTACCAGAAAACGTATCGGTCACATCAATATCCATTCCATCCACCGTGCTCTCTGGGGATGGCGGCGAAGGACTGTCTCCAGACGTTGGTGCTGGACTGTCCGCTGACAGTAATGTAGGGCTTCTCCAGTCTGTCGTAGACACCGGAGCGGGTGGACTATGTCCACTCGATACTGGTGAACTATGTGCATGCTGTCCACGCGAACCAGATGGGCTCTGTCCGTTGATAGAAACGAAATTTCGCCCATTCCGCGAAGAGGCACGCTCATCACAATCATGCGACACGGGCACAGACACAGTATGCATCCACCTTTTACGCATCCTGGGCGGAATCTTCTCTTCGTTGACGTCCATCGAATCAGAAGTAGGGCCTAAATAGATAAATAAAATGCTGGGCATGAGCAAGTCTGGGTTAGGGAGCAAAGAGGGGTATAGTGAATGGACACGCGCCGCAGAGCGGACACACCAAAAACCAAAAGACGGCACGATACACTCACCGTCGCCTTCCACGTCCACGTCTGTATCCACATCTGTCTCCTCTGGAGCACGCCCCTTGCCCTTCCTATCGCTTGCCCTCATAGAATTCGAAGTTCGTGACGGGCTCGAGGTAGAAATCGTAGGGCGGCAATTCGACATTCCTCCATTGGGTCCCAAGTTCGAAGACCCAGCTGGAGCACTGAGACTTGAGGGCCATACGTCAGGTCCTGCACTCGATAACCCACCACTCGACCCAGTGCCAAAACCTCCGCTCAACTCAGCACCAAACCCCCCAGTCGACCCAGCGCCAAAACTGACTCCTGATCCCGACGGAACCATCTCCACACCGCCAACGCCCCCACCAAACGGTACCTTCTCCCGTGTCCTAAAGCCGCGCTTCGCACCGATAAGCGGACCGAGGTCAATTTTCCGGGTGAATGCGGATGATGGTGTGTTTCCATTCAAACCGTTTGTGTTGATATTGACGCCACCGTTCCCGTTGGTGCCAGTCGGGTTTGTGTTCATCTGGATTCCGAGACCTACCACAGTTCGCCCATTCTCATGTCCCCAATTCTCCTTGTCTGAGCTCGATCCATCACCTGCATCTGCCTCTCCTGCTTGCCTCGCCCCATTCCCATTCACGCCTGTACCATTCATGGGCTGCCCTGATGCACGCATGACATTAGGTGCATCATGCTCGCCATCAACATACTGCGCCATGACGTTCAACACGCAGTCCCTTGCGCGGGCACCGCACGCACACGTTGTGAATGTGGAACTGAGGGCATGGAGAATTGAGGTCATTTGTGCGCGGAGGTGAGTTAGGTGGTACGTCCTATTTGTGCGAGTGAGTCAGTAAGGATGTAGGACGAGGAAAGAGGGCGGGGAGTGGAGTGGGAGTAGGAGGGAGGAGGGGTGAACGCACGGAACGGTAAACGGTCCAGGATCAATTAGAAGAAACAAAGTGTTGAAAGTTAAAAAGAGAGAACAGGATGAGATAAAGACGCACGAGAACATATGTGGACTCTCAATGAGCGCTGGGAGACTATGCACTGCGTTTCCGTCGTCCCATTCCCAACCGAGAACGACTTCTTCGTTAGCTTTGAGGTCGCGCAGTGCGAACACGCCAAATGTGAGAGTTTCTTCATCTGAGTCTGTCTTGTCGTTCTTTTTCTTCTTCCCACTTTCCCTCTTCTCTTTCTTCACGCTTTCTGTCCTGTCTTTCTCGGATGACTCCTTTGCCTTGGATTCATCCTTTGCCTGACGGCACAGTAAGGGCCTCAGCACTGCATTCGGACGACACCCACTCCGGGCAAAGCGTCCCTCGTCGCCAACGACCCTCGCATCGAGTGCGACGTCCAGAGGTGGACCCATCAGATGCACGAATGGCTTCGGCATGCCAAGGTGGGCGTACGCATTAAGCGGGTCGGCGAGGTAAGAGGCGCTCGGGGTGATAGCGCAGGTGAATGGAGCAATGTAGCTGGACGAAGGGACTGGCGTAGTTGTGTGTAGGCTGTAGGTGGGCGGTCGAACGAGGGGGTTGGTATGTAGCTGACTTGGAGATGGTGTGGGTGGGACTGGGTTGATCTGCGTACGATTGGGGTGTATGGGTGGTGAGAGGGCAGTGACGCCCCGCCATGCTTGGGCTTGTCTGCGGAGTCTGGCATGCGCTTCGGCTGTAACGATGTCTTTAGTAATAGGGATGTAGGACAGGGACCACGGTTCGTCGATGTCGACTGGCTCGTCTTCCCCATGCTGCGTCGGCGTCGGCGGTGGGTGCGGAGTCGACGGGGATATGATAGATGCTCTACGTTTCTTCTTTGCGTTTCCAGAGCCCTCGATGGCAGCAGCACTGGCTCGTCGTCGTTGTACGGGAGAGCCTGCTCTGTCTCGTTTTTTGCCCTTGTCTCTATCTTTTTCCTTGTCTCTTTCCCTCTCCCTGACGTGCATCTCCGTAATGCGTTGCTTCTGCAGGCGGACTGCACGGTCACGGTTAACAGGACGGGGATCGCAATCCCAACAGCGCCACTCTTCCGGAACCTCTCCCTCAACAATATCGAAGCATGCTGCATGGCACCAACGAGAGCAGACGTCGCAGGCAATGCTGAAACCATCGTCAAAGAGAAAGCCGCATATGCAGCTGATAGCATCTGCGTCTGGAAGAGGAGGGCTAGCTGATGGCGCTGGTTGTAATGGTGTTGTCGTTGGCGGTAGTCTTGGCGTTGGTATTTGTACCGGTTTTCTGATTTGAGGGATTGTGTTATTGTTCAGAGGAGAGAGGCTGAGGAGACCGAGTGCAGCCTCCGTTGCATCGCTGTTCATCGACGCTCCCGATGTTTTTGGTCTCCTGCCAATTTGCCGCCGACCAAGTTCTTGTCCGAACTCTTTCTCAATTCTATTCGATTGCACTCACCAGGATACAGTAAACACAAATCAACAACTGATTCAGCAACTCGGCACTCCCCGCACAGTCCAACGGGAAGATGATGCACATCATTCACAGAGTACCTTCTAATCGTCAATAAGGAGATGAGCATAAGTTGCAATCTTCACGAGCTATTGTATTATAGTGACGTTGTAACACTGGTGATTGGTCAACACTAACTCCATTACATATTAGCCAGAATTCAGGTACCCGACTCAAGGGTGCTGAAGAGAGATGAATCCCTACGTATACTTACCGAATGTCTTATAACAGGCAACGTTTGACCATCTAGACCATGTACAGAGTGCAAGGACGACGGAAATAAAAGAAGTCGCTGAACTTCCAGGGAAGTTGCTCAGGTTGTCTTGCTCTGTCTTGTTGAAGGGTCCGTTTTAGTTGCGTTCCGCAAGAAAGTTGAAGCGGTTTATAATCTCACCCTGTAGAGCACGACCCACGCTAGCAATCCATGAAATAGAAATATCAGTTGACACATGCCTTAGTAGAAGAATATGGGGTAAAATTCATCCTGGTAGGCGACGTCCATGTATTAGGATAGCAACAATTCCTCGTCGCAACCTCACTGGTCTGAGCCCGAGTGACTGAGTATGATCACCGTTCTCCATGAACCAGCTGGCACATATCGGTCGTCTTCTTGTGGTCCTGTATGAAATTTAATAAGTCGAAAGAATGACTTAACTGACACCTAGCGTGCGAATTTTGAGACCGGCCCTGGGCTGCCACGTCCGTAATGTCGATCACATGACTCAACTTCCTGAGTGCCGCAGGTGGATAACAACAACTCCTGCGGTATTTTAGCTGTATAATAGACACCTCCTTGCCCAACATGTAGATATGATAATATTGTTGGAATCCGAACGATCCAAGAGAGAACACGCCAAAGGATGCGAGATAGGAACGAGCAGGAAGTAAAAAGGTACATGGTCCAAGTGCAACATAGCAGAGGCTGACAGCGGACTGCCAATTGCGCCCTGCTTATACCCAAACATTTATCCCAAAATTTTATCTAAAAGTTTTTACTTACTTTATAAGCGCCATTCCTAGCGCCCAAACATCTCAGTTCTTTACGAGAAACTGAGATGTAAGTACTTACCATTTGTCTAACAAAATGGACGTATACTTACTATACCCATAGCATAACATTTCCTATAGGTATAGACTGCATCAATATAGAGTTCTTTATGAGAAACTGAGATCATACCATTTCCTATAGATTGTTTTCTATCCCGCTCTACCTCTAATCTCTAGAGGTTATGAGCCTTGTCATGGCCACCGATAATACGCTCCCCAGTACCACATCTAGTCTGTTCAATGTTCCAAAGTTAGCCAAAGATGGCACAAATTGGATCACCTACAAGGAAAGAACAATGACGGCGATAGGTGCTAGAGGTTTGATGCAATATGCGGACAGTTGTGCAGTCAAGCCGTTACCCTTCCTCCTTGATGAGATGACAGGCCAGCCATTGAAGGTGGATGGTTTGACACCCACCCAAAACAAGATTGACGAGCTGGATAAGAAAATTGATGAGCATCTGCAAAAGAACTCACTAGTAAAACAGCAGATATTCTGCACGATATCAGATTGCCTCCTGTTGAGGGTCCAAAAGTTCGAGGCCACGTGCAAAGTCTGGGCAGAGATCTGCCAGATCCATGAAGGCAAAACAGGACTCGTACAGATTGACCTGCACAGACGCCTGCAGGAAACGAGGTGTGAAGAATCAGGTGACGTCAAAGCCCATTTCGCAGAACTCCTATGTTTGCGGGAGTTGCTAGCAGGCATGGGTGCAGCCATCCTCAATACTGACTTCCATGCCATCATACTTGGCTCCCTTCCAAAATTGTATTGCCCCCTCCTCTCATCAATCAATGCCACAGCAAAGATCATTAAGACCCCACTGACATCCTATGAACTGATCAGCATTGTCACCAAAGAGTACGAACACCGACAACTCACCGAGTGTCGACCCAGTAAGAAGGGAGCAAGTACTGCGCTTAATGCAAGGGAGGGTAAAGGAAGGTCAGGGTCATCAGGAAGCACTCCAAAGCACAATCCGGATCTCACCTGTGAAAATTGCAACCACAAAGGACATTCCAAAGCTGATTGTTGGAGATGAGGTGGTGGCAAGGAGGGACAGGGTCCGAACCAGCAGAAGAGGAAGGCTGAAAAGTTGCAGAAACAAACTGCAAACACCACTGCAGAGTCAAAGTCCCAAGACCAGTACACTTTTGTAACATCAGATTTGGCGAATATAGCTAAAGACTTGAACATACCTGCAGAGAAGAGAGGTGCTATCATTGATTCAGGCGCTACCTTCCACTTCTGCCCGGACCATGCCAAATTCTCCAATTTTGTCACCATAGCTCCCCAGACCATCCATACAGCTGACGGGTCCACCCTTAGCACAATAGGTCGAGGAGATGTGAAGCTGCCCCTAGGTCAGAAACGAACTACCATTGTTTTGAAGAATACCCTATATGCACCTAAGATGGCCTTCACACTCATATCTACCAACTGCATCACACCAACCGGGATGGCCATCCTCTTCGAAGGCTGTATGTGCCAGATCCTGTCGAAGGAACCGGAGCGCAGAGTAATTGCGGAAATACTGCAGGTCGAGGGCCTGTATAGTGTTGTTTTGGGATGTCAGAGATTGCACCATGTGAACATTGCAAAAACAAAACTCACCGTTGCCCACTTACACCTGGGTCCTAGGGCATGTGTCCCAAACAGCCATGGCCAATGCCATTACAAAAGGCCTGGTGACAGGCGTTGAGCTGGACCTGAGCACAAAGCCCGAGTTCTGTGAAGCATGCATCAAGGCAAAATCAGCCTGCAAGCCTTTTCCTGACGAGTCCAAAATGTGCTCACTTACCTATGGGGAGCTGGTCCATACTGACCTGTGGGGACCAGCCCAAACAACGAGCCTAGGCGGGTGCCTATACTATATCAGCTTTACCAACAATTTTAGCTGTCAGACAAAGCTTCATTTCTTGAAGCAGAAAAGCAAAGCACTCACCGCATTCAAGGTGTACGTCGCATGGCTCAGGTGCCAGAACACAGCAGTTTGGTTGCGGAAAGTCCGTTCCGATTGAGAGGGAGAGTACATGAGTGCCGAGTTTGACAAGTACCTAAAGCAGGAGGGCATTGAGTGTCAGTTGACTGTCCACAACTCACCTCAACAGAATGGAGTCACGGAATGGCTCAACAGGACCCTGGTGGAACACATGTGGGCCATGCTGCTCGCGAAGGACTTGCCAAAATTCCTATGGGCTGAGGCGATCAATTACACAACCTGGCTCAAAAATTGCTTATCATCAGTGCACAACGCTGGGCACTACACCATTTGCCCTTGTCTGCAAAGAGACATCCACCCTTGCCTAGGCCCACGAGTTTGGCAGCACTGTGTATGTGCACCAGCATGACACTGGGAAGCTGGAGGCAAAGGCGGAGGAGGCAACCTTTGTCGGTGTGGACGCCCAGAGTAAGGGATACCACAGTCTACTGGCCAGAGAAGCACCGGGTCACAGTGGAGAGGAACCTCACCTTCACCCCTTCAGAGGTGAAGCTGGTGGAGGATGTTATGGACGAGGGGGAGTCTGCTGCTGACGAACACAACAACAATGGTAATAATAATATCAATGGACAGCCCAGCAGCACTAATAACATGCCCAACTCACCTAACGTCCAAAAACCCTCCTACCAACCGCCAGCAACAGCAACACCGGCAAAGCCATCTAGCCTGTGTCCCCCCACACTGCCCGCACCACGTGCAACTTGAGTCCATCCTGCCCCAGGGTACTATGTAGCCCTCAATGAGGGCCAAACTGCGTCCATCGCCCTCGAATCACTAATGGAAGTGTCAGAACTTGATCTCCTAGATGAGGAAGCTCACCTAGAATTGGCCTTAGCAACCGCAGAGCCAGAGCCCACTTTACAGCAGGCACTGAATGGGCCAGATGCTGTGGAATGACAAGAAGCTCTTGATTATGAGATCAGCCAACTAGAGAAGCTTGGGACATGGGAGGTAACTGACTTACCTAGAGGCGCCAACCTGATTCCCTGTCATTTTGTTTTGGCCACCAAACGTGGTCCAGACAGCGAGAAACTCAAATTATGCGCCTGCCTTGTTGCGAATGGACAAAGGCAGCAGTTCAGTGTTGACTACTTCGACACATTTGTGCCTACCACGAACATGATTACTATTTGCACAGTCCTGACAATGGCCGCTCAGAAAGATTGGGAGATCCACCAAGTCAACATTAAGAGTGCGTACCTTTATGCGAGTCTTCAGGAGGAGGTATACATGAGGGTGCCACCTGGTTATCTGAAAGACAGTCAGAAGGGAAAGGTGTTGAAGCTTAAGAGAAGCTTACCTGGACTTAAGCAAGCTGGATTCATGTGGGCAGAGGAACTGGCCGGTGCATTTTGTGACCTAGGTTTCAGCTGTTTGAAGGTGGATCAGGCTGTATACTACAACGTACTGGAAAAGAGCATGTCGTCATTACCGTCTTTGTCGACGATATGGCTGTCACCACGAATCACATCTCCCACATCCATCAGTTCAAATCCCATCTCCAGAAATTCTTCGAAATAATGGACCTAGGAGAACTTAGCTGGCTGTTAGGTTTAAAGGTAACCTGAAATAGAGTCGAACACACCATCACACTCTCACAGAAGGCCTATGTCGACACCATAGTTGATCGATTCCACCTCGCCGATGCAAAGAATGTGCAAATGCCCATGGAAACCAGCACCACCTTGTCTGCAGAGCAATCTCCAACAACCCATGCAGAACTTCAGGTAATGCAAGAGGTCCCTTACCAGCACACTATCAATTCTCTGATGTACGCAGTGACGAGTATGCACCTGGACATTGCATTTACCATGGCAATGTTGTTGCAATTCATGCAAAGCCCTGGAAGGCCCCATTGGGAGGCAGCCAAAAGAGCACTGCGCTATCTGAAGGCGACGGATGAGTATGAGCTTACCCTAGGTACTACAGACAAGGGTCTCCAAGTGTACGTGGACACAGACTGGGCTTCCCAACCCCACAGACACTCCATGAGTGGGTATATCATCCTCTTGAATGGAGGACCAGTTGCCTGGAGTGTGAGGAAGCAACCATTAATAGCACTGTCCACAGCTGAAGCCCAATACATTGCACTCACCAGCGTTGTACGTGAACTCCTCTACCTGAAGCTCCTCATAGCCAAACTATACGAGGCACCCATCCTTCCTATTCCCATCTTGCATCAGGAAAACGTTGAGTTCCTTTTCAACTCTTAATTTCCTTTGGCAACTTCATAAGGTACATAAGGATGTTTAAGGATGCCAAAGCCATCAGTCTGTTACTTAGAGAACTTTGAGTGAATATTTCCAAGGAAGATAATATTTTTAAGAAAGGCTGTATCTATAAGTAATGCTAAGTAAATTGTTACATGCCAGGAAGGACATGACAATGTTGGCCTCGTTCATTGTAAGTAGGTGTGAGAGCATGGGGGATTATGACCATAGGGAAAGACATATCGCACATACAAAACAATAAGTCGAGAAGGATATGAAGATGGTCAATGTCGCAGGCAACTTACAAATGATGCACAGGGCCTATTACCCGCCAAATAATGTCCCTCTCCCCATGTTCATGCACCTGCCGAGCATGGAAGACAATGTTCTTGCAGGAGCTGGTGTCCGTAGTACTTTTCTCACCCTCAGATGCACCAGCATCAATCTTTGCGTGTTTGGCACCAAGGGAGTTGATTGGAGGAATGTCTTCGTCGAAGTCACAAGACTCGCGCTTGAGTTTGTTGGAAAAGAGCCGGTGGGGTGGACATGCCTCAGCCACTTCAAAGTCTGGATGATTGATCGGTAGTTTAGACGCCTTGAGAACATCGACGGGAAGTTGATATTGGGGGTTATGGAAGGTCACTTTTTGGCCTCGGCTAACGAAGCAGTCAGTAGACAGAAAATAACGAGAACTAGGAAGATGCACCAGACATAGGTTATTGTTGGCTTTTCCTCACACTCTGGTGCCAGAGTTGGTGTGCTTTCACACCTGGGAGCTTCTCCAACAGGCCATCCATCATCACTGCTCTCACAGCTGCTTGCATTGGCTTCATCATTGCCGGAAAGGAAAGGGTTGTTGGGGGAGTCTTGAGTAGGCCATATTTTCTTGGCTCTAGAATTGGAGGGAGATGGTAGTGCATGAGAGAAGAGCTTGCAGGGAGGTGTCATAGGTAGCTTTGGTAGAGAATGTGCAGAAAAGGTAAAATGAAGTCGATTATGCAATCTCAAATCTGTGGTGATCAGTGTACTTGTTGACAAAATAAGAGTGAAAGACATAAGAATCATGTGAAGTAATTGTGCAAGGTAAAATGTTTGAGCCATATACTGGAATAAGATGCACTGCACAGAAAATGCAGTCAATATGAATGATGGAAATGTCTGGTGTGCCGTCCTCAAGTGTCGCAGGAGCAACAACATACATTCCAGTATCCAGATCATGTGTGTTGAGGACATGTGAGAACCACCAAACGACAGCACATCGAAAAAAGATGTGCAATTGCTGAAAGAAAAAAAAACAGAGCACTCGTGCAACTGCGAGACCATTCATAATATCAGTATCCGTATTCATGTTGACAAAGACACAATCATGCCAAGGTGCACCTCCATGCCAAGAGGACACCACACAAATATGCTCACGTCACATACCTCCAGTGCCGCTAAGATCACTAGGTGCGTAGAATGAGGCAGCTGCGGAATTGAAAATCAAGACTTTCCCCAATAATAATGGTGCTGATGCAGGGTCAAATACATGAGGGTTGGGGTCGGCAGTGTGAGCTTGGTCATGAATAAATTCCTGGATCAGTTGCTGAAAATTGGGGAGCTCCAGTTCGTCGCCAAGTGCATGGACATCACATCTACAGCCTGAGACAGGTAGTATCAATAAGGCTTACAAAGAGCGCACACAAACTTACAAGGTGTTGCTGCAAGGTCAACATGTGCCTCTACTGCAGGTCCATCAACCATTTCACTGACTTCACCCTCAATAGACCAACACTCAGGTGCATTGACATTCAGAAACCCAGGCCAATCTGCGAGAGTGGCTCCACTATTGGCAAAGTTGTCATCTTCTTCATCAGACTCGTAGTGACCTGTGCATTGTGAGATTATTACTGTAATAAATGAAATTAGAATTAAATACACTTTTGAAGCTTATGCAAAGCTTCAGACAGACATGAGCCCTTCAACATTCCATGTGCCTGAAAATCTGCATGAGCAGCTGCCAGTTTATCCAGTTGTTGATTGGTGAGTAACATCTGTCCAAGCACTTTGAACTGGCTTGAGTGGCGCCAAGGCTCCTTGACAGCCTTGATATGCTTTGACTCTGTAATGGAAGAACAAAGCCCATTGGGGGCCCCAAATTGCCGGATAAGAAGCAAATAGTGGTTTAATGAGTGCTGGCGCATGTCACAAGTACCTTTAACAAACTATTATTCTTTCTTGAATCTTCCTAAGCATCAATACACAGCGGCTAAGTCAAACCCTAACCCTACAGTAAAAGTGTCTACCAGTTCCAAAATCCCTTTAGTGCCTACGACACATGTCTTCGATGTGACTGATGAAGAAGACAAGTTCTTTGATTGTGAATAGATTAGATAAGATTAGATAAGATAAGATATGGTCACGTGATACTTCTTTAATATTCTATGATGTTCTATGGTACAATTCCCTTTTCCTTTTTATGATTGGCTAGTAGTTGGATCTCAGTTTCAATCTCAGTTTCAATAGTTGTATAAAGGTAGCACATCTTGGTCGGTAGTTCCTTAGTTCAAACCTCTTGTATCTACATCATTGTAGCAATCCAAAACATCCTTGCACATTCCTCTTGTTGTGATAACCTTAGTCCAAGTCCTAGTCTCTGCCTAGCATTAATTCGTTATTGGGTTGTGACAGTGCGGCAGGGAGAAAGACAGGGTGACACCAGTTGTCTTGAAGATTTTCTGGTATGTGTGAAATCTATCAAGTGCGTCTTGAAGTTGTAAGAGGTTGTCCTCAGTAAGCGTGTCACATCGAACAATGTAGCAAAAGTCCAGGAAAGCACTGAAGGTGCGTACTACATCATCAGGGACATGACCCCTGATAGCAGGAAGGTAGACCTGATTACTAGCAGATCAGCTTAAGTCCTTGAGAAACATCATAACACACCTTCATCAATGCCTTTGAATCATCAACAGTCCATTGTTTAAATCCGCGTCCTTCCAGAAATCGTTGTAAACCTGTGAATGAATAAACAGCTGCAATCCTGACTATATGTTAGTGATAATCATGCAAAGCTGTGTGTCTCTTACTTATTGTCAATGCCATCCATGATCTGTGCAGCATGGGAAGTGCCATGTGTGATCTTGAGGTAAGACTCAACCCAATTCACCAGATGATCTTTAAAAGTGCCTTTGATAATTTGGTGGAGAATGTCCAGTGAAATCAATTCATGAATATCAGCTTGAGGGTAGTTGTTTGTAAAGGGCTAAAAAATCAAAAGTAAGAGTGTATTAACACGGGAACCGTTGAGACCACACTCACCACAACATCACTGACAATACCATATTCCTCCCAGTAGCTTTCTGTTACAAGAACATCTAGACGCTTGGGCCCCTACCATTTTTCTCCTAATCCTCCTCGTATCAGCCCTCGCGTCATACCCTTACCCCGACCTTACCCTTGTCATCATTGTCATCCTCGCATTCCCTTTCGCTCTCTACCTGTCGCTGCAGCAAAGCCAGTACATTTGGCCGGACCCTTTCGCTGACGAAGCATACCCATGCTCCGTTCCACCACCAGACTGATCCTGTGGACAGTCCCCTTTATCCTTACCAGTCTGGACGGTAACCTATGATATGATGCACAATGCATCCCCTTTGCCCTGTTCCCTTTCTTGATCTCTGACTCAGGTGCACAGTCGCACATGCGACTTATACTTAGATCCGCAGCTGCACGATCGTGCCCCTGCGCATTTCACTTCTCATTTCGATCTTTGACTCACTTTCTTATCTAGCACGTTCTACCTCGACCGAACGTGCCTTCCTGTTATGGTTATACCCTTTACCGATTGCCTCTCCCGGTAGTACGAGTTATCACCCACTAATACGTCTCCTGTCCTCTATATAAACTCGCTACCATGTACCATATTCCCTAACTTGAATCTACTTGGTTCTTGACCTCCTTCTCTCACCAGAGTGATCCTTCTGCCTCGCCAGCAGTCTATATTCTATCTTCTTATCTGCTCCTCGCGGATAAGCCTATAGTCTCGACCTTTACTCATTGACTTCGTCGACGAGCAAAGCCCCTGTTAACTAGTTGGACTTCCGTCCTTCTAAATTAACGACGATCCTTACGATTAACCTTCGGGTGTCGTAAGTCTAGGCCGATATAGCTTATCGTCTCGCACCCGCGTGACATAAGCTACCCGATTTGGACATAGGCGTCAAATCGTACTTGCCAAAGACCCGCCAAGTACGACCCCTAACCTTGGGCTAGCCCAAGGACGTCCTCGACCATTGACGACACAAGCTCTGTTTGAGCGTCGCCAACAGATACCATCCAAGTCGTAACACTTTCCATACTCGAGCTCTTTGACAAGAAGCTCCCTGTGTTTCTCACACCAGTGCAAGCACGGTCCATCACTGTCTAAGTCTCTCCAGTCAGCAAGACACCTAAAAATAGTCAGCATCTATATAGTCAAGTCAGTCAACATCAAAGTACGCACTTTGGACACCATCCCTGGACTACCCCAGACAGCAGTACCTGCTCTGGATAGTCGGCAATGTAGGGACCCAGTCCATATATGACCCTGCAAAAATGTCCTATCAGGGAAGCAAGCAACATCAGGGGTGTCCATGTAAGATTTGATGGCCAAATTTTGGCGAGGGAGCAATGAAACATTTGTCATCGAAAGTCATGGTAAGCTGTATCACCAGCATGTTCCTTTGTAGCTATATAAAAAGTAAGTAAGAACTGAGGCACAACATTGGGAAATGGCTTACTTTTGGGGATGGCAAGGAAACCCACCAAAACTACACCATTATGATGTGCACGTCATTCACTATTGAAAATGTTGCCTATGGACATATAGAGCGGGTGATATTTGGTATGTCCTGTGGCTACCGAAACAAGTCATCTTGTCGCTACTGATTATTAGAGGCATGAAAGTTGATCTGTGATTCACTTCATTTTGAGCAATGATATCCTACATAAATACTGTAGTACTTTGTTAGTTCTACATCAGGACTAGCTTGACATGTTAATACGTACTGCTTGGCTCTATGCCCAGTCTCCAGGAAAAAAGTTCTTGAAGTATCAAGTATCTTCTGTGCTGTAATCCTGATAAGGTACATATTCCATTTATCCATCAAAATCAGGGTTCCCAAGCATGTTATGCAAAAGGAGGCAAGGATCCTGAAACCAAACATCATAAGTCACATCCATCCATGGTGACATGTCGTGCAGCGATTTGGCACCATTGTAGGACATAGAGAATGTCTCTCATGGAACATCACCAAGTGGTGTTGCATCAATGGTGTCGTATAAGTCACGATGACCTGTGAATGGTGGAGCATCATTATTCTTGATCAATGATGCTGTCCATAAGTCGAGAAGAGTGTCTATTTGTTTTGCAGACATCTGATTCCACAAGAATAGAAATTCAGCAGTTTTGAATGCGATACAGCTTTCATATGGGGTCCAATCATCCGGCAAAGTGTCAGTTCAGGGTGGTGGAAGTGCATTCTGATCAATAGAATTACCCTCAGCATCACATTTTAGTCCTGTATGAAGGAATTAATTCAAATATCTCTGCCAGTGATAACAGCGAGCTTACTGGTGTAATGATAGTTGCGGTGCTGGGCTCAAAACCTGTGTTTTTGATACTCATGTTAAACAGTATTCGTCCGATGCATCCCTGACATTCCAATCCCGATCCTGACACCCGACCCCAACCCGAAAGTTTCAGACCCAACATTTTCACATTGGACTCGTCCTCCCTATGTTCCTGTCCAGTCGTATCTACCCCCACTGGTGCGTATTTACTCGTTTTCGCATTATTGAACATTACAGACAGTGTTATTACATGTTATCTACAAAAAGGTGCAGTACACATGCTCTTTTACTGTCACGAGTACCTTTAACAAACCATTATTCTTTCTTGAATCTTCCTAAGCGTCAATACACAGTGTTACAAGAACATCTAGACGCTTGGGCCCCTACCATTTTTCTCCTGATCCTCCTCGTATCAGCCCTCGCATCATACCCTTACCCCGACCTCACCCTTGTCATCCTCGTCATCCTCGCATTCCCTTTCGCCCTCTACCTGTCGCTTCAGCAAAGCCAGTACATTTGGCCGGATCCTTTCGCTGACGAAGCATACCCATGCTCCGTTTCACCACCTGACTGATCCTGCGGACAGTCCCCTTGCCCTTACCGTCCGGACGGAAACCTATGATATGATGCACGACGCATCCCCTTTGCCCTTTTCCCTTTTATGATCTCTGACTCGATGCGCAGTCGCACATGCGACTTATACTTAGATCCGCAGTTGCACGATCGTGCCCCTGCGCGTTTCACTTCTTATTTCGATCTTTGACTCACTTTCTTATCTAGCACGTTCTACCCAGACCGAACGTGCCTTCCTATTATGGTCTTACCCTTTACCGATTGCCTCTCCCGGTAGTACGAGTTATCACCCACTAATACGCTTCCTGTCCTCTATATAAACTCGCTACCATGTACCATATTCCCTAACTTGAATCTACTTGGTTCTTGACCTCCTACTCTCACCAGAGTGATCCTTCTGCCTCGCCAGCAGTCTATATTCTATCTTCTTATCTGCTCTTCGCAGATAAGCCTATAGTCTCGACCTTTACTCATCGACTTCGTCGACGAGCAAAGCCCCTGTTAACTAGTCGGACTTCTGTCCTTCTAATTAACGACGATCCTTACGATTAACCTTCGGGTGTCGTAAGCCTAGGCCGATATAGCTTATCATCTCGCATCCGCGTGACATAAGCTACCCGATTTGGACATAGGCATCAAATCGTATTTGCCGAAGACACACCAAATACGACCCCTAACCTTGGGCTAGCCCAAGGACATCCACAGACCGTTGACGACACAAGCTCTGTTTGAGCGTCGCCAACAGATACCATCCAAGTCGTAACACACAGCGCCTAAATCAAACCCTAACCCTACCTTGAAAGCATCTATCATTCCCGAAATACCTCTAGCGCCCACAACACGTGTCTTTGATGTGACTGATGAAGAAGACGAGTTCTTTGATTGTGAATAGATTAGATTAGATACGATAAGATAAGATATGGTCACGTGATGCTTCTTTAATATTCTACGATGTTCTATGGTACGATTCCCTTTCTCTTTTTATGATTGGCTAGTAGTTGTAACTCAGATTCAATCTCCGTTTCAATAGTTGTATATAGGTAGCATGTCTTGGTCGATAGTTCCTTAGTTCAAACCTCTTGTATCTACATTGTAGCAATCCAAGACGTACTTGCTCAACTATCCTCTTGTCCGATAACCTTTGTTTGAGTCCTAGTCTCTGCCCAGCGTTAATTCGTTATTGGGTTGTGACATTTACATACATTCAGACCCGATTTTGTGCTACTGTTTTCGCCTAATGCACTCCGAAATCCTACATAGACACTATTTAATATCTAGTACTTCCTACCTATTGCATTACTTACTTTTTCCTACTCAGTAGTAGGATGGAAGTCATTAGATATTAGTAGTACTTGATTGTATTGCGAAATATCTATCCACTCTTTTTCTCCAAAACATTCAACACTCATTTGACCGACAATCCGACATACTTCCAACACATTCCTTCACCGACCAACACATTCCTGACAGTCCGACGCATAGTCCAACACCCAACCTGACTCCAATATTTTTGGACCTGACAGTTTCCCTTCGGACAAGTAGTTCTTAGCTTCGGATTATCTTCCTATTATTGATAACTAACTATCTAAACTAATACCAAACAGCTACCCCTATAGGATCGAACGCACTTGCTCTGCAAGTATAGCAGACTAGGTCGTGCTAAGATCTACCTAAATATTTGTTGTCTAGGTAGTACAATTTCTGCTGAGCGCAGCAGGAATCAGCTTTCTACACCGGTGAGACTGGGATGGAATACTCGAAAAAGTGGTCCCAGTTCTACCCAACTTCCATCCTTAGGCACAAAGCCTTCTTGATGCTCAAATTCAGCATCAAGATTGGGCCCACCCAAGTCCAGATGGTCATAGTCAGACCTTGCTTCAGGACTAGGTGAACGAACTCTAGGTGCTGCTTGGTGAAATATTTGGCAGTTGCAAGATGCTCTTGAATGCTGTGTGCGGGTGTGCTTCGTCAAGCCAGACTTGTTCTTGAACATGTGACTGCAGCCAGCGAATGGACATGGGAGCAGAACTGACTTATAGTAGGACTGAGGAACTGGTGAACTGTGTGCGGGATGGTGCCATGCTGACTGGTGTAAAGAGTAGATCTGGTCTGGGCTCCACTGAATGTGAGTCCCTAGTCCTGAGGGATGCGAGTATGCTTCGTCCCAAGAGACAACCTAAAAACTACCTTGATAATGCAAGGGAAGTCTTACACAGTTAGAGAGTAGACAATATATTGGAAGAAAACCTCTTCAATGCTCGTCCAGTAGTTCCGAGACTACTTCCGAAGTACTGAGAAACTTGTCTGATGCGACCTGAAGGTCGTCCGAGGCTGCGAAAGTGTTGTCCGAAGTAGCGCAATGCCTTCTGAGGCTTGTGAAAGCTGTCCGAAGGTCTATATATGTCGGTGTGTCGATGTGTCGGTATGTCGGTGTGTCGAATAACAGTATAAGACTTTTGTGCAACGTCCGAAGTCCGGAACAATGCTAATCTATTGGGGCTTGAGGATAAACAAAGTGCGAACTGGGCAGCAGTTTAGCCAGACAATTGTTCCGAATGAACTAGGATCAATTGCGCAGTTTACAATTATACCGAGGTGACTCTACTAATTACTACTCGAAGTATGGGAAGTGAAGTGCCCTATCAGTAGCCAGCGAGCGAGATTATATCCTACTTCTGTGAGAGGCCAGAATCCATAGGCGAAACTAGTAGCGAGATAAGCAAGTCCGAACCTATGTAATAAGCCACAAGGCATGCAAGAATACAAGTATACATGTAATAAGCCGCAATGCGTGCTGCTTATACGTATTCCGAGGCTCCCGACAGGATGCCGATGGGATTGTTATCCATGTAGTACTAAGACATAGTCAACATATAGTCAGAATAAAGGAAAATGCACCAGCGAAGTCAAAAGGACGAGGATAGGACATGGTATGGTAACTTGCGAGGTTTGGACGGGTCTCGGAACACGAAAAACTGCCTGCGGAAGGTTCAGACAAGTGCGCGCGGCCTTCGGAAGGTCAAGGGAGGTCGGGGAATGGTATGAACGTAGGTATTGGATTGCCTGGTTTCGAGCCCAGCGCCGCAGCCATCGTTACACCGGTTTGAATTAGCTGAAATATTGAGTTCAAAGCAATGCAAATATCACCTTCGTAATGACATGAATGCGGAATAGACTGTGTGAATCAGTTTTAGGGTCAAACTGAGGTAATAAAGCTCAAAAATTAACAAGACGCACCAGCCAACTTTCCTTTACTACCAACCAAAACACTCTCTACTTGTCACTCATTCAAATTCTTTTAACTATGTCGCGCCCTGCAACCCGTGCCAGCAATGCAAACAAACACCCCGGAGATATTGTCCGCACTGCAAACCGGCAGCAGCGCTCAAAGGAGGAGATCGCTGCTGAAAAAAAAAACAGAAACAAGATAAACAAGCGGCCAAGAGCGCTGCAGCAGAACAAGCATGCACCAAGACTGCCATGCAGGAAGATGCAATGGCCATTGAGCAACAAGCTCAGCTTACAGGCCCACCAAAACTCATTAGACCATGACCAAGGCCTCACATTCCTGGAAAAAAAAGGCACAGAACCCCAGACTGATCCAGGAGATGCACAACCAAGTAAGTAGTATGGTATGTTATGTAGTGTGAGAGATGTACTTACTTGACGTGGACGTTTGTACAGCTGCACCAACAAAGTTAGCAGCTACTCAGAATACAGAGCAGAAGAGGCATGCCCCATTATGACTCATGTTTAAAGAGAGCGTCATGGCGAACTGGAAAGTCTTGAATTCTGGCATTTCTGTATCTGACAGTGGGAGCAAAACACGTGTTGGAAGCACTGTTAGCAAATACATCACCAAATCGCTGTAAGTCGTTATTGTTAAACCATGATGTTGCTTCTATCAGAACTTACCTTGTATTACTTTGACTTAATATGCTCACTTGATACAATCAGTCAAAGTTCCAAGCAACTGGGTGTCGAAGGTGTTGTTAAGAATTGGGTTGATAAAGTCACCAAATCTGTAAAGAGGTTCTAGGTCAAACTGAGCAAACCATCAGTGCCTACTGATGTCCACACCACTGGTATGTGACTCACTTGTTGTCAAGACATGTTCTAATTTTGATTTGTTAGTCCCAGATGACATCAACATTGAGTTGGACAACAACATACCTGAGAAGTATGAACCTCGTAGAGGAGGGGATGGAAAAGTAAGTGTGCAACTGACCTTTGGGATGCACACTGATGCTAGTCTGAGTCAGGCTGTCGTACATATACATCAGAAACCCAAGAGCACACAAAAGGATAAAAAAATGTGTGTTTTCAACTATTGAGGACTCAGAATTTGAGGAAGCAGCTGACCCTAAGGATGAAGAGGCACTCGAAATGCTTGATGACCCCAACACTGCTGTGAATGGTGATGATGGCGAGGACCAAATCCAAGATAGTGATGTGGACATGAAGGTTGCTGTTTGCTCAACGACATCTGTAAGTGTTATGTTCTAACGGGTGAGATACTAAGTGACACCCCATCACGTGATATACAGATGTCTGTAGACGTCTCCAACAAACAAACAGCTATGAAGCGCATCAAGACGGAGGGGGCTACTAGCAAGGCAGCATCCATCAACTTGAAAAAGGTAAAGCCCAGGAACACTCATATACCTGATGACATCGCCAAGAGCTGGAGAGCAACATTCCTTCCTGTGCTCATGTACTGGGTCGGAAATTCTAGCTACAGCTGGTCCATCCCAGAGGAAGACCTCTCCAATGTGCTTTACGAAATATCTAACTGTATTGGTGGTAAGAACCAGGGGGTACATGACTTTGAAGTTGGTAGTTACGGTTATGAACTGGTGGGCTTCCTTTGACTTTGAGATACAGTACTTAACTCGCTGGTCCTACCAGGCTGTACAGAAGATTCACGAGTGGAAGGCCTCATTTGGCTCGACAGCAATCACCATTTTGATGACCTTCTTTACTGCCACGAATCCAGAGTATGAAACACAAGCTGCACGCAAGTCCTTTGCCAATGATCAACTCGAGGATTCATGCTTCATTTACAAGAATCCCGATAGTGAAGACAATCCTGGAGCATTTTTATTGGAGTTTTTCTTGTGCACCTTTGCTATGCATTGAAATGCAATTGTAGGGCATGAGAAGGTTGACACCCTGGACAGTGGAATGATTGGTTTCGAGACTGCACTTGCATTGATGGCTGCAGCTGTGAGTCAGGTTTTTGGTTCTGATCCATTTTTGACTTCATTCTCAGGTTGAGCGTGCACTTTCCTTGGTGTATAACAATTATTTGGTTCCATGTGACCCCTCTGACTCCAACAAGAAAAACCACAAAATCGAACTCACATTCAATGAGTCGACAAACAGGATGAGTCATACTGGAACTGCTTTCTCTGCTGCTAACTGGGAGACAGAAATGAAGGCCTACATGGATATGATAATGGAGCTGCCAGAGAGCCAAGTCAAGGAGATCATTAGTTGAGCAACACCTTTTATGAGGCGCTGAAGGTGAGGAATAGTGACTATTCCTAAAGGAAGCTAAAGCCTGAGTGGGCTCTACAGCAGTGTCTGGATGCGAGAATGTGTCTCGACCCAAAGGACAGCTACTGAGAGAAGTTCCTCTGAAATAAATGGAGGGAAACTTTCATCGACTAGGCGGGTGCATAGGTGGATGCATGCGTTAGACGCGCACGAAGGTGAGGCACACGTAAGAGGAACATGTTGGTGTGACACGTTAGCGAAACATGTTGGTGAAACACGTTGGCAGGGCGCGTTGGTGTGACGTGTTGGTGGGGTGCGTTAGTGAAGCGCGGATATGCAAAGTGTGCGTATGTGAGGCACGCGCATTACAACAAGGGCTGTAATATGTGGATACGGAGTGTGAGTTTCAGGGACTTAGACCCAAGCTGAGATGTGATGAGGGAATATTTTCTTTAAGGCTAGATACTGCCTATGGTCAGAATATGTAGAGGTAAAGGGTGTGTAAAAAGGGAGTCCTGATCCTTCCACTGCTCCTTTTAAGATAAAATTGACTACATGCGAATATAATAAGCAGCGCATGCGAGTGCGGAGCTGAGCCGAGTAACGTAAATCTAAATTTATTGTCAGGGTCTAATGTGACCATTGTAGAAAGCTGATTCCTGCTGGGCTCAGCAGAAATCGTACTACCTAGACAACAAATATTTAGGTAGATCTTAGCACAACCTAGTCTGCTATACTTGCAGAGCAAGTGTGTTCGATCCTAAAGGGATTGCTAATTGGTATTAGTAGTAAAAATGCGTCAGTAATGCAAATAACAAAATGTCCGATGGTGCGAAATGATGTCCGAAGGTACTTATCCAATGTCCGAAGCCAAAGTGCGATGTCCTGAGATTTCGGACTTTCGGACTTCACAATAATGGGTCGGAAAATTTATAACGAGTGTCAGATTGCTGAGCGGTATGTGCAAGTATAACGAGTGACTGAAGTATGATGGTGAACTGAATGTTACTGACTTGGATGGTATCTGTTGGCGACGCTCAAACAGAGCGTGTGTCGTCAACGGTCGAGGACGTCCTTGGGCTAGCCCAAGGTTAGGGGTCTTACTTGGTGAGGCTTCGGCAAGTAAGATTTGACGCCTATGTCCAAATCGGGTAGCTTACGTCAAGCGGCTGCTAGACGATGAGCTGTATCTGCCAAGGCTTACGACACCCGAAGGTTAATCGTAAGATTGACGTTAATTAGAAGGACAGGAAGTCCTGACTAGTTAACAGGGGCTTTGCTCGCCGATGAAGTCGATGAGTAAAGATCGAGACTATAGGCTTATCCGCGAAGAGCAGATAAGAAGATAGAATATAGACTGCTGGCTAGGCAGAAGGGATCACTCTGGTGAGAGTAGGAGGTCAAGAACCAAGTAGATTCAAGTTAGGGAATATGGTACATGGTAGCGAGTTTATATAGAGGACAGGAGGCATATTAGTGGGTGATAACTCGTACTACCAAGTGAAGTAAACGATAAAGGGCATAACCATAAAAGGAAAGCACGTTCGAGGTGAGACACGGGTGAACCAGAACGTGCTTGTTAAGAAAGTGAGTTAAAGGTCAAAACAGGAAGTGAAACGCGCAGGGGCACGATCGTGCAGCTGCGGAGCTAAGTATAAGTAACATGTGCGACTGCGTACTGAGTCAGAGATCAAGAAAGGGAAAAGGGCAAAGGAGATGCGTCGTGCATCATATCATAGGTTACTGTCCGGACGGTAAGGGCAAGGGGACTGTCCACAGGATCAGTCAGGTGGTGGAACGGAGCATGGGTATGCTTCGTCAGCGAAAGGATCTGTCCAGATGTACTGGCTCTGCTGAAGCGACAGGTAGAGGGCGAAAGGGAATGCGAGGATGACAAGGATAACAAGGGTGAGGTCGGGGTAAGGGTATGATGCGAGGGCTGATACGAGAAGGATGAGGAGAAAAATGGTAGGGGCCCAAGCGTCTAGATGTTCTTGTAACAACGAATGGTAATATTTCGCAATGCAACTAAGAACTACGAGAATATTCTGGGTGATCTGCAGAGTTGGGAAATGGCTCCTAACTACTGGATGATGATTGCTACGGGTCACTACAGAGTATTTAAGTAAGTACATAGAAATTCGGAAAACTACAGGCGAAGATAGTAGCAATATATTTCGGGTCCGATGTTCTATGTAATAAGACATGAGGTGCTGTGGACATGTAATAATGCGGTACAAATGTCAGAAAACGTGCATGGGAATAACTATGCACCTAGTGAGGCTAGTTTGGATGGACAAGACACGGGATGGACAAGTGCACGCGAAGTGCGATTGGCCGATGCGATGTCCAAAGGTCCGATGCGCCGGATCCGATACAGAGTGGCTCGGACATGTGCGCATATGTTTCGGGTGTTGACGTGAGTATGGAAATATGTGGTTTTGAGCCCAACGCCACGACCATCGCTACACCGTGTAATGCATGGGTACAGAATTTGGACCAAAGGTACATCAGCTTGTGAGAATAACTAAGGTACTCAGCAGTGAACCAGGGAGGACATGGGTGGATGGACAGCAGAAGTGCAAGGAGCTATAACAAAGTGCGGACACGGATGTGTGCGCACGTGCGGGAACATGTTGGACTGATCCTTTGGATAAGAGCCGGAATATAGGGGAATAGTGATGGTATAGCGCCTTATATTAGACGGTGAGACGCATGAGTCTCTACAGTGCGCATGTCACAGCAGCCCATCAACTGAACTTTCCATGTCAGGTGTCAGTGCCCCACCTTCCACTGTCAACCCACGCTCTCACATTTGAATCTGTATTTTCCTCTTTTCTTTCTGTGCAGCTGTATCACTGATCTATTACTTGCAGGATTTATCATCATTTTGTGCCCCCCTCGATATCTACCATCCACACTCTACTGCAAGTCCATTATCTTCGCACCAGCAGCAGCTTCAACTGATCAGGTACAGAAGCTCTCATAGGGATCCTCTCTGCAATTTGGTTCGCATGCGTTCAGACGTGTCCGATCACGTTCATAATTTAACAGCTTCAGCCGAACCTTGAATCTATGTGAAGGTTCAGTTCAGGGGCTAGCCCGAACCTGTGACTGGACCATAGGTTCGGTCTGGAATGGTTCAGGTTCGAACCGAGGTTCTGAACCAGACTCCGGCAGCACTAATTACTCTACCCGCTCAGCAGAGCTTATTTAGCATTTTAGTCCCTCATTCCATACTGCTTAATTTCCTTGGACTCATGCCTTGAGCTACTTATTGATTTGTTTTACACCTGCTAATAGTGACTTTTGGCTGCTTTTTGCTCACCTGAACCTCCTTGAGTAATCAATCTCCTTGTCCTAAGGATGAGGACCTACTTATTTCTCCTTATTTAAAGTAACAAAGTTTTGACTTGATTCTCTTATTTGACGCGATAAGTCAAAAAAGTCGTGTTTAAGACGAAATAAGGGACTTGACGCTTTCCTGATGTGTGTGACAACCAGGCAGCAATTGCCATTGCCTCCAACGGGAAGCTTCACTCGTGCACAAAACACATCAACCTTCGTTACCATTTCATTCACTCGCACGTCAAAGACAGGATCTTCAAGCTCTTGTATTGCCCTACAGACGACAACATCACCAATGCCTTTACAAAGGCCTTAGCCTGCCCACATTTTCAAAAATTGAGGACTCACATGGGACTAGGTTGCGCTCGAGGGGGAGTGTTGGAATCCAAACAATCCGAGAGAGAACACACCGAAGGATCTGAGATAGGAATGAGCAGGAAGTAAAAATGTACATGGTCCAAGCGCAACATAGCAGAGGCTGACAGCAGACTGCCAATTGCGCCCTGCTTATACCCAAACATTTATCCCAAAATTTTATCTAAAAGTTTTTACTTACTTTATAAGTGCCATTCCTAGCACCCAACCATCTCAGTTCTTTACGAGAAACTGAGATGTAAGTACTTACCATTTGTCTAACAAAATGGATGTATACTTACTATACCCATAGCATACCATTTCCTATAGATCATTTTCTATCCCACTCTACCTCTAATCTCTAGAAATATCAATAATGAAAATTTTAATACCATGGAACTAGTCTGAGGGAGCATCCACTGAAGATGTGGGTAGGTAGGTGAGGGCCCACTGGCAATGGGAGAATGCCTGTTATGATTTGTTGCATATGGAGGACCGACTACAATCCACTTGAAGTACTCGTAAAGTAGACCCTTCAAGTGTCAAGTAATCATGCAGAATGTGGATTGATATGATGTACAAATGAGTGTTGTAACATTACAAGTAAACAAGTGATTTTGAATATATAGAGTGAGGCATGTAAAGAGTGTGTATGTCTATGACATGAACTGTCGGGAAACGTAGCATGTATCAAGGGAAGAGGTGAGCAGCATGATGTACAAATGAGTGTTGTGACAGTTACAATTAAACAAGTGATCCTGAATATTGAAAGTGAGGCGTGTAAAAGAGTGTATGTCTATAACAGGAAGTGTTGGGAAACATAGCATGTATCAAGCGAAGAGGCTAGTGGCTGACTTCAGTGGTCGTAATCTACGATGTTGAATCAAAGGCATCACACCCCTTGATAAGCATAATGGGTATGATGATGAGGCGGGTAAGAGAAACCAGGGTGGTTTGGAGGGGTGTCCAGCGCCCAGAAATTATCACTAGATCCATATGCTCGTGGATGATAGGCAGGTGCGGGAAATTGAAAAGCTTGCTTGGCATGGGAGGATGCATGATAGTCATGGAATCTAGTTTGCATTGAGGGCATCAAAGATTTTGTGGGCTTTAGCCTTTTCGGCCGGGATGGCAAAACAACGCGAGGATACCTGAAAATAGTCAGGCAAGAAATCAATGTTGAGAGCATATGACGTACTCCATGAGTGGAGTGGAGTCTGAAGTGGTTCATTTGTTCGTTCGCTTGAGGACATTTCGGCATATCCACATCATGCATGCCATGTATTCATTCACAGCATCTTTGCCGAAAGCAAAGAACACTACTAAAATGAAGGTGGAGGTCGGAATGATCCACCAGGTGATGTAATAGTTGGTGGCGATAATCTTTGGCATGAAGGCAGCGGGATATAAGTCGATGCGCAAGAAGTTCCAATGCACGTCATCCCAGTTCGTCCATGGGTGCACATCCATTGCTGGCGAACCTGAAGGGTGTAGGACATGACCATGATGTTCCAGATCATTTCTACAACTGCCATGAGCATCAGACAGAAGTAACAAAAAGTCATCAGGCCATTCTGAGATGTTTCAAGGTGATGTGCGAATTCAGACCGACATCACGTGAAATGGACGAAAGAAGTGCCTAAAATGACTTAGTGAAGAAAAATCAACAGGGAAAATAACACACATGCAAACTAAAGAGCAATCACGGATAGTGTGAGAGGAGGCACCCAGATGAGAAAGATAGCAGGGATTGAGACATATGTCGCTGGGTGACAACCATACCCCTTGATGATGTCGAACCTATGGCCTTGCACAATATAGTCTAGCAAAATGATCAGCATGGCACAACGTCTGAGAAGAATCGCTCATACGAAGTCCCATGGAGATCATCGGCAGTCCGAAACACATGAACAATTCGAAAAGCTGGCGGGTCCATTTGTTGCTTAGCAAAGTTTTGCCCTGATTCACTGATGCAACATGCTTGATATGAATGCAAAGGCAAAGGCAGGCAGCAGGAAGGGAAAATGTAGATCCTATGATGATTTTGCTGGCTCGAAGGGAGTCAGCAAAGAAAATTCACTGTCACAATTGAACACACTGATATCACACCACACTGGGATGACAATGTTCATGTTGTCGCTCCAAATAAGGGCATCAACACCATACATGAAATTGAGAATGAAAAGCCAGGCAATGATAGAGAGAGTTGCTACATTTTATGCTCGCCATTGCAATGGCAGAGGGAGAAGCAGTGACAGAGCTGCGAGGAACGAAACTGGTGTGAACTCTAGGTGCATGATGAGAGCGAAAGACAGGATAACAATGTCCTGTTGAAGGAGACACCAACATGTTTATAGGCCTTGAGTAGAATTCATGATATGTAATCTGGTGTGGATTCATTTTGTGGTATTTTGTGGACTTCGGATATCTGCGGATTTCGAATATTTTGTGGATGCCGAATATTTTGTGGACTCCAGATACTATATGGATTACAAATATTTTGTGATTTCCATCCAGTGAGATTGCAACTGACCGAATCCAGTCAGTGCACTCCTGGAGGGCACCCAATGCCTTGCCAGTTGCTACATCCCACACCTAGACTGTTGTGTCCTGTGAACCTGAAACGATCTGATGTCTGTCCGGTGTGGCCTTGATGTACCTCGTTGAATGAGTATGAGAGCTCAGTCGGAATAGATTCTTTGACTTGTTGAAGGTGAATCAACTCAGCTGTTGGTCAAATGGTAAATGCAAGGGGAGGGACACAAGAAGCTGATATAGTGATCAGTGTGATGCCTAGTCTGCTATGCTTGCAGGGACAAGCACATTCAATCCAAGGGGAAGCAAAGAAGACAAATCCACAGTCACACAGTGGCTGTGTGAAGCAAGCGATGTGTGCGTGAGGCACGGGAATGCAAAATGCAAAATAGCGAAAATGCGAAAATGCGAAATGCAATGAGCAATAAACGAGGGCTCAATGAAAACAAAAGACTGCTAATAAATTCTGAATCTGGCTATGGACATCATGAGGGAACTCCACTAAGGTAAGGAGTGGTGTCATGTGGTAAAGGGTGAAAAATGCGGACCTATATATGTGTCTTGCTAAGTGAGCCGAGTGTGAGATAATGTATGTAATAAGGTATGTAAGTCAGGGTCCATGCTCTAATATGGTGCCATATTGAATAAAAGCAAAAATACATACCAGGGAGACTTGCTGGACAGTGGGTGGATGCTCCTGGATAATAGGGCGATGAAAGAGCGGGAAAGCGAGCGTGAGAACATTGTGCATGTGGGAAAGTGTCGCCCGATATGGAAATAGCTGGGAAAAGGCTAGGGAATGATGCTGCAAGTTGGTGCTGCAAACCCGGATGGTATGCACTGAAGTATAACATGTGTTGCAGACCCGCAATAGTGCGAATCTCTACATTGTTTTTCAAATCAGGGACGAAAGAGTTGGGTAAGTACAAATTCTCTAAGGAGCATGTTGAAGCGAAGCCCATGCTGAGTCTATAACCCGAAGCAAGGCAAAGGCAAGAGCATTATGTACCGCTGATGGAATCAATGAAGAAGTCATGGCTCCGTGATTTGTCTGTGAGCAAGTCATAGAATGACACGTGAAGTGGGCGTATGGGAATATCAGAATCTGAAGTGCCAGAGACAAACAAGCCAAGATGCTTCACGAGTTACTTCACGCCGTAGCAGTCATGATCGCATGTAAAAACACTGTCACATCATGTTCAATGCATTGATGGGAAGCGGTTCTGACAATGCAAGAATTTCATCCATCACAGATCGAAAGATTGAGAACACTTTCTGGGACTTGTGCTTTGGCATGAAATCTGCTAAGATGTGTTGGTACATCTCATCCAACAGATGCACCCCTTTGGCGGATGTGTCATAAATGTTGTGGAAACGGTGCATCGGGCCTCAGCTCACGAAGTTTGTGCTCTTGATATATTCTGAGGCAAGAAGAGCCCATTCAAACAGGCCATCACATTTCAAGGCGAGCACTTTACAGTGGGTGACGGGATGCAGATCATGTAGCTTGTGAGATATATAAAGTTCAGTGTCGAGTTCTGTGGACGCAGACGGGATGTCATCCAGGGAAACATGCTGAACATCGGTGAGATGAGTTGTGCTATGGAATGTTACAGGGTGCTACAGAGTGCTACAGAACATTCTGTAGCAAACTATGTTTCCCTGATGAACATGTGAGGTGGCATAGAGCGTACTGAATGTCTCCAAGAGGGCAGGAAGTGAGGATAATGCAGAAGTTGACTGGGAGTTCAGATAGTTGTGAAGTGGAAGTGTTTAGTTTGCTAGCAAGCAGAAGAATCTGTTCCTAGTAATTAGCTTCACCACTCTCATCCAATGCCTCAATGACAATCAGGATGGGTGCAATTTTTGAGGCTATGCTTGTGGGTCCGATGATCAGTGCCTGCCATTGTTTTTTGACATCTGGAGTGCACTTGAATGGTTCGATTGTATTGGAAACAGATTGCTGGTCACAGAGGAAGTGTCTTGGAGTATTGTTGCGACATGGCCCATGTCTGCTAGACCTTTGTTAATATTGGCGATTCTTTCATTCACAGCCTTCGGGTTGAGATGTTCGGCCTGAGTATAGATGTCAGTACATTGTCAAAAGAGACGGATGAGGATATCCAGAGTTTCATTAGCTGAGTTTACCTCCATGATCCCTGAATTGGAAGACTGCTCACAATTTGGTTTGAGAGTGAGAGGGGTGAAATCCTGCAGAAGTGATCAGTACTAATCATGGTACACAAGGCACAATCAGAGTTGAGATTATACTTACCTTAGTTGACTGAACAGGTTGGGTGTCCTATAGGCCGGAACTTGAAACCATAGTTTCACAATTGGGGGACTGTCGAGTGCTTCGAGTGAAGCGCTTGGTCACCTTGGCCTCTATCCTCCACCAAATGAGGGCCCTCTGAATGATTTGGCTTCGGCTGCCCCCAGTGTTTCTTCCAAGAAGGATTGTTTTTCATTCATCTAGCAAGTAGAAAAGATAGGTGGATGATGACTAGTGACTCATCAGCAAGTGTGACTTGGTTCGAAATTTAAAGTGCTCCCAACTTAATGGTTAGAGTTTAGCTCAGGTCAAAGTGTCCGTATTACCGTTTTCAGTGGTTAAGTAAGTTAGACCCTGACATGACTTACTTCTACATTTGTTTGTGATTTTCACTCATAATTCACAGGGTCTTAGAACTTCATGTGGCACTAACAATGCTGCACTCGCACCACTCATTGGACCCACCTAGTAGCAGCTCTGCCCTACTTGCCTAGTAACTCCCTTTGGTGTAGCTAGGGGGCAAATAGCGTAAATAGGTAGAGCACTTCAGCTTCATCACTATTGGTGATACCAATTTGGATACCTTGGCAACTGCCTCATCAACCACTTTGCACAAGAATTCAAGTGCAAGCACAAGAAGGGTAAGTAATTTTCTTATTTATCAATTCAGGTGCTGACAACATAATAGATCTCTCCTCCAACCCTCATGCTCTCTGTCGTCTACAGACTGCTTGCAAGCATGCCAAGCATACCCTTTCATCAGCATCACAGACTTCCATCGAGATTGACTCCCTTTTTTGAGGGCATCGACTTCTATACTTCCCTCACTCATGCCTGTTTTGAGGAGCTGTGCATAGACTTGTTCTGCAGCATGCTCAAGTTCGCCAAAAAGGTCCTCCGGTACTCCAAGATTGACAAGCCAAATGTCCATGAATTCGTCCTTGTTGGTGGTTCCACACGTATCCCTCATATCATCAAACTTGTGTCCGACTTCTTCAACAGCAAGGAGCCCAACAAGAGCATCAACCCTGACAAGGCCATTGCATACAGTGCTGCCATTCTTTCCAGCAACACCTCCGAGAAGACTCATGACCTCTTGCTTCTCGATGTCACTCCTCCATTGCTCAGTATTGAGACTGCTGGCAGTGTCATGACCGCCCTCATCAATCACAACACCACCATCCCCACTAAGAAGTCCTCGACATACTTGGACAACCAGCCTGGTGTCTTGATTCAGGTGTACAAGGGTGAACATGCATGCACAAAGGACAACAGCTTGCTCGGCAAGTTTGAGTTGTCTGGTATTCCTCCCGCACCCTGTGGTGTTCCTCAGATTGAGGTCACCTTCGGCATCGACGCTAACGGTATCACAGCAAAATCCCAACATCACATTCCACCCGCATCAAGTCACAGCAACTTCCTACACCCGGCCTCATTATCCCACAAGTGCCAGTCTTGCATCCAAATGGTACCACCAACCCAAAGTCCACGTCCTGAGGTATGGCTTCTCTCTATCACGACTTGAACACCTGGATGATAAAATTATGTTACATGTAAGCGGGTCTTCTAACATGTTGGTGATCGGCCATCTTGCAAGTGGTACGGACTCTGGAATGAAGTGAGGTGATTGGTGGCTGCAACCCCAGAGGAGATAGGGTATGAAGACGATTTAGAAGCAGCACAGCTGTTGTTGGAAATGGTTCAAAAGAAGTGCGGTTTACTTCTGGATCTCCTGGACGAGAACGACACTGGCATACACCCGGCAGCAAGACTGACGCTCAAACATTACCTAGAAGGTGGGCCATCAGGAAAGTCATTGTGGGGTTTTCTGATGTCGTCTACTAGGGCAACGTGTCATCCTCACCTCACCGAAAATGCACTTTAAGGAGAGACAAGAAGTCGTGGCAGCAGCTGCAAGGGATGAAGGCATTGAATATGCATACCATTGGTGGTTATGTGGGGTTCAGCTGACATGCAAAACTCTTGTGTGGAACCCTATGAGCAACTTGGCAACTACAAATTATGGATTTCTTGTGTAGGCACCGTCATGTCGATGGTGACTGTAAGAGACAGTAATAAAGAGCTTATGATTGCAATAGATATGAGGTCCAAGTGCATATGTTGAGCTATATATGCAAAATGATATCCTACGCAGTGTCCAGTCAATGAAAGGTGTGCAGGCTGTATTATCATGTAGTACACATCAAGTTTCTTTCCCAGGTCAATCATCCAGTGCTGTGAGCATTCAGGCCTTGGGTGTGAGGGTGGATGTCTCATCCAGTTGCGGGTCTGAAAGATGCACATCTTCATGGAGCTTAAACTTGATATTAGCCTGGTTATCATGATGCCAAATGAAATACCTACTGATTGATTTATCAATACATCTGGACCAGGATACCCACTGGCAACAAATGAGCCCAAGGTGATAAACCACCAAAATGCCGCCCATGGATTCTTCCACTGCAAATCCCCCCAGAAGCTTAACATGACTATAAACTCCAGCGCCCACACATATGTAGAACCAAGGACAATGGTAATTTGCAATAGAAAACCTTTGGTATGCATGATATTAGTTGGAATTCCTGGAGATGCTGCTGCAAATTTACCTTCTGGCAGTGGCCACAACTCTGCATCAGGAAAAACATTGGCCATGAGTTGCACTGTGCAAGATTATGTAGCACTATGTAGGCCATGTAGCTCAACAGAGCCTCCTCATATGATACATAGCTCAATAGAGTGCCCTCGTACGATACATATCACTACATACAGCCCTGTAGCATACTCGGATGCCAATATTAGCTATGTAATCCCACCTCGCTCATGATAGCCAATGTTGTGCTATATACCCAATATCATTGCTCCTCAAGCTCCGCACAGCCTGTACTACAAGAGGTGCTCAAATAATTCTAAATCAATATATCTGTTGAGGTAAAACTCTTCTGCCGCCTCTCGACTGATCCAGGGCGTGAGGTGAACTGGCCGAAGCACTCGGTCAACTGGTACAACTGCTGCATTGGGTCGATGTTGCCACAAAGACTTGGTGAGTCGAAAACTCTGTAGATTTTCGTTGAAAGTCTGAAGCGGGTGGAACCAGTGAATATACACCAGCAGGCATGCAAAATGACCCAGATGTGGTGGCAGGTTGAACACGTGCTTTACTTCGCCGACACAAAGCCCTATTAAGAATGATGAGACTCAGCAGTATAAATGCAAAATATCACGACTCACCCGAGATACCCTCACCAGTGTACTCCTCCCAATTTTCAATCACAAGGACCGTATCATAGCGCGCAGGAGCCAGTAATTTCCTGGTGTCCTTTGGTGCAATCTCTGGTGATGCCCGGACCTTGAACATGCATTTGGCGCTGTTGAAATGTGGTCGTGCGGGTGAGACCACCTTCACATACTTATACACATCAACACGGTCTTGCAGTGTCAGTTTTCGGCAGGGCTGAGTTCGCAGATTGTGGTGGAGAAACTGTTCAAGAGCAGGAATGATGAGGGAAGTGTTGTGGTTATCAACTAACTGCTGAAACATTGAGTTTGGGAATGGGCATGTCCTAGGGACAAAATATCTGCGAGATGCTGTGAACATCGTGAAATGATGTATCTGCTGAGGTAGGTCTGCCACTCGTAGCTGGTGGTGGTCAGCTGGTGAAGGTGTCTCGTCATCAGAGCCAGAGTTGATACTGGAATCCAAGTCCTGTGAGTGAGAATTGTTGTTAGTGGGATGTTGTGAGGCCCGCCAACGCAGATAAGCATCTTGAAGGTAGATAGATTCTTGACGGCATAGCCATGTAGTCATTTGAATAACATAATCACAGCGATTGGAAGCACAATACGCACACTTGGCGAAATCTATGTGGAGGCGTTCAGGAAGCTCCGTGTTAAAACCGTTGGCACTCCCAAACAAACAGATTGAATCGACACAGTGTACCATCGAGTGGATTTTCGGTATATTGAAGTGCTCCCGCACCCCATGTTCAACAAAGACATTCTTGTTGGCGTGGAACAACTCCAGTGCGGCTTGCATGCGAGACAGGCTTTCTTCAGTATGGGACTGGTACTGTGCGTAGTAAATAAAGTCCAACACTCCACGTACTGACGCAAGTACTCTGTTGTCAACAGCACCGGCAATAACACAAAGGAAAACGCGCTCCAATTCCCTGTAGTCGGCTCCCGTCCATTGCTTGCATTTCGAGATACCTTTTTTGAAGTGCCGTAATCCGGCGTAGGAACTCATTGCCTTGAAACGTGTGTTGAGTTCATCCTTGCCGATAATTTTCAAGCACCAGCTAACGAGATGGTCCTTGAATACACCCTTGTGGAGTTGGTGCAGGATGTCAGGGGTCATGCAGAGAAAGATATCATTGTGGGAGAGAGCAGCCCAAAAAGGTGAGTAAATTGCCCGCAGACCCAGCTTACTCTCGAACTGATCACTGCTCATTTCACCCTCAGAGTGAAGCCGTAAGTTTGCCATTGTCGTGTCTCGTCTCCGTGGTGCTGACTCTCTCATATCTCCATGGTTGTCACGTCCGACAGTGCATTTTGGACACCTGTTTTCCATACAGCAGGCAACGAGACATTGCTCTGGAAAGTCGGCAATGTATGCTGCCACAATTGGATACAGGCGCTGTACTTGATGATCTGGGCAAGTAACTTCAACTCCCTTCTCACCCGCACTGACCAAAGGTTCTAGCACTTGTCCCATGCAGTAGTGGAACAATCGGTAATGTTCGACTGAACGAATGTCTCATGTGAAGCACTCCAGCTTGGATATCGGTAAGTAGGCGATTAGGATGGCTGCGCGCTTTGACGGCTGATGTCGAATGTCTTTAGAGATATTGCCAAGTGTCAAGTAGACGGGCCATACTTCCTGATCCCCACAGAATTGCGATAGGGAGGTTTTATCCGAGGCCAGGATCACTGGTGCAACAACCGCCCCTTTGGGTAATCTATGCTGTGAGAATGGACTTAGTGCGTGTTTTCCTTATGTATATACTACACCTCAGCTTACCTGCATTTCCCACCACCAATCTCCCATCCACATCTCATCAAACACCTGCGTCTTTCCCTCCTTATCTGCAAAGACCCTTTCTGGTACGTATGACACCCCTTGATCAAACTCTGGATTGCTCATCAACTTGCGAATGCAGTCTACTGGGTTGTGCAACCACAACTCAAGGTCCTCCATCTCACGCTGCCCATCATTGGCAGTTCTATTGCCCACCACGTTGATCTTCTTCAGTTCCCATTTGGTCGCACGAGGAAGTTTGTCGATGGCTTTCAGCAGCGAATATTTGCTTGTGAATGAGGTCTTCATATGGCTAGTCTATGTCCCTGTGAGTGTGTGATCCAAGTGAAGCAATAGCGTGAAGCTGACTTACAATTGGGAGTTTCAGAAATTCATCTATTGCAGTGTGGCCAACACGTGAGACCAACCATTTCACTAACCCCCACTCCTTCTCATCGGTAAATGGCGCCCATGGGTCCAGGCCCTGAGCCTCTTGCTGGGCTCGGATGTCCTGGAACATGGTTTCTGCTTGGCCAAGTTTTTGTGCGACTTGCCCAGGGAATGAGTGGATGAAGCGCATCCAGGTTCGTTCTTCATCTTCCACCTCCTCAAGCCCAACATACTGATCTTGTCTTTGCAGGGGTCTTTGCAGGCCTTCTCGATTGTCATTGTTGCCATCAGGTAGTCCATCATCAAGGTCCCAAACTCCATCAATGTCCATAGGTTCTCCAGGTTTGTCCAAGTCACCTCTGGGTGTTGCCTCTTTGCTTATTTGCTCACACTCATGGAGCCGTTCCATCTGATGCTTACAGGCTGCTGTCTTGCTGATATGGAGGCTAACGGCGCCTGCACTCTTGAAGCTGCCTTTGAGGCAGAAGTTACAATGGTACATGGTGGTTGTGCGATAAGCCGACAAATCCAACGCAACGAATCCTGACATGAGTGACAGCGACAGTTCAATCAAGTCGCACCTAGCTGACTTAGCAAATCCAGGTGCACAATCGGGATATGAAAATTTTCATCTAAGATCACTACCAATCGCGCTGGGGCCATCTTCTGTGGTCCAACACCATGTTCATTGGGCAAAGTTGGGGAATCCGAGTAGAATCCCTGGACATGTGCTGAACTTGGTGCATATTTGGTTGATTCAATATCAGTGGGCAAATCTGACTGGAATCCCTGCAGTGATCCCTGATCACACTGATCAAGGCACGTACTCTGTTGATTCAATGCAAGCGCGTTGTTGATGTTGTGTTTTCTGTTGATTTGTTTGTAGGATGACTGCACACAACACTATAAAGGCCTCATTTCTTCTTCTTAACAACTCAACCTACTTATCTGTCCTACCTCCAGAATGTCTTCTAACAGCCCCACTCGTCAAGCTCTGACACAAATGATTAACAATGGCCCTGATGTAGCTGCTTCACAGCATCAATGCCGTGACCGCCGGCCCTCAGAGAGAGCGCTTTATCAAGGTCAGTTCTCATTGAGTATGTCCTGCTAGACCAACTACTCACTCTGACATATCTAGCTGAAGAAGACCAAGATTGTGAGGTCCATCAGCAAAATGGACAAAGTAAAATCAAGCCAACACGTAAAAAGTGTGTCAACAAAGGTGTGTTGTGTGCTTCCATGTCATTGTGGTTCTGCTAACTATCCATGTTCAGGTCATGACGGCACCCAGGTAAGAACCTGTTGATTCCCTTGTGCTATTTAACATTAATCATTTGACAGTTTTCATCTCAAAATATCAGCCTGTCAAAAGGCAGTGTGCTGGCTGATTCCCTGCTGGATTTGAGGCCTCAGTTTAGCAGGGTCCCCCCCCCCAAGACAAGCACCAGCCAGTCCAAACCTCGATTATGCTGCCAGTCCAAACCTCAAGACGAGACAAGCACACCCCAGTGCAGACTACCCAGTCTGGTGGCTGGTATGTGTTACGACTTGGATGGTATCTGTTGGTGACACTCAAACAGAGCATGTGTCATCAACGGTCAAGGACGTCCTTGGGCTAGCCCAAGGTTAGGGGTCTTACTTGGCGAGGCTTCAGCAAGTAAGATTTGATGCCTATGTCCAAATCAGGCAGCTTACGTCAAGCGGGTGCTTAGACGATGAGCTGTATCTGCCAAGGCTTACGACACCCGAAGGTTAATCGTAAGATCGTCGTTAATTAGAAGGGTGAAAGTCCGACTAGTTAACAGGGGCTTTGCTCGTCGACGAAGTCGATGAGTAAAGATCAAGACTAAGGACTTATCCGCGAAGAGCAGATAAGAAGATAGAATATAGACTGCTGGCTAGGCAGAAAGGATCACTCTGGTGAGAGTAGGAGGTCAAGAACCAAGTAGATTCAAGTTAGGGAATATAGTACATGGTAGCGAGTTTATATAGAGGACAGGAAGTGTATTAGTGGGTGATAACTTGTACTACCAAGAGAAGCAATCAGTAAAGGGTATAACCATAAAAGGAAGGCACGTTCGGGGTGAGACACGGGTGAACCAGAACATGCTTGATAAGAAAATGAGTCAAATGTCATAATAAGAAGTGAAACACGCAGGGGCACGATCGTGCAACTGCGGAGCTAAGTATAAGTCGCATGTGCGACTGCGCACTGAGTCAGAGATCAAGAAAGAAAAAAGGGCAAAGGGGATGCGTCGTGCATCATATCATAGATTACCGTCCGGACGGTAAGGGCAAGGGGACTGTCCCCAGGATCAGTCAGGTGATGGAATGGAGCATGGGTATGCTTCGTCAGCGAAAGGATCCGGCCAGATGTACTGACTCTGCTGAAGCAACAAATAGAGAGCGAAGGGGAATGCGAGGATGACGAGGATGACGAGGGTAAGGTTGGGGTAAGGGTATGATGCAAGGGCTGATACGAGGAGGATCAGGAGAAAAATGGTAGGGGCCCAAGCATCTAGATGTTCTTGTAACAGTATGATGATGTCCTCACCAAGGTGAGTTGCATACTTAAGTTAATATCTAGCAGTGCACGCTGATGCTTCATTTGTGAGGACTCTGGATTTATCAATCGCGAACACGTGTCCAATACCAGTGTATGTATCATCGGCATCATGTCTGGTTTCATGCACTGATCATCCAGTCGAAGGCCCCACCTGCACCTCACAAGTTGACAGCTGCTCGTGCAAAAGAGCTTGTGCGGCTCCGACAGCTGGAATCAGCCCATACTACTCAAGGTGACTTGGACAATGACTCAGACAAGTCTAACGACAGACATGAAGATTACAGCGAATATCAGTACAACAGTATCGACCATGATGCGGGCGATAGTGACATGTTCGTGGATGGAGATGGGGAGGACAGTGCTAACTGTGATGGTGAGTGATACTATGTTGCTCGCACACCACAGCTGAATGATTTTAGGTTTGCATAAGCATCCGCGATCACCCTCCGATAGCAAGGGCAACAGCCACAAACGGATGCACGATTCTGAGGACTCACCTTCATCCCAGCAACAGTATTTGCCACAAAAAGTCCAACAGAGTAAAGGCCGAGTTGCAGCGCGCAATTACGAGGTAGCTGTGCAGCAGCTAATTAAATTTTCCATTAGCTCTTTTTGCGCCCGCCTTGCTTCTGAGTATGCGTATCCAGACCGCATGACTCAAGTATTGTGGGCAAAGGAGGCATGGAAGGAGGGATGTGCATCTTACGAGATCGAGATGGCCTTCAATAGCAAGATCATACAAATTGTACGTGGTTTGTTTCTATTATTTCACCTGCTGATTTCTGGCTTTAGATTACTTGTCGCATGTCACATCTCACCAGTCAGGTGAAAGGTGTCATGAGTACCTTTAACAAACCATTATTCTTTCTTGAATCTTCCTAAGCGCCAATACACAGCGCCTAAGACAAACCCTAACCCTACCCCGAAAGCGTCTACCAGTTCAAAGATCCCATTAGCGCCCACAACACGAGTCTTCAATGTGACTGATGAAGAAGACGAGTTCTTTGATTGTGAAATAGATTAGATTAGATATGATAAGATAAGATATGATCACGTGATGCTTCTTTAATATTCTACGATGTTCTATGGTACGATTCCCTTTTCTATTTTATGATTGGCTAGTAGTTGTAGCTCAGTTTCAATCTCCATTTCAATAGTTGTATATAGTTAGCATGTCTTGGTAGATAGTTCCTTAGTTCAAACCTCTTGTATCTACAACTGTAGCAATCCAAGACGTACTTGCTCATTCCTCTCTGTTGTGATAACCTTAGTCCGAGTCCTAGTCTCTGCCCAGCATTAATTCGTTATTGGGTTGTGACAAAGGGAAGGTTCGTTCACTTATTGAGAATATTTACAGCTTCGAGCACGGCAGTCAGGAGTCTGTCAAGTCCAGGAATCGCAGACTGGCCCGTCAGCTCAAGAACAAGTTTGGTCTATGTTACCGGGTGAGTGATTAATACGCTGGATCATATAGTCTACTTAGACTTTGTTGGAAGAACCTCAGAGATGAGAAAACTAAGGTCCCTTGCAGCGGGCTTTTTCGCACGAAGTTGAATCAGAAAGCAGCAAATCTGCTCTGGTATAGTAACAAGAAAGACGAAGGGGTAATGTTTGAGAAGCTTTTTACTCCGTTTCCCATTCCTGCCTTGGCATTAGTGTATGCAGTGGTGAGTCATGTGTTTACTGGTTTGGTTCCAATATTAACATCTATGTCAGGCAGAATGTTGTGTCAACGAATGGGTTGACAGCGAGTGGACAGATATTAGTTTTTCGTGTGGCAAGTACAAGGAGGCTTATGACAAGCACCTTGCTAACCTCAACAAATTCCACTTGTGAACGAAGGACCACGGCATACTCGATGGTATTCTGAAGGAGATTAATGATAATGGGAGGTAAGGGTCTTTCTTTTTTGGAAATATCGCAGTCTTGCTGATGACGGTACAGAATCCATGCAAAAGTAGATCCGGCTGATGTCGGAGATGCAGACTGTCTCTCGGATGATGAGATTCACAATGCCATTCACAAATATCAGCAGGGCAGTGGTGTGAATGAGACTGATGATGAGGATGAAAATGAAGGTAGTCAATCTGAGGATAACAGATGCGAAGACGAGTAGAATAATGAATAATGAATGCATATCCAAATTGTTCTCATTTGTTTGAGTGGTATCACTGGTATGAACTATGTTGGCTTACTATTGGAGGCTATGTGGCGCTACATAGCAGGGCTATATAGCTGATGTACAAGATACTGGATACAATGTAGCACAATTAATCATATAGCCTGAGGTATATAGTGCTATGTAGGGGGGGGACCTGCAATGAGGCTACGAGTTGTATGTAGCCTATGTAGCGCTATGTAGCACTTCAATTTTTTCCTGATGCGATATGTTCATCTTTTTCTCCGTCTCTGGAAGCTCATAATACCGCAAGATGGCACATAGCCACAAAATACAGAAAGCCAAGTATAGTATTATGAGGCCATTTGGATTATTGTGGCACGTTCTGCAGGTGACTGGAATTCGTACCAGGACCACGGCTATGAGCCAGGTTGCCACCATATAAATCAGGGCAATGGCCAATCTGTTCCAGGAAGGGAACAATACATCATTATATAAATTGAGGCAGACGAGAAGGTAAACCCAGTTGTAGATGACATGTCGATCTAATGTTAGGTAGAGTTCCGCCATTGTGGATGGGTGAATCTAGAGGGTCACTAATAGGGGTAGAATCAAATGCGGTGCGTCCCTCGGTGTTACCCGCGCGGACTCGGAAACCCTAGGAGTGTGTAGACACCTCGCACGAAGTCGACGGTCCTGCCGCGATCCTTTGAAATTTACGGTTTTCGCCAATTTTGACTCATGACATATATATGGCTTCAAGCTCCTGGCAGCAGCTTCCACGTTCAACATCAATACGCGACGCACTAGTACTGAACAGATCATTAATAGGCTTGTCATTAACCATGGCAATGGAGCAAATATTTTTCCTCACGCGCGTTTCCTATCAAGAGATTGCGGGGCCTCGACCTTCCAGTGATCATGCCACGCCGGTCGTAGAACAGTATTTCCAGATTGAAGCCCCCATTCCCAAGTTGTCTTTTGCCGTTAGCATGGGTGACATCTCACGACCACTAACCCTCAGCGCCATTGGAATGAACTGCATTGAAACAGATGTATATTGTGCGTGAGGACGCCGTTTACAATATGGACAGTTTAACAGAATCTATGTAGTCAGGTCAGAGTGTGTACCAGTGTACAAAGTTCCTGGCATTCGCCCGCGTGCTTCTACGTAACTTCAGATCATTGGGTATCGCTTTGGCGCTCATACTTTCCTTTCGACAGTCCCCATAGTCCATACCATTGCTATAAGTTCGCTGGTTGGAGGCTTGTTACATAGTTCACCGCCCCTTCGACCGTTGAACATGGATAGAATCGTGGACCGCCGACCCAGCAGCGTCCTGTCTCCTTCGACTCTTTGGGCTGGATCCTCCAACCTGCGGCATTGCACCAGCAGTTTCCGGTACCATGGAGTACTTCCCCCCCTCCTTGGAACGGCTGGAACCCTGAGCAGGGTGTGCTTCACCAGTCTTCGAGCGAGTATTGTAAGATTGCTTCTTCCCTCCTCGATTCTTGCTCCTAGGAGGAGTAGCACGTTGAATTTGCGTTTGAGAAGCACTGTGCGCTTCTTCTTGAGTACGCGCCTCTTCCGCCGCCCACCATTTCATAAAGTCTGCCTCTAGTTGGATGGCTCGCTCCTCTTCTTGAATCTCGACAAGCGATCGCTTGTCCTTTGGTGCAGGCATGCCCTGCAGAAGCTGTAACTGTTGTATCTCAGCAAATGAAAGCGAGGCTGATTCTGTAACGCTCGATTGCACCACCGGCTGAACAGGCGGAAGTGTCCATGCGGCACCCGTATTCCTGGTGATCATGATTCAGAAAGACATTGCCGAGGAGAACAGTAGGTACGTACGAAACACGTCGGGGACCTGGTGAACTGGATGTCGAAGGCACCTGTCGAACGGGGGAAAAGACGGGTCCGAGTGAAGATGCATTCGGCTGGGGCTTCGAAGATGAAGGTACGGCTTGAGGAACTGGCCGCTGAGGTGTTCTCCGCATGCGTTGGCTTCACGGTGGCGGATAATTCGGGAAGCGATGACTTTCCCGAGTCAAGATCGGACAGCGTTCGACGTGGTGTCGGTGACGCGTCAGGCTTTGGCGAGCCTACGGTCCTACGCTGTAACGTAGCTACTTGTGTCAAAGACTCCCGAACTAGGTTTGGCTATAGCACCGCGTGTTGCTCTATTCGCAACACCAGATGTTTTTGGTGTTTTCAGCCTCTGCCATAATGGCTTTGAGATCGGTCCTTCATGATGGTATCAGTATAATGAATAGTAAGAATGGAAGTCAAAGTTTCACATACCTGGGAGCGGAGATGGGCCGTTTCCATACTGGTACTGGTCCAGACGGTTCAGCAGCCACGGGTACCGGATGATTAGGAGTGATATCTGACGAGGGTACTTCGTCCATCACGAACAGCTCGTCTCCTGACGGCCCGCCATCAGTAGCCTTGCGCGGATCTGCCGCCGCATGCACAGATAGACTCGAAATAGAGCGAGTTTTGATCGAGCCCGCAGTCAGTGACTTCAGAGAATCCCTGTGAACCTGTGGCCTGTCTACAGGTTCAAAGATGACTGGAATATCCTGTTGAGCAAGCCATTCGGCATGCTTCCGCAGCGCTTGGTTCGCTAGTAAGTTAGAACGAGAGACCAGGGACTTCGTCATCTGTGCGCTACGGATGTACTCAGAAAGCTGCCGCACAATGGAAGGGTCGAGGTCCTCGAGCATGTGACCTTCTAGCAATCATCTCCAGATTTGCAGTGATGTAACTTTGCAGGCGTTCAACGAGATGGGTCGCGTTGATGTGCGTTGCGTCAGTAAGCAAATAGCCACACATTATAAACATCGAGATGCTTCAAAATGACTTGTGAACAGAGAAGCATCAGGCGATCGAGTAAAAGTTCATTCTGATCGACGTTGTATTATGAACCATGCGCCTAGAGATAGTGCGCGTAAACTCACCGCTGCGGAAAAGAACAGAGGAACATGAAGGATAGCAGGTCGTCTACTCCTTGCACGAAGTCTTCGATGCAGTAAGATGGCGGATACCAATAAGATAAGATATGAAAACATACCAAGAGATTCAATAAGTTCTCATCTCCATAACATATCCATCGAACGACATATTGACATGACCTGCCCACTCCAAGTGCTTGAGATCAACATCGATGATACCCGACCTTATCACGACGCTTAGATAGACCATAACCTATCTCAAAGAAGCTGGCGAAGCATGACAACGGGCTTGTAGCACCACTGAATGACTCCAAACGACGACCTGGTCGGCGAGGTGGAGCGCGACGTCGGGCGCAAGGGAGTCTTCTTTTGTATTATGCCGTAAACGCCCAGTTAACTGGGTTCTCTGGTAGAGCAGGCGAAAGTCTTCTGACTGTGAAGGAGTGGGGACCCGCTTCCCTGGCGATTGAAGTGCTTTCAAAAGAAGTTGAAGATTGAATATACGTGCGAGTGATTGAAGTTCGGCCTTGATTGCTACAGGCTTCACAGAAAATGTTTGAAATTGGGACACAAAGGGGGTTCCGATGCGTAAATCCCAGATGGCGAGAAGCTGGTCCGAGTACAAGTATCGAAGGAGGATAAGGACCGTGAAAGGATGACATCCGATTATTTGAATGTGGACTGTGTCTCCTGGGACAAGACTGATCTCAATTCCTGAAGATTTATCATGTAACGGACGTCCGGTATGCAACATGTCACCTAATACCGGACATCTCACAGCGAGAATAAGCCGGTGAGCCGGAAGGTACAGTGGACCGGGAGTGACAACAACTACGTCGGCATGATGGGGCAAGGCGATATCTGGCGCGTTCTTGCGTTGGTCTAGAACCTGAAGCAGCTTCGAGAGATCCCCGATATCATCTTGAATCGATAAGTCCTCGCTATCTTCGTCAGCATCCAAGAGAGGGTGTCGTCGTGTTTGGTATAGTAGATGGTGCCTCCGCACGCGATGACGGACCTAGGTATGGCTGAATCTTAGTAATGTCACATGAAAATGAACGCGCCGTGACGATGATGGGCAGTGGATTAAAGTCAACACGCAGAACCCCAAACGCCCCTGTGCTGTTTGCACAGACAGCAACAGCACGCTGGATGTACGGTATGCGCTGGAATTTGAATGCTTTGGCACCGGGGCCTTGACCTCCTTTGGCACTCCGCAAGCGAACGTAAACATGTCCAGACTGGGTGCAGATTATGACAGTTCCATCGGCCCCAATGTCAACATCCTACAAGACGTCAGACGACATAGTGTTTGAATTTGAGCCCACCCACCTGTACAGCACTGAACTGACGTCTTAGGGCCCATATGCGTTGAGGCTTGAAAGCAGGGGAACTCTTTGCGGAGTCGCTTTCTCCAATAGGTTGTGAAGTAAAAGTGAATACTTCCCCATTCGATGAGAGGGCGGCGATGGTATCGTCGCAGCTCCTGAGCTTTATGATGGTCTGACCCTTGATTGCTTGCGGGGGCCGGTAGACAGAGATTTCTGAAGGGAATCTCTGGGTGGGGAAACTAGGCAACAAAAGTCAGTAAGAAAGTGAACTGAGCTCAGGAAAAGTCCAACCTGATCTTTGAAACCCCTCCAGACCAAACACATACGACTTCGCCTGTGAGAAACAGACATGCCATGAGGGTTTCCTGAATTCGGAGTCACTCTCGTTCTAGAACCATATATAAATTCCGACGAACTATGTGCGCGAACAGGCTTCACTATGCAGGAGACTTTACGAGGGAGCACTTGGACGGGTACCAATGCCTTGTCGTACCCTAATGAATTTTAACGTGAGCGCATATTAAAAACCCAGGAAAAGATAACCAACCAAGTTGCCCGCCGTTCGTGCCCCACGTCCATACTTCCGTATCTGTCCAACAAGCAGAGGCGG